>NC_090930.1:1205473822-1205782046 GCF_040938575.1 Ambystoma mexicanum | reverse complement strand
TTCCCAACAGACCTTCTACACGACCAAGAGATAATTGAAACAAAAACAGGAAAACTAACAATATTTTAGAGAAAATGCCTCTGAAGAAACCCCCCCAGGAAATATGGGATGCATTTAATGCAGTAATGAGGGGGCACTTAATAGCGCTTAAAGCAGGGAAAGCGAAACGGAAGACAGTGGAAAAAAGATCTGGAAGAGAAGTTAAAGGACATACAAGAGGAAATGGCAAAAGGCCCAAATAATAAATTGAAGACCATGAGACATGTCCAGGGACAATTTGAGACACTAAGAACAAAAAAGGCAGAAAGGGCGCTACTATACTTAAAACAGTGGTACTATGTAAAAGCCAATAAAGCAGCTGGACACTTGGCCAGACAACTAAAGGAAAAAAAAGGGGGCACAGACGATTATAAAGCTTGGGAACAGCCTAGGACAGGATAAAACTACAAATGAGGAAATGGGGGACATTTTTAGGGAATACTAAGCAAAACTGTCTACGACAAGAGGACTATCTACAGGACCTCCCTATCCCAGAGATAACAGAAGGAGAACAGGCACAATTAGATGAGGACATACTGGAAGACTAGGTCAAAAAAGCAATAAAGGATCTTCCCAAAAATAAAGCTCTGGGTCGGATGGATACCCGGCTAGCTTCTACAAAAATTATAGCGATATATTGACTCCAATTCTCATGAGATTATACAATACATTTAAGACTAAAGGAAACAGAACCCCAACGATGAATATGGCCAAGTTAGTAGTATTCCATAAACATGGACAAGACCCATAACCACCACAGTCACACCAACCAATAGCCCTAATAAATCTAGATGCCAAATTATACACGTAAATACTCACTAACCGAATGAGTTATCTTTTACCAAAATTAATTGGCCAGGATCAATCAGGCTTTATACCGAACAGACAAACATTCGACAATAGTCATAGAATTTGCCACCTAATAGAAAAAGTAGGAAAAACCCAGGACCCAACAATCTTAGTGTCATTGGATGCAGAAAAAGCATTTGACAGACTCGAATGGTCGACGTTATTTAACACACTAAAACATATGGGATTTGGGTCAAAATATCTTTACATGGTCAAGGCTAATTACGTGACACCATCGATTCGCATAGCTATAAATGGTATTGTGTTGTGCAAGGTGGACCTAAAATGAGGAACCAAACACGGGGGCCCGTTGTCTCAGCTGCTCTATGCCACATATTTTGAACCCTTACTAATTAAGATATGTGAACTAGATGAACTGACAGGAATAATGATGGCAGGAGAAAATCACAAAACTAGTGCCTTCTTGTTAGTAGCCCTCGAACCCGGAGAGCTCATTACCGAAGCTAATGAGAGAACTGGTGGAATTTGGGGCGACTGCAGGATTAAAAATCAATAGGCAAAAATCAGAAATGCGAGATCTACCAGAGGACCTAGAAGTAATGCATAGATTAGAATCAAACTTGCAGTTTAAACAAGCAGAACAGGGTATAGCATACCGGGGCATAACACTTACAAAAAATAATAGAAAGTATGTATGAAGCGAATTATCCACAGCTATTAAAAGTCAAAACAGACCTGATGAAGTGGAACCCGCTCATGATAACGTGGTGGGGGAGAACAACAACAATAAAGATGGTGATACTTCCCAGACTATTGTATTACTTCCAGCCACTGCCCATTAGAATCCTGAAAACATTCTTCTGATCCTTGAATAGGGCTATCATTTCAGATATATGGAAGAGGAACTGATTAGTGTTGCTATTTTGCACATCGTAATTTGCTGCTTCTGAAATTCACTAGAATTGCTATTTTGTACATCTTAATATGCTACGTCTGTGACGAGTACTGCATTTTCTGCATGTGACACTTTGAGGCATTATAATCTATGCACCTTCTCATGCTGCTCATCTTCTGATTATTTGATTTTTTCATTTTTTGATTTTGTTTTTTGTTTCTGTTCAACAATTAGCATTTCCTAGATGGTTGAGAATATCGGCAGAGACAGATATCTTTGATCTCGCGATATTATGGTAAATGGGCACTTGCCTTTCCATGAGATAGCTGCTGTCTGTTGCGGTTTGGCCTTTGAGCGCTGACCTCTCTGGGGGCACATGACCGAATGCGGCTATTCTAGCTGCACACAGTCATTTAGCAATGAACTTGCACACTTGTGCGTTTTGTTTACCAATGCACCGATTTTTTAAAAATAAATGGAAAAGGTTGTGTAGGGGCAGCGCAGAACGTACTTTCAAGATCGTGTACATCACGGTGCCAACAGATACTAAACTTGAGTTTATGCAGAGAGATTTTTATCTTTAGCATTACAAACAGTTCTATGACCATTTCAAAATGGAGGTCATTTTGGTGATAATTAAGCAACCATACTTTCTTGTGATCACATGATCATTAGCCACGTGATGTTACGCGAAATGGGACGTTCTGTTGCAGCCTCTCCTTTTTAAACTCTATGGTGCTACTGGCACAATTAGATTTTAGGAGTCTGAACAAGCCTGAGCTTTCAGGCGGAACGCGTGACTTTTCTCCACCCGAGGGGCGAGTGCCTTCTTGCAACCTAATGTTTGTCATATGGGTGAATTAGTCTCATTTCACCCCTGTTTTAATAATGTGCCGTAATATGTCGTAATAAAGATATTTTAAAAGCAGCAAAGTCTTGTGTGCTGGGGTTTTCTCTTACATGCCATCAATGTGGGTTTTTAAAGTGCTACAACCTCATAGGGGCATGTGTTTTTAACAATATATATATGGATACATTACTCACCGTAATCGCATTTCTGATGCTTCTATCTGCTTAGATTCACATGCTGTGCATAGGCTGACATCTAGTGGAAGCTGCAGAGTATTAGTTTGTTTTTCGAAGCTCGAAAATGGGTGTCGACACAGGGCGTGCCAGCAATACTATCCCTAGTGTGACGTCCACTGTACCCATGACCCCTCACGCGTCTAGGACCCTCAAATTGTATTTTTTCTGACAATGAGGGCGCATGAGAAGTAGCGCGAGTACAGATAATCCAAGCAGATAGATAAGACTACAAGCATCCATACGCCTTCTCTCAGAGGGGAGGAAAGGTGGGTCGCATGTGAATCTAAGCAGATACAAGCATCAGAAATACAATTACGGTGAGTAATGTATCCCTTCTGAGGCTTGTGGAATCTGCTTAGATCACATGCTGTGCATAGATTAGCGAGCAGTGTTAGAAGAAGGAGGAGGTGGGATGTGAGAAGGGTCATGAGCAAATAAATGTCTTAGAACCGCTTGTCCCACTTGAGTATCTGTCTTGGAATGGGCGTCAATGCAGTAGTGCTGAGTAAAGGTGTGAATAGAGCTCCAAGTAGCTGCTTTGCAAATGGTGTCAAGGGGTACATTTGCGATGAGAGCCAGAGTGGCCCCAAAGCCTCTTGTAGAGTGGGCTCTTGGAGTGAAAGGCAAAGTTTTTTCAGAAAAGGAGTAACAGCTAAATACAGTTAACAGTCCACTTAGAGAGGGCACCTTTAGAGACAAGATCTCCCTCTCTGCTTGTAGCTACGGAGACAAACAGTTGGTCTGTTTTCCTTAGCGGTCTGGTTTTGTTTACATAGTATAGGACCGCCCTATGCACATCTAGGGTGTGTAGTTTCACCTCAGCCGAGCTTTGAGGGTCTTGGAAGAAAGCCGGAAGCTCGATGGACTGGTTCACGTGGAATTTAGAAATAAACTTAGGTGAGAACCTAAGGTGTGTACGTAAAACCAGTTTATCTTTATGAACCGTAAAGAAAGGATCCTGCACTGAGAGCCTGAATTTCGCTGACCCTTCTTATAGATGTAATTGCTACTAAGAAGGCCGTTTTATAAGTCAGGTGTTTGAGACTGCTTTTATGCATGGGCTCGAATGGGGGGCCCATGAGTTTAGATAGCACCACATTAAGGTCCCATCCTGGTGGTGGGTTAGAATTTGGAGGGTGAAGTCTCTTTACTCCTTCCATGAAGGCTTTAACCACTGGTACTTTCCACCACGAAACCTTGTTATGGGAGGTGGTGTATGCTGACAGAGCTGCCAGGTGTACCTTCAGTGAATTAAAAACCATCCCTGCGTCCAGCAGGTGGAGCATGTATGTGACAATTGTGGAATGAGTGCAATCAACTGGGTTGATTTGCTTATTCTGGCACCAGATAACAAATCTTTTCCATTTGTCAAAGTAGCAGTGCCTCGTTGTTTGGCTTCCTAGATGCTCTTGGGATGTCCAAACATCTCTGCGGTAAATTGAGATGTCCAAACTCTAGGACCTCAGGAGCCATTCTGCCAGCTTCATTGAGTTGGGTTGAGGATTGTTACGCTCACCTGGTGTCCACGGGGGCGTCGGTCTGAACTGGGTTGTTACCTCTTCCAGCGACACACGGGCGTTGAAATGATGGACTGGACCGGACCACCCAGCTTAGCTTGTTTTGCCCGTATGAATATTCTTCTGTAATGGAGAAAAGGGAATTAGCCACCTGCGGGGACTGGGCGCCAACCCCACCTTCCCCCACTCCTGCGATCTCTTCCCACAAATTACTTCCGAACTCTTGCTATGTTCTCACCTGATAGTTTGGAAAGATGAGCTCTCCATCCTGCCTCGAGCGCAGGGGCGCGTAGATGACCAGTTACTTCACTGGTGTGGGATGTTGGAGAGTTGCATAACGGTATTGACTCCGTAAGGAAATAGTTTGAAAGAGTTCAAAAACGTCTGGCCTTTACTCTGTCCAAATTCCCTAGGTTGCCTTAATAGTTCTTGAGAAGAGTTCCAAGTGGCAACCAGTAAGATGCAGGTAAGTGTTTATGGATTCTGTTCAGTTCGATAATGAAGACCTGGTCTAACCTGTGACCCTTTCCTTTTGCAGGCGCTGAATCGGTGGAGGTTCCGGTGATTGCGGCCTCAGGCAGTAACCAGGTAAGTCTGTAGCGGAATTCGGTTTCCCCTACTTGCGCTTTTGTGTTGCTTTTGTTTCCCCTTTGGGGCCGGGGTACGGCGGAGAAGCTGTGGAGGCAGCGCCGACCCGAGATGAGGTAAGTACCCCCTGTGGTATAAGGTAAGTCCTGGGGTTTGCCTTTATTGTCTGGGAATGCTCCCTTGCTCACCTTATTGTCTTTATTTCCACAGGTGTTCGAGAGAGGCCGATGGATGCTGAAAAGCGCTTTGGAATGCGGAGGATTGCTTCAGGTGAGTTCCCGCGCGGCGCTGCAGGATGTGAAGCGGCGCGCGTCTGATGATTTCTTCCTTCTAGGTCAGAGCCAAGAAGATTCAGGATTCAGGTAAGGATTGCAGGTAAAAACTCTGGTTCTAACCTTCCCTCTGCTTTCTTTCAGGTTTTCAGGAGCTCCGGCATCCAGGCGGGCGTGGCTGAAGACTGGAAGCTGCTGCAGGCACGGTGAGCGTTACGCTGCAGGTGCAGAATAACGCGAAGCATGGGTTGCTGTCAGGGCGTGGTTTAAATAGCCTTGGAAGTAGTTCCAGGTAAGTATCCTTCCGCGGCCCCACCCGAGTAAAAAAAGAGTTCCTAGGGAACAATAGTCCCTCCTAGGCCTCATTTGACTTCTGGTCACTGGCAGCATGGTCTGCCTCAGGTAAGTTAGCAGCATGGTCTGCTTCAGGTAAGTCCTTGACCATGAGCCTGGCGCCAGGACTGATTCTGAACTTATGAGCCTGGCGCCATAGGTGCCAGGACTGCACCCAAATAGCCCCTAATTGGGGTTCATGGGCTTGCATTAAATGGCATGATGCCTGCTTCCGGGGTAGCTGGGCCAAACCTGGTTTCCCGGGGGCAGGCATCGTGACAAGGATGCACTTTCTGACCTTGGTGCTGGGACAGTAGGTTGTGCCAGCCCGGGAGTTTGATGGGTTCGCCACTGCTAGTCTGCGTAAGTGTGGGAAGCACGGTTGTCTCGCCCACATGGGAGCAACTAGGACGAGCGTCATCGATTCTCTGTTCATCTTGTTGACCACCTTCCTGATTAGAGGAGTTGGCGGAAAAGCGTACGCAAACATCCCTGACCAGTATATCCACAGGGAGTTCCCCTGGGAGCCTGGCTGAGGGAACCTGGATGCGAATCCTGGGCACTGTCTGTTTTCGTTTGTGGCGAATAGGTCTATAGTGGGGAAACCCCACTGAGAGAAGATACCTTCTACGATTTCTCTGTAGACACCATTCGTGTTCCTCTGGGAGGGGATCTCTGCTCAAGGCGTCCGCCAGAGAATTGAGATCCCCTGGAACATGTTGAGATGACAGGAAGATGTTCCGTCTGCGTGCCCATATCCAAATTTTCTGGGCAAGCTTGGACAGATTTGGCGAACGAGTCCCCCCTTGCTTGTTCAGGTAAAACATGGCTGTAGTGCTGTCCGTCCGGATCTGTACTGACAGGTTCAACAGGTAGGGCTCGAACGCTTGGAGCGCTCTGAAAACTGCCAGAAGCTCTAGCAGGTTGATATGATTCTTGGCCCCCGGGTGAGACCAGAGACCCTGCCTTATGTGGTGGAGATGGTGTGCTCCCCACCCTGACAGGCATGCGTCCGTTGTGACTACCGCCTGTATCTCAGGATCATGAAAGGGTTTCCCCTTGGACAGATTTTCTCTTGTCCACCAGTGAAGGCTTTGTACAAGTGTTGGCGAAACGACCCCTAGATCGTCCCACTGACCACTTGCCTGAGACCACTGTTTCGCCAAACATTCCTGCATGGGACTCATGCGCAGGCGCGCGTGGGGGACCAGGTAAATACATGACGCCATCATGTACAGCAAACGCATTGCTTTGCGTACCGTTATCTGGCGACCGGCCTGATATTGCGGAATTTGCAGCAGTATATTCTGAATTCTTTCCTCTGATGGAAAGGCCAACCCCTCCTGTGTGTTTAGGACAGCTCCTGGGAACGGTTTGGAGGTGCTTGGCACCAGACTTAACTTTTTCTCGTTTATGGAGAAAGCTAATTCGAAGAGGAGGTCGATTGTTCTTTGAATGTTTGTTCTGCAAATTACTGAGGTCTCCCCTGTGATGAGCCAGTCGTCCGGGTAAGGGTACACTGGGATTGCCTCCCTGCGTAGGTGTACCACCGTCACCGCCAGTACCTTGGTGAATACCCTTGGAGCCGAGGCTATCCCGAAGGGCAGTACCTTGAACTGGTAGTGCTGACTGTCCACCTTGAAGCGCAATTATCTTCTGTGCGCTGGGAACATGGAAATATGAAAATAAGCATCTTTCATGTCCAATGTTGCCATGTAATCCCCCTTTTTTAGGAGGGGGATTACCTCTTGGAGAGTAGTCATGCGAAACTTTTGGAGCTTGACATACTTGTTTGCAGGCCGTAAATCCAATACTGGGCGCATTGTCAAATCTTTTTTTGGCACAAGGAAGTAAGTTGAATAAATATCCTTGTTTACCTGGTGTCCCGGGACGAGTTCTATCGCGTCCTTTGCTAGAAGATTGGCGATCTCTTTGAGCAGGATCTTCTGGTTGTCTAATGAGTGTACTTTTTGTCGTGAAGGGTGGTTTCGGGGACGCTCTAACAGTTCTTTGCATAATCCTGCGGACACTGTGGACAGCACCCATCTGTCTGATGTGATCCCTTCCCAAGCTTGGGTGAAGTTGGAAATGCATCCCCTACTGGGGATGCGTGAGAAGGGAGCCTGAACGTAACGTCACTGTTTTGGGGGAGGCGTGCCGCCGCCTCTACTGGGGCTGCCTCTACCCTTACCACGACATCTTTTGTTACCCCTGCCATAACCATGGGTAGACTGCTGGTTGTTCCATGGTGTACCCTGCCCCTGGGAATAGTTGGAGCCTCTCTGGGAATTTTGGCCGCGTCGGCGATGAAAATGATTTGATTCGGGGGTTTTCTGGTTTATTGGCCCAGGGATTTAAGAGTCTCGTACTCATCCGTGACATTTTTTAGCGCATCCTCTACCGCCTTGCCAAACAGTAGATCAGGCTCCACCGGTTTGTCTATTAACGATGCTTGGGTCTCGGGTTTGAACCCAGACTGCCTTAAGCAAGCATGTCTTGATAATAGTGCTCTCTGCTATCAATCTGCCGGCATTATCTGCAGCATCAAAGGTTGCTTTTAAGATGCAACCGGACACGGCTCTTCCCTCCGACGCAACCCTTGCCAACTGGCTTTTTAAGGGTTCTGGGGCAGAGTCGATGAGTGCCGTGACATCTTCCCACTGGTGGCAGTTGTAACTCGCCAGTAGGGTGGTGGAGTTGGCAATCCTTGCCTGGTAGGCGGAAGTGGAGGCTACTTTCCTACCCCAAACCATAAATCTTTTTGCTCTCCTTGTCGGGAGGAGCTTCAGACGATGATAGGGTTCCCGCCCTCTTCGGGTGTTTGTCACTACCAGGGAGTCCGGTTTCAGATGCTGCCTTATGTACAGCGGGTCTGATTGGGCTGCCCTGAATAGTTTTTCGATCCTTGGGTTTACCGCCCTGGTGAGGTTAGGATTTACAAGGGAAGGGTCTATTCTCCTTTGTATAGACTTGACAAGGACAAGGATGGCCTGGGCAACAGGTCTCCCTTCTCCCACTAATTCTTCGGCAAAGTCCCTCTCTTCCTGTGCTCCCTGGGTGTCAATGTGGAAGTGTTCTGCCGCTCTGGACAGAACTTAATTCAAGAGAGGTTGGTTGTCGACAGGGGAGTCGGTAACCGGGGGCTCTTTGTCTTCTGGGGAGTCTACCCTGTAAGTTTCTGGATCGTCCTCCTCTTGGTCCTAGTCATCCCCATAGTAGCCCGTCCCAGTTTGGTCTCCCAACGTGCCCAAATCTGGATCCTCAATAAAAAGTGTATCCTCATTATATTGAGAGCAGGGCTGTATACAGAAAGGGTCCGAAGACCGACCTTGTGTTGGTGTTTCAACCCGGGGCTTCTTACTTGGGGGTATCGGGTCCCTAGAGCCTGAGGGTGTAGCCCCGTCAGGGGTATAGGAGAGGAAGTGCTCAGGATTCTTGGCATAGAAGTCTGCCAAGGCTGACATCCTAGACATAACTCTGTCTATGTCGTCACTAGACCATTCCTTAGAGATGGGAATTACTCTTTCCTGGGAGAGTTTCCCTGTTTTATCTTGACTGGACCTATGGCCTTGTGCAGGGGTCTTGGGTAAAATGACAGAAGGCTGAGACTTGTCTGTCTGTTTTTGTGGAGTAGAAGACTGACCTGTCTGACTGCTTCTGTGGTGTAGAAGAAGTTTGAGAATGCTTCTTTTGTTTTTTTCCCTCCTCCCCGTGGGTGGAAGAAAGTTTCCCCGGTGTTTTCGCCCCTTCGGAGCTTTTCGACGTCTGGCGTCGAGGTTCGGGGGTAGTGTCCCTATCTCTAGAGTGTGGAGGTCGGGACTCGGGAACAGCCGTCACGCGGTCTGCTGACGCCGACTCCTGGAGTGCGGCCTGGGGATAGAGGTCGGCTTCGTCTTCTGACAATCGAAACTCTGTTACCTTAGGGAGCGAGGCACTTTTGGCAACAGTGGATGGCTGCCTGGAGTCATGCGGCGATCTAGATCGAGAACGCCCAGAGGACACTGATTCGGTGGACCGTTCTCTGTGTGCCTCTTTCCGAGAACTCGATGTGCGCGTCGAGTCTCGGTGGGACTTTGCGTGTTTGGAAGTGCTGTGGGTAGCGCTCGTGTCGCCGGGGGGTTTTCCCCATAGCTGCCCTGCCGGACAACCTTCCGAGGTCGGGGACTTGCGCTTGGCTGTCTCTCGACGCCACATTGCCCTCGCCGTCCGAAAGCACGGCGTCGCAGCCATTGCTGAAGGCGCCCTCCGCTGCCATGGCCTCTTGTTGCCTGGCGGGGTGTTCCCTCGGCAGGCAGAGGTTACACATGGCGTGTGTCAACCCAAGGGTACTTGCGGTTGCACTTGGGGCAGAATTGGAAAGGGGGACCCTCCATACACACCCAGTGGCAGCGGGCTAGTGTGTGTAGGAATATATAAGAAATGCCTATATATATTTAGAGTGTAGAGTATGTACCACCCCCCACTCTCCCTACTTGCAGGGCCGAGACCAGAGGCCTTCCAAGGCCCAATTCCGTCGTGCAGCTCTCAACTGGGGTTTTTCTTCTCCGCCGGTGTCGAGTGTCGGTGACTCGACGTTGGGGTGGAGAAAATGGTGAAATATTACAATATTTAGCAAAAATTATGGCTAAAGCCATGGAACTCCGCGGGATGCTTCTGACCAGTATGGCGGAAAAAAACAATCTGAGGGTCCTAGACGCGTGACGGGTCATGGGTACAGTGGACGTCACACTAGGGATAGTATTACTAGCACGCCCTGTGTCGATGCCCATTTTCGAGCTTCGAAAAATAAACTAATACTCCGCAGCTTCCACTAGATGTCTGCCTATGCACAGCATGTGATCCAAGCAGATTCCACAAGCCTCAGAGAGAAATATATATATATATATTTGTTTTTTTTTCCCAAAAGAAGGGAAAAATTATTTCTTTTTTCTCCAGAGGGGATGGCACTCCAAACAATGAAATACTCGCCAGAGAAATGCTTCGTCCGGTATTGAAGACAAAAAGCAATACATTGTCCTTTAAAAAATATCCAGTTTTATTAAGGCATTAGCCAAGGAAGAAACCACACTGCACAACGCGTTTCACAGCTTCCTCGCTGCTTGATCACGTACAAGTCAGTGCTCGGTGACATTGTGTAAATATACCCACCATTACCCAACTCTATGGTTCTACTACCAGTGGTGGTCCCTTTTTAGTTTAAATTGCTACCAGAACTCAGCCTATTTTTGCTAATGAACATGGTTGCCATTTTGTAATGGCTATTGCAACAGTTCTCGCATATGTTTGGTTACTAATACTCTTTTGTAAAGGCAGACATAACCGTGGGAGTATAGTTGAATTCCCAGCCTTTTTAACACATTCTTATATGTGTTCAGTAGTGCGTTGTTAATTTAAGCATTTCTACCAAATTTTATCACTCATATTTAAATGTTGCCTGAGGTTAAAGTAACGCGAGTTAACAATGCAGCCACTTCAGTTACGGATGTTATTTAAGGCGAATAGTGTATAAACCTTTATGGACAGACAAAAAGTCTGAACCTTTACAATAAAGTGCATAGTGCTAATTAACTGTAAACAGGTCATAAAGTTCATAAATCAAGCCTTACATATTCATATATGTCGAATGCTAATCAATAAAGTGCATAGTGCTTAGCTTCGCGTAACCATTCCTAAAGTGCGAATTTGCATGAAGTTCTCACTTAAAATACATTCATAAAGTGCAGAGTGCAAATGAAATTTCACTTGAGGTAGAATAATAAAGTGCATAATGCAAATATAATCTATAAGTAAAATTAACATCTATATAAACATGAATCCAAGCTAGGCCTTCTGTATATAAATATTGGTAGCAAAAAATAACTATTACTAGAGACCATTCTCATTATCTTTGTACGGGAGCCACCACGGAGTAGAAATTTAAAATGAATAAAAACACATAAAACACCATTGATTAAACAATCAAATAACCACAACCAGGCACTAATCACACATTGTTAAAATCTTGAGTAAGATGTAATAAAAGCATCATACCACCAAGCCTTGCTTTCTAAAGTTCTTGTAGATATACAAACTGACAGTCCAAAAATGAACTGAAATTAATATACACGAACGACCCAGATTATTACCACAAGGCAATACGAACAATTAAAAACGATCATTATTTCTTGATAAACCATTTTCTCAGGTTCCTAGGTATGTGTATAACTTCATCAAGGTTATGGCCTTTAGGTTTTTTCGATTCAAGGTCCAAAATAAATCTAGTCTCCATTTCTAGTTCTCTGTTGCCTCCACGAGGGTTAGCCCGAACATGATGTAATCCAAAGAATCTCAGGCTGTCCAACTTGCTCTCATCTATGTCTTTGAAGTGGACTGCCATTGGGTAAGAAGGGTCACAATTTTTTATCGCTTTCATATGCTGTAGAATTCTAAGGTTCAATTTGCCGATGGTACTGCCAATGTACCAGCGGTTACAAGAGCATAGGAGGGCATACACCATGAACTCAGTATTACATGTAATGCGACTACCCAATTCTACAAGATGCTTTGTTATTGGATGTATATAGTTTGTTTTGTTCTGATCAAATTTACATGCCTTACATTTCGAGCATTTAAAGAAGCCATTGGTATTTTTGTGTAACCACGTAGCGGTATTTTGACTTTCATTTATGGGCAACAGAAAACTGCTAACCAGAGAGTCTTCAATGGATGTGGATTTTCTAAAAGTTATATTAACTTTTTCCTTTAGAATCGGTGCTAGAGCTTCATCAGACTGCAAAACATGCCAATGTCGATGTAGTATCTTTCTTATGACATTGGCATGTGTTCCAAATGTAAGTATAAGTCTTCTTGCATCATCTTGTTCTTTGTCTTCTATTGATTTATTAGTTGAGAGTAAAGTCCTTCGGTTTAAATTACGGGCTTTAATGTATGCTCACAACACACACATCAGAATGATCAAGAAGAATGGGTGCAATGGAACTATATGAGGAAACAGGGGATAACACTGAGGGAAACTATATCAAGAAACCAGTGGGAATATCTGTGGGGAATATTCCCCAAACTTACGTGCTCTATTCAACTAAGGGAAAGTGGACTAAGGTACTTTTGCAATGGCATTATACACCAGAGAGGATCCATGCTATGTTCCCCCTAACATCAAATCAGTGCTGCAGGGGGTGTCAGGTGATGGGAGATTGGCGACATATATGGAAAACATGCCCTATAATACAACCATTCTGGGAGGAGGTTAAGGAATACATGCAAGAAATACAACAGGTAATGGAACATACAGCGGACAAGATCTGGTTGTGTGCAATGTTGTAACCGGGATCGAAAAATCCCACCAAAGCTCAGAAAAGAGGACAACAACAATGTTGATCGCGGCATGGCTGGTAATCGCACATAAATTTAAACTGGAATGGGTAACATACAAAATCCTCGGGGACCAGAAGTAATTTAAACAAAAATGGGGCCCTGTTCTGACATACTTACAAAGGGACTATATGATCCAATGGTGTCTGCATAAAATTCGAATTTTGGACATATGATTTAGCACGAGAAAGCAAAGGGAGAAAGATTATACCCACTTCAGGGGAGGTAGGAGGGGTTGTTGGGAAGTTAAACAAATTATTGTTGAATTTGAAGGGATTTATATGGAAAATGATAAAAATATTTTATATAAAAATACCTTTCATTGCAATACACTTATCTGTCTTGGAATGAGTGTCAATGCAGTAGTGCTGAGTAAAGGTGTGAATAGAGCTCCATGTAGCTGCTTTGCAAATGGTGTCAAGGGGTACATTTGCAATGAAAGCCAGAGTGGCCCCAGTACCTCTTGTAGAGTGGGCCCTTGGCGTAAAAGGCAGTGTTTTATCTGAAAGGGAGTAGCAGAGTTGGATACATCTGACTATCCATTTAGGATGGCACCTTTAGAGACGCGATCTCCTTCTCTGCCTAGAGCTACGGAGACGAAGAGTTGATCTGTCTTTCTTAGCGGTCTGGTCTTGTCTACGTAGTAGAGGACCGCTCTCCTCACATCTAGTGTGTGGAGTTTCACCTCAGCGGAGCTTTTGGGTTCTTGGAAGAAGGCCGGTAGCTCAATGGACTGGTTAACATGGAACTTAGAAATGAACCTAGGTGAAAACCTAGGGTGAGTGCGTAAAACCAGTTTATCCTTATGAACAGTAAAGAAAGGATCCTGCACTGACAGAACTTGAATTTCACTGACCCTACTTTTGGATGTAATGGCTACTAAGAAGGCAGTTTTATAAGTTAAGTGTTTGAGACTAGCCTTATGCATGGGTTCAAATGGAGGTCCCAAGAGTTTAGCAAGCACCACATTAAGGTCCCAACCTGGCGGTGGCTTCAAAATTGGAGGGTGTAGTCTCTTTACGCCTTCCATATAGGCCTTGACAACTGGCACTTTCCGCCATGACACCTTGTTATGGGAGGTGGTGTAGGCTGACGGCGCCGCCAGGTGTTCCTTGAGTGAATTAAATACTAACCCTGCATCCAGTAGGTGGAGCATATAGGTGACAATATTGGAAGGAGTACAATCAATTGGGTTGATTTGTTTATTCTGGCACCATATAACAAATCTTTTCCACTTATCAAACTAACAGTGCCTTGTGTTTGGATATCTTAAGAGCCAAGAAAACCTTACATCTTTGGGGTAAATTGAGATGGCCGAACTCTATGACTTCAGGAGCCATGCTGCCAAGTACATCGAGTTAGGTTGAGGATGCACGGTTTGTCCTTCGTGCTGGGAGAGTAGGTTGTACCAGCACGGGAGTCTGATGGGGTCGCACACCGCCAGTTTGCGTAGGTGTGGAAACCATGGTTGTCTCGCCCACGTAGGAGCAACTAGGTTGAGCGTCATCCATTCCCTGAATATCTTGTTGACCACCTTCCTCATTAGAGGAGTTGGAGGAAAAGCATAGGCAAACATCCCTGACCAATTCATCCATAGACCGTTCCCCTTGGAGCCTGACTGGGGGAACCTGGATGCAAAGTCTGGGCAATGTCTGTCTTCGTCTGTGGTGAAAAGGTCTGTAGCGGGGAAACCCCTCTGAGAGAAGAGACCTTCTACGACTTTTGTGCAGTCGCCATTCGTGTTCCTCTGGGAGGGGATCTCTGCTCAGATCGTCCGCTAGTGAATTGAGATCCCCTGCAACATGTTGGGATGACAGGTAAATCTTTCGTCTGAGTGCCCATTTCCAAACTTTCTGGGCAAGATTGGACAGATTTGGTCAATGAGTGCCCCCTTGTTTGTTTAAGTAAAACATAGCCGGCATGCGGTCTGTTAGGATTTGCACTGATATGTTGGATAAGAGGGGTTTGAATGCCGAAGCGCTCTGAAGACTGCCAGAAGTTCTAGCAGATTGATATGGTTCTGAGCCACTGTGTGAGACCAGAGACCCCGAGCTGTTTGGTGAAGGTAGTGAGCTCCCCACCCTGCCAGAGAAGCGTCTGTTGTGACAACGGCTTGTATCTCTGGATCGTAAAAGGGTTTCCCCTTTGTAAGATTCTCTCTTGTCCACCAGCAAAGACTTTGTACTAGTGGTGGCGGAACGACCACTAGATCGCCCCACTGACCACTTGCTTGAGACCACTGTTTCGCCAACCATTCCTGCATGGGGCCCATGTGCAGGCGTTCGTGGGGAACCAGGTAAATGCAAGATCCCATCATGCCTAGCAAATACATCGCTTTGCGTACCCTTATTTGACGACCGGACTGATATTGAGGAATTTGCAGCAACAGATTTCGACTTCTTTCCTCTGATAGAAAGGCCAACCCCTCTTGGGTGTTTAGGACAGCTCCTAGGAACTGTTTTGAGGTGCTTTGTACCAGGCTTGATTTTTTTTCGTTTATTGAGAAGCCCAATTGGAAGAGGAGGTCGATTGTTCTTTGAATGTTTAACCTGCAAATAACGGGTGTTTCCCCTGTGATGAACCAGTCATCCAGGTAAGGGTACACCGGGATTGCCTCCCTGCGTAGGTGCGCCGCCACCACCTACCAGTACCTTGGTGAATACCCTTGGAGCTGAGGCTATTCCGAAGGGCAGCACCTTGAACTGGTAGTGCTGGCTGTATATCTTGAAATGCAAGAATCGTCTGTGCGCTGGGAACATGGAAATATGAAAATAGGCATCTTTCATATTCAATGTTGCCATGTAATCCTTTTTTTTAGTAGGGGGATTACCTCTTGGAGTGTAGACATGCAGAATTTTTTTGGCTTGACATACTTGTTTGCAAGGCGCAAGTCTAATACTGGGCGCATTGTTAGATCTTTTTTGGCACAAGGAAGTAGGTTGAATAAATAACCTTGTTTACCTGGTTGCTCGGGACGAGTTCTATTGCGTCATTTGCAAGAAGAACGGCGATCTCCTCGAGGAGGATTCTTTGGTGCTCCAAGGAGTGTACTTTGTCTTGGAGGATGGTTGCGCGGGCGTTCTAGTAGCTCTATACAGTATGCTGCGGACACTTGACAGCACCCATCTGTCCGAAGTGATCCCTTCCCATGCGTGGGTGAAGGTGGAAATGCGCCCCCCCTACTGGGGATGCATGGAAAGGGACCCGGAGCGGAACGTCACTGTTTATTGTGTGGCGTACCACCTCTACCGGGGCTGCCTCTACCCCTAGTGCGGCCCCTGCGCTGACCTCCGGTGAAACCCTGAGTAGCCTGGGATTGATTGCTGCCCCCATGAGGTTCCTTGATTCTGATAGTAGTTGGAACCCCTCTGGGAGCTTTGGTCGCGTAAGCGCCGAAAATTATTTCCCCTCTGACCTGAGGGCTTATTTGTCAGTTGGCCGAGGGATTTTAAGGTCTTGTATTCGTCCTTGGCTGTCTTTAGTGCCTCCTCCACTGCTTTCCCAAATAGGACGTTCGGCTCTACCGGCATGTCTATGAGGGTGGCTTGGGTCTCGGGCTTGAACCCGGATTGTCTTAGCCAAGCATGGCATTTTATTACTGTGCCTTCGGCTATTAATCTCCCTGCATTATCTGCTGCATCGAAGTTTGCCTTAAGGATGCTTCCAGACACAGATCTTCCGTCTGGTGCAATTTGGGCCACCTGGTTGAGGTGCAGAGGTTATTAGGGCAGCTACTTGTCCCCACTGGTGGCAATTGTAGGTTTCTAACAGAGTGGTGGTGTTAGCGATACGTGCCTGATATGCTGACGTAGATGCCACCTTCCTCCCCAGAGCATATGTTTTCTTGCTCTCTTTGTCGGGGGGTGCTTCTGAAGAAGCTAGTGGTGTGCCCGCCCTCTTTCTTGTGGTTGTTACTACCAATGAGTCGGGTTTTAACTGACCCCTTATGTATAAGGGATCGGAGGGAGCAGCCCAAAATAATTTTTCCTCTCGTTGATTAACTGCCCGAATAAGAGTAGGGGTTACCAGAGAGGGATCAATTCTGCGCTGGATCGATTTTAATACGGAGATAGCTTGGGCAATGACTTTCCTGTCCCCTAGGATTTCTTCTGCGAAATCTCTATCTTCTTGGACACCCTGTGTGTCTATTTGAAAATGAGTTAATGAGTGTGAGAAATTATCATATAGTTGGATGTGCGCACAACTTGAAATATGAGAAAGAAATATGTATGTCTGTCTACGAAGGTTCAGTTATTGTAAGGTATGCATCAGCAGTGAAGCAACAGGGGTAATTTCTCAAAAAACTCTTGAAATGAATAATGAGAACAAACTGGGGCGTCTTCACTGTCTGCGCTTCCAACCTATGTCAAGGAGTTGACCACTTTAAAAAACAAGGGATATTGAGAAATAGGAAGGAACTATAACGTAGCCACTTGTGGTTGTATATATTATTATTAGGCAACGTATGTCAAAGTGTATACATGAAAGCAAACGCTTCACAAACGGTAATTCCACAAGTGTTTGAAAGCATAAAGTAAATAAACTTCACCAATTAGAGTTATGCAAGTTATTTGGAACAGAAAGAGAACCAAACGGTAGTTCCACACATGATTGAAAGCATAGGGTACATAAACTTCACAAATTAAAGTTATGCAAGTAATTTGGAACAGAAAGAACGCCCAAATTAAAGTTATGCAACTGGTTTGAAATAGAAAAAACGCCAACACGTGTATTAACCCTATCGGGCCGTTCTCAGGGCGTACTAAACTATAAGTAACTGATAAGTCGTAGACAAGAAACTAGTTGTACGTAAATTCCTGTACAAAGCTTAAATGTATGTTCTCCTAATTTTAGAACATCTAGAAACATGGGAGATCCTTTTACATTTAGGTAGGGATGGAATGCAGTGCCAGTTTTAGGATCATCAAGGCACGTAATACACCGGATGATCTAGGATCCCTTGTCTGGCACTGGTCTACCTGCAGATACGTAACTAGCTGCAGGGGCACGAACCCTCTGGTATAACAGCACAGACTCGCATTGGAGGTGGGAGCTCGCCTCGCAGCACGGAAAGGCACCACTCAACGCTAAGTGGTACATCAGCAGCTGGTCCAGACTACGAAGCAGCAACAGTGGAATTTCCCCAGCAGATGCCCGTGGCCCCAACAGAGGACCAGACACAGTGAAATAGGCTATGCGACTGGAATCCACAGAGAGCAGGAGTGGTGACCTGCAGACAATACTGGAGACACAGAAGTGAATGGTCATAGCAGGAGGTAGAAGCGGACCACTGAAGGCTGAAGGGGGTCATACCGAAGAGAAGACCACCGGGATCCAAGGAGAGTCGCAGAAGCCTATAAGAGCGTCCACAGGCCAAGACACAAACAGCGACGCGCAAAGAGGCAAAATGGCATCTAAAACAAGTAAACCAAAGGCAAAACAACCACCAATAGACATATTTGCTAAATCAACCCAAGCAACAGGTGACGCAAAAACACCAGAGAGAGACATGCAAGGAGCGTTAACTCCAGCGCGGGATGACCAACAAATCCTAGCAACGATTGCGGAGTTGAAGTTATCGTGGGGATCCAAGATTGACTCCGCCATCACAGAATTGAAGACGGTGCTAGGATCCAAGACGGATGCAGTCAGCGTGGACGTTAACCTCCTCAGACAGGATGTTAGAGCATTATCCAAATGTACAGGAGGGATGGAAAAAGAGGTGAAAGCAAACACGACCACTTGCACTTCTAACGTCAAGGAAGTCTATACATTGCAGCAACATGTGCACAACCTGGAGAACAGAGTGGAGGAGGCAGAGAGACGCACACGGCGAAACAACGGTCACATTGTGGGACTGCTGGAGGGAGTTGAAAATCCGGACCCGACAAATTGCATAGAAAACATGTTGCTGCAAGAGATAGGTGCTGAAGTGCTCACCCAAGGGCTCACTGTGGAGAGAGCACACAGGGCCCAGACCAGAAAGCCGCTACCAGGAGCTCCTCTGCGGCCAATCATAGCCAAGATACTGAATTATAAGGACAGAGAGAAGGTCCTGGAGCACTTCGCAAGGGAGGGACTATAAGCAGAGCATCAGCTAACATCACGGCATATCCGAATTACACCTTCCTGGTGCAAAGGCAACGTCTGAGCTACATGTCGGTTAAAAGGAGGTTGCGTGAGTCCTGATTTAAGTATATGTTGCTTTATCCCACGAAGCTGAAAGTACTGCACAAGGGTAAAGCATGTTTTCTCTATGCCCCAGAGGAGATGACTACATGGTTGGACAAGATTAACTTCCCAGCAGGTGCGGATGACTAGGCGGATAAGAGGCAAGAGGAGTGAGCGGGTGTTGCCGCAGAGCCGAAACGGAAGACTGAGAAGCCACTGATGGAATGAACATTGATGGGTAACGTGGAGATAAAGACTTGTAGCCATAAGACATAAGTGGAATTTAACATAATTATTAGCTTGGAAGCAGGAGTCACAAGAGCTGCTCTAGAGCATGCAGCACTAGGAAACACGCTATCACCCCCGATAGGTAGTTAGTGTAGTCAGGATATAGGTAATGCGGTATCCCCTCTTGCAGCGCTCTGTAAACTGACCACCGGTCGGAAAACGGACGAGATGCGGAGTAGCCTGAAATCCAGGGAATGGAGCTGGGCAACAGTTGGGAACGGTTGGGAGGTTGTAGGGGCGGGGAGTTTGGGAGACAGGGGTTGGGGGGAAGGTTGGGAATGGGGATGTTCGAGGGGAGGGAGGGGAAGGGAGTTTGGGGAGTTGTACAGGGGCAAGCTTACATCCACAAGCCACAAAGTAAAATGAGGAGGGTGAGGGTGGAGAATGAAACGGTTAAGATGGGAGATCTGAAAATAGCGAAGTGGAATGTGAGGGGGCTTAATAGCTGCGTTAAGCGGAACACAGTCATGAAGAGACAGAAAATAGACACTGCACTGTTACAGGAAACTCATCTGACTAGAGAAAAACAGGAGGTGGTGACAAGAAAATGGAAGGGGACACAACCCTAGGGGCAACATAATTGTCATAACATGGATAGCGCCACACGTCCCGTTTAAGATGTTACAATCCACTGTAGATAAAGATGGGAGAATGGTGCTGATAAGGGGGATGGTGGTAAATAAAGAAGTGAGCATTATCAACGTTTACGCCCCTAACCAAGACACTACAGTCTATTTCAGGGCCCTATACACTAAAATGGGAACATATATGGGGAGGGGACTTCAACTGCACCTTGGACCCGAGGCTGGACAGGTCAGATGAGAAGGTTGGGAGGCCCGCCCAAGCAGCGAAGGCCCTGGGCGCCCTGGTACGAGATTTTCAGCTGGTGGATGTGTGGAGATTGCAACACCCGCAAGGTAGGGCATACTCACAATATTCTATCCCGCAAAATATATACACCAGACTGGATTATATATTTATTGGGCCGGACCCAACAAAGGAAGTGACGCAAACAGAATATAAGGCGATGGTCCTCTCGGACATTTGATATTGTTATTGTTATTTTGCATTTGTATAGCGCCTTATATACCATTGGTATGGTCTGAAGGCGCTGGTAGGTTGAACGCCCTTGGGAACCGAAGTTCGGGTCAGTGGAAAGATTAGAGAGAGTCCAAAGGTGCGTGTGCGCACCAGTATGTGTGCAGCTGGTGCGGAATTCATGTGGTAGCTGCTTCTTAGCGGTAGGTGTGGTGGTTGAGAGATCAGGGATACGTGTTCGGTCTGGCTGGAATTATCCAGACCGAGTGTGGTGGCGTTAGGCCTGAGGAGAAACGCCTGGCTGGGGGTGTGAGACCAGCCATGTTTACTTAGAGTGATGGGGAGTGAGCGGCAGATGTTGATATGAGAACAGTTATACCGAATGGTGTCATAGTATCTCTGTGTTCTAGTTGAATGGTGGTGTAAGGAGAGAGTAAGCGTGGGGTGTGATATGCAGTATGCTCTTTCAAAGGTTCCTTGCATTCCAAAACAAAATATGCACGTCGCGCAATTCTGAGCGGTCAGGTCCGTTCTATGTGTTTTGGTTCACAACCGCTCTATGCACTATTCACCCATACACTCATTTGTTCCATGCTTTCGTCCGCTCCACAACGTTCGTTCGTTTCATACACTCGGCCGCTCTCCCCACACTCGGCCGCTCTCCCCACACTCGGCCGCTCTCCCCACACTCGGCCGCTCTCCCCACACTCGGCCGCTCTCCCCACACTCGGCCGCTCTCCCCACACTCGGCCGCTCTCCCCACACTCGGCCGCTCTCCCCACACTCGGCCGCTCTCTCCACGGTCCTCCGCTCTCCACGGTCCTCCGCTCTGGACGGTCCTCCGTTCTGGACGCTCTTCAGCTCTCCACGCTCCTCCCCTCTCTGCACTCAACCTCTTTCTACACTCAACCTCTCTCTACACTCATGTGCTCTCCACATTCATCTGTCTTACACATTCATTTGCTCTTCATATTCGTCCGCTCTTTACTCTCAACCAACCTCCACACTCATCCGCGCTCCACATTCGTCCGCCAGCAGCGCTCCTCCTCCACGCTCATCTACACTCATCTATATTCATTCGGTCTCCTATTCAGCTCTCTCATCCTCCACACTCATCCGCTCCCCACACTCATCCGCTCCCCACACTCATCCGCTCCCCACACTCAGTCGCTACCCCCACCGCTCTCCACACTCATCCGTTGCCCCCACTCAGTCGCTCCCCCCACCGCTCTGCACACTCAACCGCTCTCCCCACTCAGTCGTTCCCCCCACTCAGTCGCTCTCATGCTTCTCTGCTCTCCACGCGCCTCCACTATCTACACTCCTTCACTCTGCACGTTCCTCCGCTCAGCACGCTCTTCCGTTCTCCACGTGCCTCCGCTCTCTGCACATAGCCGCTCTCCACACTCGACTGCTCTCTACACTCGACGGCTCTCCACACTCTTCCGTCCTCCACATTCATTTGCTCTTCAAATTCATCCGCTCTCCACACTCATCCGCCAATAGTATTCATCCTCTAACACTCATCCACAACTCATCTATACTTATCCACACTCATCCTTACTCATTCGCTCTCCCCACTCATCCGCTCACGTCCTCCACACTCATCCGCTCTCCACAGTCAACCGCTCTCCACGCTTATCGGGTCTCCACGCTCATCCGCTCTCCACGCTCATCCGCTCTCCACGCTGAACCGCTCTGTACATTCATGAGCTCTCCACATTCATCCGTCTTCCACATTCATTTGCTCTTCATATTCGTCCGCTCTTTACACCCAACCGTCATACACACTCAACTGCCCTCCACACTCATCCGCCAACAGCATTCATCCTCCACATTCATCCATACTCATCACAGTCATTCGTACTCCCCACTCGTCGAATCACGCCATCCACACTCTTCTGCTCTCCACGCTCGTCCGGTCTCCACGTTCATCCGCTCTCTGCACTTTCTACATTCCCAGTGATTTATTCCTATTGTCCACTTCACTGTTTTAGATCTACATTACTTGTTTTAGTTCTGTTTGTCATTGTAGGTTACAGTCTGGTTAGTTTAGCTGTACTTTATTTATTTTGTGGTTTGCTGGGTCGGTGTTATTGTGATGATTGATGTTGCTGGTTTGGAACCGGTTGGTTTTAGGGAAAGAGCCAGGTTTTTAGTAGTTTGCGTAATGCCGTTAAGTCCTTAGTTAGGCGGATCTGGGGAGGGAGCGAGTTCCATAGGGTTGGGGCCAGGGCTGAGAATGATGCTCCGTCTAACCTGACTGAGTTTGTCTTGGTAATTACTAGGAGGCCGGCTGAGCTTGATCTAAGGGTGCGAGTGGGGTGATAAGGTATTAACTTTTCTTGAAGATATTGCGGTCCAGTTTTATGTAGTGCTCGATGGGTGAGGCATAAGGTTTTGAAGGCCACTCTACGGGCTACTGGAAGCCAGTGCAGTGTCTTGAGGGCTGGGGATACGTGGTCTCTTAGACCGAGCGCGAGTAGCACTTCGGCCGCCGCGTTTTGTGCTCTTTGGAGTTTATTCAGGTGGTAGGCATGAATTCCGAGGTATAGGGGGTTTCCGTAGTCCAGTCTTGATATGACGATTGATTGGACTGCGGAAACTCTGTTGGGAAATGAGAGATATGGAAAGATGCGCCTAAGGTTTTTGAGGTGGTAGTGGCAGGACTTTGAGACATTGTTGACTTGGCGCGAGAGTTAGGTCGGAGTCAAGGGTGCATCCAAGATTTTTCACTGTGTTGGAGGGTGTCGGTGAGTTGCCCATGGCGGGTGGCCAGGGTAGTGGGTGCGGTAGAAGATCAGAGTTGCCGCAAACCATGATTTCTGTTTTGGATGGGTTTAACAAGAGGTGGTTTTGGGTCATCCAGCGTTCTATGTTCAGGAGGCAGGATGCAATATCAGGTCGGGAGTTGGGTTTTGCGTTCAGGATTTTTAGAATTAGTTGAGTGTCGTTGGCGTAATTGTAACACAGGATGTTGTGTGAACGAATTATTGGTGGGAGGGTAGAGATTGAACAGGAGGGCGGATAGACATGCTCCTTGTGGGACTCCTGTGTCGACTGGTCGGGCTTGGGAGGTAAAGTCGGAGAGTGTCGTTATTTGGTGCCTGTCTTTGAGGAACAAAGCTATCCATTTAAGGGCGGTTCCACGTATCCCTAGGGAGTGGAGGCGGTCCAGGAGGATTGAGTGGTTGATCGTGTCAAAGGCGGCCGATAGGTCGAGAAGGATTAGTGCGGCGCATCCCGCGGAGTCAGCTGTCATTTTAAGGTCATCCCAGATCGAGGTTAGGGTGGTTTCAGTTCCATGACGGGTTCTGAATCCTGATTGGGCGGGGTCCAGGAGATTGTTGGCTTCAACAAAGGCATTTAGTTGGGAGTAGGCGGTTCGGTCAATGAGTTTGGCAAGGAACTTGGTGTTTGAGATGGGGCGGTAGTTTTTGGGCTTGAGAGGGTCGAGCGAAGGTTTTTTAATTAGAGGTTTGACGTGCACCAATTTGAATGCGTCTGGAAAGATACCGGCGGAAAGGGAGGCATTTATGATAGATATTGCGTGTTCTCCTGCGCAGGTGGAGGCAAAGATTTCTTTTAGGGTTGTGGCTGGGCAGGGGTCCAATGGTGATCCAGATGGTTTGCGGGCGGATAGGAGTTTGAGAAATTGTTCTGGTGATATTGGACTGAAGGATTCGAACGTCGGTTGCGTAGAGGTCGCAGCTGATGGGCTGACCGGTACGGGCGGAGGATTGCCAGGTGGCTGTAAGAGAGCCAGTTAGGTGGTTAGAGTTTTTGTCCTTTCGATAGCCGTGGAGTAAAAGTGGAGGGAGAGAGAGTCACAGTGATTGTGACGCGGTCGGGATGGTTGTGTTACAAGCCGGATTGGTGAATTCGGAGATAATTTTGTGAAGTTCTTTGCTTTGGTTTTTGCAGTTTAGGATTCGGGAGTTGTAGTGGGCCTTTTTTGCTTTCCGGATTTCGGCTTTGTACCGATACAGGTGTCGGGCTAAGGAGGTCATGCTCTCATGGGTTTTCTCTTTCTGCCATTTGCGTTCTAGGTATTTGTATTGTCGTTTAGTGGTCTTCAGCTCAGGGGTGAACCATCTGGGGAAAAGGCCACGGCGGGTTGATGGTTTGGACGAGGGGGTGAGCCGCATCAGAGATGCGTTGAGCCATGAATCAAAGGCCTCAGGGGTTAGTTGGTTGTTGAGATAGCAGGTAGGTGGTGGAGACTGGAGGAGTGCCTCGGCTAGGTCCGGGCTGATTATTAGTTTCTTCCAGCATTTGCGTATGTTTGGAGGTTCAGATGTGAGTACGGGAAGGGGTTCGGGTGAGTGGATGGCGAACGAGAGAATGAAGTGATCGGACCAGATGACAGGGGTGGGCGGCATTAGATGGGTCAGGGAGTTGGAGCTAAAGATGGCATCAGGGGTGTGTCCTTTATAGTGAGTCGGGCCGTTTATGTGGGGTTGGAGATTAATTGCATCTAAACCGTCAACCAGGGAGTATGTCATAGGGTTGGTGGGGATGTCGAGCCATATGTTGAAGTCTCCAAGAAGGATGAGGTTGGCAATAGAATCGCAAAGGTTGTTTGCGTAGTGTCTATCGTAGCCAGGGGGCCTGTAGATTATTAGGAAGCTGTGTGAGAGCGACGGGGAGAGGGATAGTTTAACGAGGAGAGATTCGCAGGATGGAATGGAGGGTTGGTTGTCGATGATTGAGGCGCGGAAGAGATTTGAAGACGAATGCTATCCCCCCTCCCCTGGACGGACGGTTCAGTGGGATGAGGGAGTAGTCAGGCGGAAAGGCTTCATTAGCGATTGGGCCGAAGTCGTCAGAGAACCAGGTTTCAGTGATGAAAACTAGGTCTGGTTTGACTGAGGCGAGGAGATCAAAGATGCAATGTCTGTTTTTTGCCAAAGATCGGGCGTTAAATAGGATGCAGTTCACATCGGCAGCCAAGGATGGTCTTGGTGCTGGAGCGGGATGGGGCGGTGGAGGAGCGGGTGGACGGAGGGGGGTAGGGTGGGTGATGATAGATGGGAATAGTGGGCGAGCAGAGAGATTGGCAGGCTTCGGGTGGGGTTGGAAGGCTGCGTGTGATAGGATGATCGGGTTTGGGTTGGGGGATTTGAAGGAGGGGTGTTGGCGGTTAGGAGTTTCAGTTGCAGGTGATGTGAAGTCGAGGGAGAGGGGTTTCAGGCAGGGAGAAGCCATGGGGGAAGGAGGAGATTGCGGGATAGAGGTGATGGGTCGAGACAAGGGAGGTGAGGAGTGCTGAGAGATTGAAAGGGACAAGGAACGTTTCCTCTTTAGTTTCTTTGCTGCGACTGGTGTGTGGGAGAGAGTAGGGGGGTGGGAGAGGGATGCAGCTTCGGTTCTTGCTAGGGCTAGGCGTGCAGTTTTTAGGGAGGAGAAAGGGTGTGGTCGGGGGGGAGGGTGGCAGGGGTATGAGGGGAGGGTGGGAGGTGGGAGAATGCAGGGTGGGGTGTGCCAGGAATTATAGTGAGGGGAGCGGGTATGGGTAATGCTGGTGGGGTGGGGGTGGGGTTCAGGGGATGAGTGGTCTTGGGGTGGGTGGCTCGCCATCGTGCCCCCCTGGCTTGGTGTTTGGAGAGGGGAGAGGCAGGGAGTGCGAAGGAGGTTGGAGAGATTTGGGAGGGGGGGCGGGAGGGAAGGCAGATCGGAGAGTGGGGGTGGTCCACGGGGTTCGTTTCTGACTGACTCTTGAGGAGTGGGTGCACTCATGATTGGTGCGAGCTTTTAGGTTGATTTAGGAGGGCTTTCTGATTGTAGTTCTGAGGCGCGGTGGTGGTGACACGCTTTTAGGCACACCTCAAGGTTCAATTGCTTGAAGATGATACTAGACTATTGGTGGTTTTCTAGATAGAATTGTAAACAGAGGTGATTTTAGTTTATTGGGTACACTTCTAAGTTCACCTGTACACAGAGAAGATATTCGGTCAGCCTCTAGATTCAATTTGCTTAGAGGGGGTATTAGATTATTAGTCACAGTTTTAGATTCTATATTACACAGATATACTGTTAGTTATACTGTTGGGATTGAATAGGGCACGGTAGTGGTGGACTTCTTTCAATTCACCTTTATACAAGGAGGGTATTCGGCATGGATCTAAATCGGCTTTGTAGTTAGATTATTAGTCACTGTTTTAGATTCTACATTACATAGCTATGCTGTTATTTCTAAATCAGAGTTTCACCGAAAGGTTGTTGGGCACAGATTTAGATTCTATATTACACAACTATGTTTTTAGTTATACTAATAGGATTGAATAGGGCACGGTAGTGGTGGACTTCTTTCAATTCATCTTTATGCAGGGAGGGTATTAGGCATGGATATAAATCAACTTTGTAGATTATTAGTCACCGATTTAGATTCTACATTACACAGCTATACTGTTGGTTATTTCTAAATCTGAGTTTCACAGGTTGTTGAGTACACTTCTAAATTTAACTATCACCGATAGTCAATTGGGTCCACTTATAAATGTATAGACAGGCTATTGGGCACACTTCTAAATGTAACTTGCGGGGTGGGTAACTTTCTAAGTTCAACTTTCACAGAGAGGCAAGTTGGGCACACATCTAAACGGACTTCTCGCGTTCTGTTCACTTCTAAATGCAACTTCTAAATGCACTTCTGAATTCAACTTTCACCTAGAGGCTATTGTGCACACTTCTAAATGAGCTTCTTAATTCAACTTTTCACAGAATGGCTGTTGGGCACACTTCCAAATTCACATTTAGTCTATTGGGTACACTTCTACTTTTGACTTACCAGAGACGGTCTGTTGGACACACTTCTAAATGCACTTCTTAATTCAACTTTCCACAGGGAGGCTATTGGGCACACTTCTAATGCAACTTCTAAATGCACTTCTTAATTCAACTTTTTACAGGTAGGGACTTGGGTACATTTCTAAATGCACAGAGGCAATTGGGCACACTTCTAGATTTAGCGAGGCAATTGGGCACACTTCTAAAAGCACTTCTTAATTCAACTTTTCATAGAGAGGGAAATGGGCACACTTCTAAATGAACTTCTTAATCCAACTTTTCACAGAGAGGCAGGTTGGGCACACATCTAAATGGACTTCTCGCGTTCTGTTCACTTCTAAATGCAACTTCTAAATGCACTTCTAAATTCAACTTTCACATAGGGGTTATTGGGCACACTACTAAATGGACATCTCGTGTTCTGTTCACTTCTAAAATGCAACTTCTAAATGCACATCTTAATTCAATTTTTCACAGAGAGGCAAATTGGGCACACTTCTAAATGAACTTCTTAATTCAACTTTTCACAGAGAGGCAGGTTGGGCACACATCTAAATGGACTTCTCGCGTTCTGTTCACTTCTAAATGCAACTTCTAAATGCACTTCTAAATTCAACTTTCACATAGGGGCTATTGGGCACACTTCTAAATGAACTTCTTAATTCAACTTTTCACAGAGAGGCAAATTGGGCACACTTCTAAATGAACTTCTTAATTCAACTTTCCACAGAGAGGCAGGTTGGGCACACATCTAAATGGACTTCTCGCGTTCTGTTCACTTCTAAAATGCAACTTCTAAATGCATTTCTAAATTCAACTTTCACATAGAGGCTATTGGGCACACTTCTAAATGAACTTCTTAATTCAACTTTTCACAGAGAGGCAAATTGGGCACACTTCTAAATGAACTTCTTAATTCAACTTTTCACAGAGAGGCAAATTGGGCACACTTCTAAATGCACTTCTAAATTCAACTTTCACATAGGGGCTATTGGGCACACTTCTAAATGAACTTCTTAATTCAACTTTTTACAGAGAGGCAAATTGGGCACACTTCTAAATGAACTTCTTTATTCAACTTTTTACCGAGAGGCAAATTGGGCACACCTCTAATGAACTGGGTACAATTTGAATTTAACTTTCTCAGGGAGGCTATTGGTCACAGCTTATAAGTGCACTTGGGAGCCACTTCTAAATACAGTTGGGTACACTCCTGAATGCAATTGGGTTCAACTTTCTCAGACAGGCTATTGGTCACAACTTCTAAATGCAATTGTGTATACGTCTGAATTCAGCTTCTAAAGCACTTCAAAATCAACTTTCGCGGAGAGGTACACTTCTAGATTTGCTTTCAAAGAGAGGCTATTAGAGATTCCATCAAGTGTGGCATATGCTAACATTCACACTTCTGCTCAGAGGTGGCGCAGGCTAATTTGTGTGGTTCTTTCGGGCTACTGTACTAGTTATCATTAGACTGCAGGCTATTGAAAGGTAGGTTAGAGTGGCAGGAGCTTTCAGGAGCAGAGTAATTGCACTACGTCCCACCCAAGCCAGCACTTACAGTTTTGTCGGTGCCTGGTGTCTGTTGGCTTCCTTGGCGTCCCCTGCGGACACCGGCTGACACTCCCTGGAGTCGCCTCTGTTGGAGTCGCCCTTGGCCTCGGGGCCCTTAGCCGCTGGGGCTGCCGGGCAGGGGGCTGCCCTGGGAGGACCGGTGATGAAGGGAGGGATGGGCGGGTCAGGAGGCGGGGGGGTGGGTGGTACATGCACTGCTGATTATAACATGGCAGGACTTGCCACTGAGGGCAAGAGTCCCAACATGGCGACTCAGTGGCGAGGCATTGAAAGACAATGTTCAGAGAAGACCTGAGAAAGGAAATAAAGGAGTATTTTGAACATAATACCGAGAGTGTAGAATCGGCCGGGACGCTGTGGGAGGCATTTAAGGTAGTAGCGAGGGGGGCGGCAACATCAAAATCGAAAGGGTCACAAGGTGGCATGACACAGGAATTACACAACGCCAAGAGGAGGCTAGAAACGGTAATGCGGGAGGGTACGGGATCCCCTGAGGAGGCTGAGACCATACACCAATTGCAGGAAGAATGCAGGAACCAGTGGGAGAGGCAATGTAACGAACTATAAAAAATATGTGGAGAGAGCATGCGGAAGGGGACAAGCCAGGCCGATTACTAGCCTGGTTATGGTTACCAGTCAATTGGTCGAAAACATTTGGCCGACAGGACAACTGGTCGACACCATTTGGTCGAATGCCAAATGGTCGAATTTTTTTTTTTTTTTACCCCTTTTTTGGGTTTTTTTCTTTTTTTTTTTTCCCCACACGAAAACCCACAAAACACATATATTAAAAAAAAAAAAAAAATTCGACCATTTGGCATTCGACCAAATGGTGTCGACCAAATTGCAGTCGACCAGTTTGCTGTCGACCAATTGACTGGACACCCCTGGTTATATAAAAGCGAGACCCCCCCAGACAAACCATCAGGGCAATGCGAGGGGTAGATGGGGAGATATGGGACACCCAGGAGGGAGTGAACACATGTTTTTTTGAATATTATAAGACACTATATGCCGATAATACCGAGGGTGAAGAAATAGACGTGCAGGGGGCATTAACAGAGATTACCCTCCCTAAACTTGAGGCGGCAGAAAGAGAGAACTTAGAGATCCCAATAACGCAGGAGGAGCTGGAACAAGTGGTCAAGTTACTGCCTACAAGTTAGGCCCCAGGGGGCAGATGGACTCCCGAGCGAGTTCTACAAAGCGTATAAAACGGAATTACTCCCCCCCTCTGCTGGCAATGTTAAATGAGGAGTTTAGCACGAACACATTGCCTGAGTCCCTACAGGAAGCAATCATGATTCCGCTCCTTAAGCCCAATAAACCAGGCACGGACGGTGGGTCCTATAGGCCTCTCTCGATGCTCAATCAGGATAGTAAAATACTCATGGCAGTGATGGCAAACAGATTGAGACCAGTTATAAATACATGGTATGGCCCAAGTAGGAGCATATCTGACAACCTGAGAAGACTTCATCATGTCTTAGAACGGGCACAGGGCAGCTCCCTAAAGGCAGCAATAATCTCACTAGACGCGGTGAAGGCCCTTGACTCGGTCAAGAGGCCTTGGCTGCTGGCAGTTTTGAAGGAATATGGTATTGGGCCCTTATATATAAATTGGGCCCAATTGCTATACAACAATCCATTGGCTAGAGTCAGGACGGGAGCAACCATATCAGAAAAGTGGCATCTGAGTAGAGGCACCAGACAGGGATGTCCGTCGTCCCTGATGCTTTTCAACCTGGTGCTGGAACCCCTGGCAGCATATTTGAGGCAGCAATATGGAGAAGTAGGTATCGGCACTAAGGGTGGGCAACATCTGATATTGATGTATGCGGATGACATGCTGCTGTACCTAAGGTACCCTGAAGAGAACTTGCGGTATATTTTGGAGGTTATGGATCGATACGCAAGGCTGTCTGGCATAACAGTTAACCCAAAGAAGCAAAGAAGTCCAGCATATTCCGCCTTGGTAGATACATAGGAATGCCACAACATAAACTGCCTGTTTTACAGATAAAGTGGGAAACCGAGACGTTCAGATATTTGGGAATAGATGTATTCCATAGTCCTGAAGCTGAGCATAAGCATACTACTGAATCGGCAGTGTCTAAAATTGAGAACAGAATGCCAGTTTGGGCCAAGCTACCTCTGACTATGATGGGTAGAGTGGCATTGTTAAAGATAGTGGTACTGCCTAGGTTATTACACCACTTTGCAAACATACCATATATTATACCCAAATGATTCTTTGCTTAAGTACAGAGTATGTGTAGGGGGTTTATATGGCACAACTCCAGGAATAGAATAGCGTTGTGCAAGTTACAAAACCTGTATGAGCTGGGAGGTATAAGATTGCCCACCTTTGAAGTATATTAGTTGGCTAGTCAACTCCAGTATGTGGCAAGGTGGCTATCAGAAGACCCAATGTCGGAGTCTAGACTGTTGGGGGCTGAATGCACCCCTCATTTCCTGAATTAATGGATGGATGTGGTTGCTTAAACTGCAGCGGGAAAGTGGAAGTAGACTGCTAGACCCTGGGGGGAAGGTTTGGCATAGAGCCTGCCAGTTAATGGGAAACTCATCCCTGTGTTCACCACAGATACCACTGGTAGCACTAGAGGGAGTGGATGAACAAATGAGGAGCATCAGAAGACAGTGGGAACCGACGGGCATTGCGACCATCGGGGGGGGGGATGTGTGGCAGGATGGGAAGGTGAAAGAGTTTGGTGCGTTGGTAGATGAAACAGGTTTGTATCAGGGAAAATGTATCACATATGCTAGGTTGGTGAAGATGATAAAAAGTATGTGGAAGGATGCGGTACTGGCCCGTCAGCCTGAGACTGTCATAGAAACCCTTTATGATGTATCAGATGGGGGCCATGAGGTCTCCTGCATATATGAGCTGCTGCTGTCTAGGGTGGGTAGAGAAGTAATCCAGACAAGACTAGACAGGGAGAAGGAGGTGGGGCAATCAATGGGAGACGGGTTGTGGGTCAGGGTGCAGGGATACCACAAAAGTATCAAGGAATGTGAGGTTGCAGCAGATTCAGTTATATGTCACTCACAGAGCATATATGACCCCTAAGAAGATAGCCAAGTTTCATAACGCTGGAATACAGACATGCCCAAAATCTGGGGAGGAGAATGCAGGAATGGTACATATGTTCTGAGCATGCCCTGAAATAAGGAAATACTGGGAGGAGGTGGCTCACCTCATGGCAAGAAAATAAATAAACTTAGATGTGACCTCCCCATGGGCATGCATGCTGGGGGTCTGGGGATTGTTGGGGAGGGGGGGAGAAGCGTATACATTTATTGTTTGGAAGCAGATAGTAGCAACACTTTCCGGGTCTGACCAAGCAAGCCAGGAGGAAGATAGCCCTCCCAGGGAGGCAGAAGAAGGAATGCCCGCAGTTACAGGCTGAAGAAGCGGCAGTGGTTGGTAAGCTCAGGTGGGGGGGGGGGCAGACGGAGGGGGAAATACAACTTGACACTGCACATGTGAATTGACATTTGTTAAATTGTATAGTGTACATGTTGGGAATTATTAAAAATTATTTAAAAAAAAAAAGGATGTGGGCTGTGAGAAGGTACGGTGGCAAATAGATGTTTAAGTATCTCTTGTCCCACCTGTGAATCTGCTTTACAATGTCTGTCAATGCAGTAGCGGTGAGTAAAGGAATGCATGGAACTCCAAGTAGCTGCTTTGCAAATGGAGTCTAGAGGGATATTTGCAATAAATGCAAAGTAGCTCTTACACCTCTGGTAGAGTGAACTCTTAGTGTGAAAGGCACTGTTTTCTTTGATAGTTAAGTGCATACAGCTCTGCTATTCTCTATCAATTTGGAGATGGCGTTCTTCGAAATGTGATCACCCTCCCTGCCAGGTGCTATGGAGACAAACAGCTGATCTGTTTTCCTTATTGGTTTTGTTTACATAGTACAAAACAGCCCTCCTTACATCCAGTGTATGGAGGTTTATCCCAGCTGAGGTGGATGGATTTTGAAACATGTGGGTAGTTAAATGGACTGGTTAACAAGTAACTTGGATATGAATTTAGGTAAAAACCTAGGGTGTGTTCCAAGTAGCACCTTGTCCTTGTGGATAACAAAGAAAGGGTCTTGCACTGACAATGCTTGTAGCTCACTAACCTGTCATATTGAGGTGATGGCTACTAGAAAAGCTTTCTTGTATGTTAGGGGTTTGAGGCTGGAATTGTGCATAAGCTCAAAGGGTGGACCCATGTGCCTTGAGAGTACAACATAAAGATCCCAACTTGGAGATGGATTGGAAATGGTAGGGTAAAGTCTCTTTACTCCCTCCATGGAAGCCTTAGTAACAGGAACTTTCCACCAGGACACCTTGTTCTGTGAAGTGGTGTACGCGGACAGAGCCGCTAGGTGAACCTTTACTAGGCCAGAGTCTAGTAAGTAGAGCATGTAGTAAAGAATGTTTGACAGGGTACATTCAATTGCGTTTACAGACTTCGATTGGCACTCGATCACAAATCATTTCCACTTGTTGAAGTAGCAGTGCCTGGTGTTGGGTTTGCGTGCCTCCTTGAGGATATTGATACACCTTTGAGGTAATTTTTAGTGTCCAAACTTGATGAATTAAGGCGCTAGGCTGCCAAGTGCATAGACTGAGGATGTGGGTGGAGTGTTGTCCCCCCCAGTGCTAGGTTAGCAAGTCGTAGGAGCACAGCAGTTTGATCAGTTCGCACATCACCAGTTTGATCAGATGTGGAAACCATGGTTGTCTTCACCACATATGGGCTTATAAGGATTAATGTGGCTTGTTCCTGGTGCATCTTGTGCACTATCCTACTGAGGAGTAGTGTCCGGTGGAAAAGCGTATGCAGATTTCCCTGACCACCTCATCCACAGTGCGTTCCCCTTGGACTATGGTTGGGGAAACCTGGATTCTAGGTCTAGGCATTGTGTGTTTAGGTTTGTGGTGAACAAGTCTCTAGGAGGAAAACCCCACAGAGAGAAGACTGTCTAGAATTTCTCTTTCGAGTTGCCACTCGTGTTTCGAGATTAGAGGATTTCTGCTTGGAGTGTCTGCTAGAGCATTGAGTTGCCCTAAGTGTTGAGAGACCAGGAATATTTTCCGCTTGAGTGCCCACTTCCACATTTATTGGGATAGCCTGGACAGACTTGGTGAGTGTGCGTCTCCCTGCTGGTTTATGTAAAACATGGCAGTGGTGCGGTCTGTGAGGACTTGCATGGTCTGACCTGCTAGATGCAGCTGAAAAGCTTGTAGGGCTTTGAGAACAGCTAGTAGCTCCAAAAGGTTGGTGTGGTTTTGGGCTGTGATCTGTGACCTGTGACCACAGGCCATGCGCTGTGTGTTGAAGGTAATGGGCTCTCCATCCGGAGAGTGAGACGTCCGTTATGAGTATCGCTTGAACTAGTGGATTGCGAAAGGGGTTTTCCCTTGAACAGATTTTCCTTGGACCACAAAAGTAGCGCTTGTACTAGGGTTAGCGAAAACAACAGCTAGATCGTCCCACTGACCACTTGCCCAAGACCATTGTTTCATTAACCACTCCTGCATTGGGCGGATGCGCAGCTGTGCATGTGAAACTAGATATATGCATGAAGCCATCATCCCAAGCAAGCGCACTGCCTTGCATACAGTTATTTGACGACCGGCGAGATGAGGTATTTGCAGCAGCATGTTTTGAACATTATCGTTTGAGAGGAAGACTAGCCCCTCTCTTGTCTTTATGATAGCTCCAGGGAACTGCTTGGTTTGGCTTGGAACAAGGCTAGATTTCTTCTCAATTATTGAAAACCCCCATTGGAACAGAAGGTTGATTGTTCTCTGAGTATTTTTCTTGCAAATTAGAGGGGATTCCCGTTATCAGCCAGACATCCAGATAAGGGTGCACTGGGATAGATTGTCTGTGCAAGTGCGCTGCCACTACGGCCAATACCTTGGTGAATACCCTTGGAGCTGAGGCTATGCCAAAGGGGAGCACCTTCAACTGGTAGTGTTGATTTGCTATTTTAAAGCGCAGGAATTTTCTGCGTGCTAGGCATTGGATATGAAAGTAATCATCTTTCATGTTTATGTTTATTGAATTTATATAGCGCTTTAAGCCAAAGCGCTTTTCAATATAACAGGTACAAAAGCGAGAGAAGCATATTTACAAACATGAACAGGTCGTTAGAACAATAAGTAGAACTATTTACAAGGGGGAGGGGGTGGGAGGAGGGTAGAGGAGGGGGTAGGTGAAGGGAGTTACGGTGTAGAATTTGAGGTAGGGTGAGGGAAAGGGGGGGGGGAGGTGGGAGGGGAAGGGAAGGGGGAGTGATCTGGTGTCCTCATTGCCCTTAAGTAGTATTTGTTACCAATTTAAGGTCAGAGGGGCAGGAGAGGATGGGGAAAGGAGGGGGGGGCAAGGGTAGGAGGCGAGGGGTAGGGAAGGAAGTCAGGGTGGGGGGTGAGTGAAGAAGATGGGATTTCAGGGAGTGGCGGAAGGATGGGTAGGTAGGGGTGGAGCGGATGTCCATGATGCAACATTGGATCATATCCAATGTTGCCATGTAGTGTCCCTGTTTTAGTAGGGGGATTACTTCTTGTAGCTTTGCCATGCCAAACTTGTGTGGCTGGGCACATTGTAAGGTCTTTCTTTGGCACAAGGAAGTATGTTGAATAGATACCCTTGTTTACCTGGTTTGCCGGGGTGATTTCTATAGCGTCCTTTTCCAGCAGTGCTTTGACCTGCTAGCAAAATAAGTTGTTCTACCTGCATTGTTTGCCTCCGTCTTGGCAGGTGGTTGGATGGTGTCTGAGTTCTATAGAATAGCCCCCCTCCACGGTGGATAGTACCCACTTGTCTGAAGTGATCCCCTCCCATGCGTGGGTAAATTGAGAAATGCAACCTCCTACTGGAGAGGCATGGGAGGGGACCTGGAGCTGGTCGTCATTATCTTGAGGGGGTGGAGCCTCTGGTTGAGGAGGCTTTGCCTCTACTCCTAGACCTTCTGTGGCCCCTTTGAAAATTCTCAGGGGAAGTCTGCCCCTGCGAGGAACCCCAAGATGGCATTTGTCCACCCTGACTATAGTTAGAGGAGCGTTGAGAATCTTGACTTTGAAATTGGCGTGTGTTGAATGCACCTCATTGAACAAAGGGCTCGTTAGTTGTTCAAGCGACTTAAGGGTGTCGCACTCGTCTTTAGCACTTTTCAGTGTGTCCTCGACCGCTTTCCCAAATAAGCATTTGGTTCAATTGGCATATGGAGTAGGGTGGCTTGAGTTTCCAGTTTAAAGCCGGATTGTCTTAACCAAGCATGGCTTTTAATAAGAGTGCCCTCTGCTATTATACAGCCTGCATTATCTGCAGCGTCCAGGTTATTTTTCAGGATGCAGTTGCCCACCTGCTTAACCTCAACCTATGGTTCAAGAGCTGTGACTTAAATGGCTCAGGACTGTTAATTTGTTGTAGCATTTCGTCCCACTTCCTCCCACTTATGGCAGTTGTAACTCGCCAATAGAGTGGTGCTATTTGCGGCGATTTTTACTTGGAATGCAACTGAGGAAGCTACTTTCCTTCCCAATTTTTATATCTTTTTGCTCTCCCTATGAGGAGGAGCCTCAGCAGCTGCTAAGGATATGCTGGCCCTCTTTCTTGCGGTAATTACGAGAGAGTCTGGCTTTAATTGACCCCTGATGTATAAGGAGTTGGAGGGGGCTGGCCTAAACATTTTCTCAATACAGGGGTTAACTGCCCTCATACGGTTGGGGGTGAGTAGAGAAGGAACAAGTTACTTACCTGTAACTGTTGCTCTCCAGCATGGTTCTGACATGGATTCACATGCTCATGAATATTCCCTGTCAGGCTAGGAATCCTCGGTAAAGAAAATCAATTTTGTTTCTGAACTGTCTTTCTACTAGTAAACATCACTTGTCTCTGGGTCATACTGCCCCCAGCCAATGACTGCCCTCTTCCTAAGCCCCTCCTCTGGCAGCCATCCTCAGATTTGCTAGCACGAAAAGTGGCAGTAGGAACAAGAGAAGAGCCGCAGATGGGTTGGCGGGAGGGTTCGCATGTGAATCCATGCCAGACCCATTCTGGAGAACAGTTACAGGTAAGTAACTTGTTCCTTCGCCAGCATGGGGTCTAGCATGGATTCACATGCTCATGAATACAAGAATACACAGCAGTACACACATGCACAACCACGGGAGGTGGCAATGCTCAACATTAAGCATTTTAACAACTCAACATTAAGCATCTCTTACCTCCTCACCAGGCTCACCTTCAAGAGAACAGGGTGCACAGCACTGCCTGGCCGACTCTGGACTCCTCCCTGGAATCCCGGTCGATGCATTAGAATCTCGTGAAGGTGTGCGTCGACCTCCACGTAGCAGCCCTGCATATGTCCAGCAGGGGCACACGAGACAAGAACACTGTGGTAGCAGCGATCGCTCTGGTCGAATGGGCTCTCGGACGGCCAACGGTCGGTTTGCCACCCGGTGACAGTGCATGATGCAGCAGGAGAGCCATCTGGAAATGGAAGTCTTCGAGAGGGCCTGCCCCTGGTTCACAGGTCCAAAATTCACAAACAGCTCTGATGTCTTCCGAAAACTCTTTGTGCGGTCTATGTAGCACTTCAGCGCTCTAGCCACATCCAGCAACTGCAAAGTCCTCTCAGCCGGCGACAAAGGCGACGGGAAGAAAATAGGTAACACCAAGGGCTCGTTGAGATGGAAGTCCAACGGCACCTTGGGCATGAAGGAGGGGTGCGTCATCAGCACTACCCTCGTCTCGTGGAATGTCAGGTATGGTGGTTTACAGGAGAGGGCCTGGATCTCACCCACTCGTGCAGAGGTGATGGCCACAAGAAACGCTGTTTTCCACGATAGCAATTTCAACGGTGCCGAATGCAGAGGCTCGAACTGCGGGCCCATGAGCCTGGTCAGCACCACGTTGAGCTCCCACGCCGGGGCCGGGGCCTTCACCAACGTGAACGAGAGGAACAATCCTTTAATTAACTCCTTCACTAGTCGGTGAGACCACAGCGACGACCGCCCCGGAGTTCTGGTATAGCGAGAGATACCCGCTAGATGGATCTTGACGGAGGCATGTGCCAGCCCCGCCTTGGCCAGCGATAGCAGTTACGGCAGCACTTGAGGGGCCATAATCCGCAGAGGGTTGATCTTCTGTGCACGGCATCAGAGAACCTCTTCCATTTATGTCCGTAGCACGAGAGTCGAGGACGCCCTGGCCTTTGCAAGGACCTCCTTGCAGTCCGCCGGGATATCATAGCCTCCGGACTCTAGAGCTGCAGGAGCCATCAGCGATCCCGGGTCGTGATGTAGGATGGCGCCTCCTTCCCTGGCGAGAAGATCCGCGTCTGTCGGCAGTTTGACTGGGGAGAGTGGGGGACGCTGTCAAGTCCAGAAGGTCCAGGAACTATATCTGCCTCGGCCACGTCAGTGCGACGAGGATCATCCTGCACTGGGACTGTCTGAGTTGACTGATGAGTCGCAGAAGCAATGACAACGGGGGGAACACATACAGGAACAGGCCGTCCCAGGGGAAGGAGAATGCATCGCCCATGCTCCCCAGCTGGGGAAACCTGCTGGCGAACCTCCGGCACTTGGCGTTCGTCGCCATCGCGAATAGATCCATCTGGGGACTGCCCCATTGTCGGAATAGTAGATCCACTTGATCCTGCCTTAGTTCCCACTCGTGGCACAAGTGCAGCTCCCTGCTGATCGAGTCAGCGACAGTGTTCGTAACTCCTGCCAGGTGCCAGGGTACCAGGAACATCCCCTGGGCAACGGCCCAGTGCCACTTGTCCTGTGCTTCCTTGGATAGGGATGGGGATGGGGATCTGGTGCCCCCTTGCTTCCAGATGTAGAACATTGTGGTGGTGTTGTCGGTGAAGACCCTCACCACCTTGCCCTTGAGGGATGGTAGGAACGACCTGAGGGCCCAGAACACGGCTCGGAGCTCCAGGACGTTGATGTGTAGTGACCTCTCCTCCGGGAGCCAAAGGCCTCTTGCGTGGAGATCTCTGGTGTGCGCTCCCCATCCTTCAAGGGAGGCGTCTGTTGTCACGTCTCCTGATGTGTCAGGGTCTGGAAGTCCATACCAGCCGCTAGATGTGCACAGTTGTCCCACCACCGGATTGCTTGGTGGAACATCTCGTTGAGGGAGATCCCGTCGTCGAAACTGCCCGCTGCCATGCATCCAACGGGCGTCGAGGAACTCATGCAGTGGTCGCATCCGCAACCTGCATAGGCGCAAAAGGTAGATGCACGATGACATCATACGGAGTAGAGACTTGATGGACCTCAACCTGGCCGTGTCCATGGTCAACAGCCGTTGTACCTTGCCCAGGATGGCAAAGCCAATCGCGCCACTGTGTCAAGTCTGGCTCCCAGGAACAGGGTGTCTTGTGACGGTACCAAGTGGGATTTCACGAAGTTGATCGAGAATCCCAGATCTGTGAGCAGTTGGACGGTCTTCGCTGTGTGATCGACGGCAAGTTCCCTTGACTTTGCTTGGATGAGCCAATCGTCCAGGTAGGGATAAACATGGATCCCTCTCAGGCGCAGTCGCGCCTCTACCGGTGCCAGGCACTTGGTGAAAACCCTGGGTGCCAACTTCAATCCCAAGGGCAGGGCCTTGAACTGGAAGTGTCGCCCCTGGACCACAAATCGTAGGAACTTTCGATGCCCTTTGCGTATGGGGATGTGGAAGTAGGCATCCTCCAAATCCAGCGACGATAGGAAGTCACCTTCCTCCAGCTGTACCAGCACGTGCTGAAGGGTCACCATCCGGAATTTCTGGTACTTGATGTATTTGTTTAGACGACAAAGGTCCAGGACGGGTCGCCAACTGCCGGTCTTCTTTCGGATGAGGAAGTACCGCGAGTACACTCCGGAACCCCAGAGCCTCTTCCGGACGAGTTCTATAGTTCCCTTTTTTAGCATTGCTCGTACCTCTAGAAGTAGCTGTGGCATGTGGTTTTCCTTCCTGGCCACTGCTGGTAGACGGGGACACTTTCTTTGGAATTCGAGTGTGCCCGTGGGCCAGCGCATCCAGCACCCAACGGTCAGTGGAGATGGACTCCTACGCGCTGACGAATTTCGCCAGCCGGCCTCCCACGGGGGTGCTTGGGTGGGGGGCCCCCGACACCACAGCTGGTTCAATCTTGCTTCGTCGAGGCCTTGGAGCCCTGGCTTCCTTGGCGACGTCAATGTCCTCCGGCATTGCTGCGGCCTCTGTAGGCCTCATGCGACGATGAGCAGGCCGCTTGGCGGTACGAGGAACCGTCACCAAATCCTTTGGAGGCACCTTGAGACTTGTCTATGGGGGGTCCAAGAGGGCAGCCGCCGTTGGACAGAACCCAAGGCCCGGGCCGTCTCAGAGTCCGCCGTGATCCACTGCCTTGCCGAACAGGTTGTTCCCATCGAAGGGCATGTCCAGTACTCTAGTCTGAACGTCCTGACGGAAATCGGTGGCCTTGAGCCAACCGCGCCAGCGAGGGCAAATGCGTTGCCCATCTGTCGAAATCCGGTGTCAGCGATGTCTGCGGCCACTGTGTTGGCGTGGTCCGATGCCACCTCTCCCTCCTGTAGGATTGCAAGGGCCTCCGCCCTCTTCTCTGGTAGGAAATCCAGGAGGGGAGCGATCTTGAACCACAGCTCCCTGTCGTAGTGTGCCACGATCGTGAGCGTTGGCTGCTTTGATGGTCGTCGGCGCCGACGAGATGACTCGTCCATGGCGTCCAGCTTCTTCCCCTCGCTGTCCAGTGGGGAAGTGGAAGTTGATGCCATCACCCCAGCCGACTTCTTCTTGGCTGCCGTGGAAACCACCGAGTCCGGGGACGGCTGAGCTCTGAGACACATCAGGGCGGAGTCCGGGACCCGGTGCTACTTCTCATACCGGTCCCTCTTCGCAGGAGGCATGGACGGATTCTTGAGTAACGAAAGTCCCTCCTCCCAGATGTCGCCCAGCAACGGGACTGAAAGGACTGTCTTCCTCTTGGCCTCCCGTCGCTGGTAGAGGAAACCTTCCTTCTGCTCTTCGGGACAAAGCTGGAAAAGTTCTGATGCCCTGGCGATCATGGCGTGAAAGGAGCCAATTTCATCGGAGGGGAGGCCCGAGCAAGGGGTGATGGAGATCCATCCGGTCATCACCACCGTCGTCGTCCATCCTCGTAGTCGCCGTCTCCATTCCTGTCTCATCCCTCGGAGGAGGGGAAGGAGGTGAAGGCTGGAAAGGCAGGGGGGTGAGGGGGGTGGATTTGCCTTCGCTTGTTCGGTGGGCTCGCCAACGGTCCAGGCACCGCTGGATTGTCCGCTGGGGGTAAGGGTAACCTCGTCCTCATCTCCGTACACAGAGTCTGGATGGCCATCAAGATCGCCCCTGAGTGGTCTTGTGGCATAGGCATCGGTTGCGGCGGGAGCGACGGCTGGGGCCTGGGATTCTCTGTATCCTCCGTGGCCCGCGGTTCCTCGTCGGCTCCACCGTCGCTTCTCCATGTCCGCCTCGTCGGGATCCCTCCCGTAGGACCGGACTTCCTCAAACTTTTTGTCCATGGTCTTTTTTACGGCAGCCAGCTCATCTGTGGAGGTGGTATCTGTGTCCATTATGGCTATCGTGCCCCCCCCCCCCTCTTTCTCATCCTGGGGTTTCACAGGGGTCTTCTTGATAGGTTGAACATTTGATTCCCTCTGGAGTGGCAAGGAAACTCTAGGCCCAGAAGTCGATTCCACTGGTGAGGCCTCTGCAGGCCTCGCCAGGGCCGCCACGACTCCTTCCATCGAGGCCTTCGCCGGGTCAATCAGGGCCTTCATGACCTTGGCCGCCGGGTCACCACCTTGCCCCTCCTTGGCTTTCTCTGTCGGGATCGACCGGGGCTTCTCCCGAAGCTTACCCGGGTTCTCCGACTTCCTTTTCCCCAGAGCCAAAGCGTTGGCTCGTGGTTGATGGCGTTGGGGACATAGCGCCCTGCCTGGTAGCCGAGGAGCCCGAACTAACGGCGCACAGTGCTTTGCCTTATGTTGGGCCCCTGTCGCTGGAGCGCCCTCAAAGGTCTTAGAAGACCGCTCAGAGTTCTCCTCACTTGCTGCTGGGTTCTTCCCTTCCAGCCAGTTAGTGAGTGAGTCGGGTCTGACGCTCCTTCAATTCAATGTCCATTCGGACATGTTCTTATAAAACGCACAGTCCTTCTCCACGTGCGATTTGTCATCGTGAAGGCAGTAGAGGCACCAAGAGTGCTCATCTTCCTTGAAGACATTCTGTAATCCGCATCCAGGGCAGCTCCTGAACAGCTTGGATCCAACAGGTGTCATGTTTCCCTTGTCCTGGGCCATGTCCACGCGGGGTAGGCCTCAAAGATCTTGTGGAATCCTCCACGAAGTGAAAACTCAACGACAATTTGCCCTTGAGGGGCGAATAAGAATTCTGAAACAGGTCCCCGTTGATCGGAAGTAGAATCGGTGGCGCTTGAGGCTCGATTGACCGAACATATAAGAGTAAACTTCGAAAAAACGAAAAACGCAGTAAAAGCTCGAGAGCTATAGCACGAGGACTCCCAACACTTGAACGTGCGGTCAAAATCTGAAGATGGCTGCCAGAGGAGGGGCTTAGGTAGAGGGCAGTCATTGGCTGGTGGCAGTATGACCCAGAGACCAGTGATTGGTTACTAGTAGAAAGACAGTTCAGAAACGAAACAGTTATTTTTTTACCAAGGATTCCCAGCCTGACAAAGGGGAATATTCATGAGCATGTGAATCCATGCCAGATCCCATGCTGGAGAAGGCTGAATGTGCCTCTCAATGGACTGCAGGAGGTACAAACTGTGCCGCAGACTTTATATCCAAGGATGTCTTCTACAAAGTCTTTATCCACCTGTGCCTCTTGTGTATAAATTTTGCAACGTTTGGCAGCGTTTAGGAGGAGCTCATTGTACTGTAGCCGATTATCCACAGGGGAGTCAGCCAAGGGTTGGTCATTATGGTCAGTAGATTGTATGATGTAGATGTCACGATTGTCGTCATCATAATACTGGCAGGATCATATCGGTCCCCTTGATCTCCTTGTGAACCAGGATATTGAGAGCCTGAAGTGTCAATATAGTAGAGATCCTGGGAAGTGTCCTGCGAGGTGCTGGGCTGGACCGTGTCTAATCATGGTTTTTTGGCAGCAGTTGGGTGCCTCCCCTTGTGAGGGCCCTTGAAGGTTGGAAAGTTGATCACGGTGGTGGTCAAAGAAGTCTACAAAGCCTGACATTGTTCGCACTATTTTGCCAAACTTTTCTGGGGTCCATTGGGTGGAGCTAGGAAAACCCAAGGGAACAGGGGTAGAGATACTATTTGATGTAGAGGGTTGTTTAAGTTGCATGGCCCCTGAAAGGTTGTCCCTGGGGAGAGAGGGGTGCTGTGAAGTAGAGGGTTCAGAGGCTAGGGGGGTTGAAAATGTTGAATTTTTTTGACACCTTGGACTTTAGGAGTGTTTCTGCAACATTTCTTTTTAATAAGCTTTAATGAGCTACCAGAAAGGTCAGTCTAAGAGTCTTTCGATGCATGCTCTCCAGTACCCAAAGGTTTGTCATTTATTTGCGGTGTCAGGAACAGTCTTGAGGGTCTGTTTTTGGAGCTTGTCATGCGGCGAGCAAGATGGCTCAGAGGACAGGGACGATTTTGAGGACCTTCCCTTTGGCACCACATGTGCCTCAACGGTCTACGAAGCGGTTGACTGTCCGCCATGGGTTGTGTGCTTTGTGTGGCATGCAGTGTGGGTTCTAGAGCCGCCAGGTCGTCTCCGTAGCAGGAACGCCGGCCTGCGTGATGGAGTCCGGGACTTGCACGCAGGAAACAGTCTGGTGCTGATCACCCTGGGCATCACTTAGGATGCTGATACTGCCATCGCTGGAGGCTCCCTCCACGGCCAGAGCGGCTTCAGCCTGCATGGCGTGATGGGCCCAGAGTTTTGCCTTACAGTCCTTTAATGTCTCGGGCTGAAATAGTTTGTAAAACGTGCATTGTTTTTCGGGGGGGTCCCTGGGTAGACGGAGGATACACACCTTATGCGAGACCTTCCAGGGAATCTTCCTGTTACAGGAAGGACAACATTGAAAGGGTGCGTTTCCCATTATACAGAAAGATGGCAGCCCTGCGATAGAAAAGGAAAAATAGGGAAACAGGCATTCTCTAAAGTGAAGAAAGTCAGGATGAAATGTCTGTACAGTGATAGGACGATACCCGTTAACGCCTAGGTAGGTTGCAGTCTAAGTTCGTCGAGATGGTACAAGTAGTCATCAACGATGAATCCGTCCTTGAAAGCCGTCAAAGATCTTGCAGTGGTACGGCCGTCGAAAGGAAAGAACAAGTAACATACGTTTGGTATTAGTATCAACTTACAGTCACTTATTAAAGCTAGGTTAATCTTATTTTCTGGAGATACTGAACCAGCAAAAATAATTAACAGTCCCCTAGTCCCTCCCTCTATGCCCCAAGGCAGGTCAGAAGTCTCATTTTTAAAGTTGTATAATCAAATGCGTTAGCCAGAAAGAAGGAACTCTGCAACTTGCTTCGGACTACGAAGGCAGAAAAAAAAAAACTATCTGAGGGACCTCGACGCGTGATGGACATGGGGTACAGTGGACGTCACTAGGGATAGTTTTACTGACAGGCCCAGTCGACGCCCCTTTTCGAGTTTCGAAAAAGAATCATGTAATACTCGGCAACTATCAATAGATGTCGCACTATGTATATCATGTGATCTAAGCAGATCCACAAGCCTCAGAAATATATAACAGGGCCTGCTGAAGCGGCCCTGTTTTTATGGTTAAATTCAACCAATACGAAGAACACTTTTTGGGCAGCTATAACAGGAGCTGCAGCTTGTTCCCAAAAGCGTGCTTTTGTAAATTTGGTGTAAATCCATCCAGTAGGTTTTAATTAAAATAAAAAAAATAAAAAAAAAAAAGTAGGTAAAATCAATTAGTGATACCTGGGTTCGGTCCGCGGACTCACTTCCTGTTCGGTTCACGGACAGGCCTCCGATTAGTTCAGAAGCGGACGCGAGGTCCGTGGACATCTGCGCACCCGCTGATTGGATGGTGAAAAGTTTGAGGTGCGTCATTTTCGGAAATGCCCGACATGTTGGATCCGCGGACAGCCGTCGGTGTCCACGGACAGCGCGCAGGAAAACACATTTTGGGTTATTTGGTGGTGGAAAGAGGGGTGGGAAGGGTGGGCAAGTGGGGAAAAAAGATATGGGGCTATTTTTGTAGGTGGAAAAAGGTCAGGCAGGTGTCATAGCTGTCTGCGGACTCCACAGAAGTTCACGGACATCGCTGTGAATGGACAGCTTGGGAAAGGCATTTGTGGTTATTTGATGGCTGAAAGAGGGCGTAGAAATAGTAGGGAAGTAGAATGAAGGTAATGTGTAGCTGTTTTTATAGGTGAAAAAAGGGTTTGGAAATGCCACAAGTCTGCAGTATATTTTGGTATCCGCTGACATTTCGATTGCACGGGGTGAGGGTGCGTTTTATTAGTTGATAGTGTATGGTACGTACTTGTTATATAGTTAATTGTATTGTGGTGGTTGAGGCCAGTGGCCAGATCATGGGGGCATCGGCGCAGGCCATGGCCCCAAGAATATGTACACTGGCCACAACCACCACAGTAGTAATATGAGTATAGTAATTATAGGTAATTTAGTAGGAGTATGGCCAGAATCACCATAGTAGTCATATGTGTATAGTAATTACAGGCAATGTAGTGGGAGTACAAAGTGTTTGTAATATGTAGGAATTATCTAATTGAACTGTATATGGTACTTAAGATTGTAGTACAATTGAGGACAGTGCTCAAAGAATATGTATTTGATTATAACAACTATGGTTACTTAGTTGTAGAGTGTTATGAAGCTGGAATCTATGGTTTATTTTCTGTGGGAATATAACAGTACAATTTGTTAAGCAAGATAGCTTAAAAGTTGTAGTTGCATGAAATTTTACATATACTTTTTTTTAGACCATCATAAACAGTAATTTCTAAGTACTATGTTTGGTACAACATTAGTGTGTGACACTGCTGTTGTGTTGACATTAAATAATCAATGGGGAAAAAAATCCATACTGGATTAAAACAAAAATACAGTTCTGTTAGTGTAAGGGTGATGGTATGTTTGCTTGAAGTATTTTGTCATTAAGGAAATGCTTGAAGTAGTTGGATACCTGTTTGTGTATTCCAACTACATTAGAGGCTGGAAGAAGTTTTGTCATATACGAATTGTGATGGCGTATTTGAAGTATTTTGGAATGAATGGTATTTTTCAAGTAGTTAGATACCTGTTGGCGTATTCTAACTTAATTGTGCTATACTTTAGGGACTATATTTGGGATCAAGGAATATTAAGTAGGCATTACTTAAATTTGCTGGTAACCTATGTTTTGGAGTAACAGTGGTATCCTTACATTCAAACCAACCACTTCTTTTTTTGACACATGCAGTGTAGTCCCCAGAAGGGTTGTGGCACCTGTGTGGTATACTATACCTACTGTTCTGAAGGTTTCCTTTCTAAGAGATACTTGGCCATGTGTGAAGCCTGTAAGATTAGAGCTATTTTTGGTACTATCAGCATTGTACCTTAAAAGCATTAGTATGACATATTGGCTATATTCGTTTATTTGTATGGTGGAACAATTGTCTGAATTGCAAACAGGGTATAATATGCCATGATTTGCATTTTGCTGAAGTTGGTGAAATGAAATGAATTCAGAATTAAGTATGGATTCATATACACATCGTTCATTAGGGATGTGGTCTGGTGAAACATGTTTGCAGAGTGTGCATGTATGTTTCCACGTGTATAAAATATGGAGGATTTCATTTATAGGGATGATTTTGGTTTCCAGTACTTGTAGTAAGTACATTAGGAATTATTGTGGATCTTTATGTGTGTTTATGGTTTTTTACCATTACTGCACAGTAGTGCGATTTCTGCCTTATACCCGAGACACTGTGGGTGCTGTGAGGATTATTTGTAGCATTTCTATGAAGGATGAGCATTTGCAAACACAACTGGTCCGAGCCGTTTAAGTAAATGTTTTGAATTATTAGTGGTAATTTAAAGAGAAGATTCATTGTCACATTAACTAAACAATGTACTCCAGTTGTGTTGCTGAATTTAAATGGACCAGAGAGTTCTGTTTGTGGATCGTTTGATGGGCCTGCAGGTATTTCTGAAGAAGAGACATTTGTGTCTTCTTTTCTGATGGGCGTGCAGTGGACTTTGTGCTAGACAGTTTTGTGGTTGTATTGTTTGATGCAGAAGGAGTTGGTCTTTTTTTAGAGGTGCGGTTGATAAAATTTGCTATAGCTTCTGTTTGTATTACTTGTCTTTTTAAAGGTTTCTTTTTGAGGTACATGGTACATATCTAGATGGGGGGGTGTATAGTGCTGGTAGCCTGTTGTATTTCATGATGCAAGGAATGTCAGCGTTGACTTTGTTTGCATCAAAATTAACTAGGAATAGACCATTAAGTGTACGCAGACGTGAAAGTGCTACGTAACTCATACCTTCTTTAAAGACCGTGCTACCAATGTCAATTAATGCTTGATCTATGGTTAGACCTTGTGATTTGTAAACAGTGACAGCATATGCATACGCAAGATATAGAGAAAATTGCTCTCTGCGAACGTACATGTCTTTGAAAAGAAGGAAACGTGCTATTGTCCAGCCAACTGTTTTTAACTTCGGCAAGTTTGTCAAAGTGGATGTCGACAAACTGAATGTTGTTGTCATGTGGCTGTGTTTACAAGTCAAAAACTGTACCAATTGCTCCATTGACTAAACCTTGTTATACGTCAAGGTTACATTTTAGAATTACTATGCAGTTTGGACACAGTCAATATTTTCTCCAATCCAGCCGAGTTGGAGATCCACTTTTCTAAGCTATGTAGTTGTGCTGTTGCTTGTTGACACATAGGAAGTGTCATGCTGTGCACTTCTAGTTTTTCTGTGGAGCTGATATGCAGTATGGGTTGCATTTCATTTTTCAACATGGTCTCGATGAATTAACTATAGCTTGCAAGTGTTGGCATTAAGGACATGTATTTTAGATTTTGTTGAGTTAATTGTTCCATGATAGCTGGAGCAAATATGTTTTCGTCCAAATGGCTCATGGATTAGTCTACTATTTGAGATGGATTTTGCATCTCGAGTAAGCAGACCAGTTCTAAAGCTTTTTAAAATGTTAGCATAGCTGAGGTCTGCAGACTGATGAACGCTTCGAGTTAGTACTCTGTAGTGAAAATGTTGCCAGAGATTTACATTTCCAATGCTGACGAGGGTATTGCAGCATTGTTTGTGTACTAATGTTTTGAAAATAGGTTGACCTTTCACTGGTGTTAACTGTAGAAGGTCTACCAAAATAAAATCATGTTTTCCTGCAAACAGTACTTCGTAGTTAGTTTTTAGGACTTCTTGCATTCTGAGATGAAGTAAAGCCAACATGAGGTTGTAAACCATGCTTACTTCATCTATAAGGAGCAATTTCATTTGTTTTAGAAATTGGTGTACTTCAGTAGCAGCTTCTGGTGATAATTTTTATTATTCTAATTTGCTTTGGTGTTCTATGGGGAGGCGCAGTAGTCGGTGTAAAGTAATACCTCCTATGTTGTAGGCAGCTAAACCTGTTGGGGCTGTAACTACAGCTGAAACATTGTTAAGTTTTGTAGAAATGTGTTGATTATTTTAATTAAGATTGTTTTACCAGAACCAGGTTCACCACTTACATACAGGAGCAGAGGTTTATAATTTGTACAGCAACAGGTTTTAGTTTTCTGTTTAAAACTATGTTCTATTTCTTGAAGGACTTCTAGATAAATGGCGAGTTCATCATTTAGCTGTGATTCAAGCACTGACAAGTCTTCCTTAGGTTGTTTATTGTATTGTTTATTTGTAGAGCGCACCGGGCCGTTAAGCAACTGGGTGCTTGCAAATTCTTAGTTACAAGTACATAGATATTATACATTGCTTATGTTACAGGAAGACATGTACATCATATATGTACATACTTTGTCAGATGTGAAGGGTTTTCTTTTTTCAGTTGTCTTCGGTAATGTACTTCTTTCCTGTGATTGTAAAAGAAAGTTAGTGGGGATATGTGGTGATGGTGAAGTACTTTTTAGTGGGGATATGTGGTGATGGTGAAGTACTTTTAGTAAGCAAGGGTGGTATTTATGAAGGAAGGAGAAGTGATGGGGAAAAACAGTTAATAAAATGGGTGGATGGTTAAGAATGGTTGCTTTTAGGAGTATTTTCATGAAAGTTTAGAAATGTTTATGTGCATTTATGGAAGCTTTAACTTTTGTAAAAGAGAAGAAAAGTTGATGGAAAAGATTTGTAGTACACTTTTAAATGGCAGTTGGTGTGTGGAAGTTTAATATGTTAGTAGCATATGCATAATTTCCAACATGATGCATTATAATCTGTAGGTGTTTATTTAGTCCTAGATGTTCTGTTTGCGTTCTGGCACTTGTAATTCCACTTTTCCCATTATGAAAGTTGGAGTACAAGTCACAGATTGTAGAAAGAAAAATAGAACTGAATAATCTGCTGAAGAATGTAATGGGTTACGTTAGGAAGTATACATGTACTGTCAATATATTGAACTGGCAAACACTCAGTGCCAATTACAAATGGTTTACAAATATATTTTATCTGCTTTAACTTTCTTTAATGAAAAAGTGACACAGTGTTGCTCTTCCCCAAAAAATATTTTGGAAAGCGCAGAATTGTATATGTTTATTTGATATACAAGTCACAGTTTCCAATCTTGAATTTCAGTCGTATTTTTTTCTTTGCATTCTGGGCCTTGCAGTTTGAATTTTATAATGGGCAAAGTGAATTGGAAGTGACAGAATGCAAAGGAAAAAATAAAGACTTAATAAGCACTGATAGATTGGAATGAGTGATGTTGGGATGTATGCATGTGCTGTCAATATATTAAACTGGCAGCCACTTAAAATGGTCTAATGATCTAATTTATCTGTTTTTCCTTCATTTAAAACAGTGACAGTGCTGCTATACATGCACACATGCATTTTTTTACTTTCATCACAATGTTTGTAAAAAGAAAAATTTTGAAACACAGAGCATTCCAATTAGTAGCTGCTTTATGTGAGCAGGTGATGAATGCTGCAATGCATGGCATTTGCTAGAGTGGTTACAAACAAAAATATTCTTATTGAGAAGCTTATTACAGGGTATGTAGCAGGAACCTTATATATATATTTGTGAAAGAGGTGAAGAATTAAAAAAAATATATAAGCATACCTGTACTATGTTTTGTTAGATGCAGATCTTGTTGACTCTGGAAATAGAAATCCTGGACTGTTGCACAGTAGTTTTTGATGCAGATGCCTTTCATTATCAGGAGATATATAATCAGAGTTGAAGTATACACCTGAAGAGTTGAAGTGTATACCTGAAGTGTTGAAGTGAGATGACAGAGTTAGGTGTAGAGGTTTTGGATGTTATTGGTGGATGGATGTGAAACTCTTTGAAAGCAGCCAATGAGGGAGTGTTGAGAGCATGGAAGTGGAAATTATAAGTTACTCACTGTAGTGACTAACGTACTCCTAAGTCCATAGACGCTTTTCCGCCATACTGTATGGGCGTCCCTCGCTAGGGAAGGGAGACAGAACCTTTTTCACCAGAAAAATCATCTTCCCCTTTAAATTTAGATGCACGCGGCCCTGGGAGCATGCGCTCCCCTGACTCCGCTCACCGGTGCCACTCCTCAGTCCACTTTGACGCTTCGACAATATTAACATTGCCTAATGACATCAGTACTATTAGGGGGGGGGAGGAAGGTGGGACGTATGGAGGAAAGGGGACTATGGACTAGGAGTACGTTAGTCAATACGGTGAGTAACTTATAATTACTCCTACGTCCCGTCCCCTTTCCTCCATACTGTATGGGCAATTACAACTCAATGTGGCCCCATGGTGGAGAGTTGCCCCTCTTAAGAAAACAAGCTCCTTAACATTGCTTGACCCAATGTTGCGTCCAACCTGGTGCTGGCATTCAAGCAGTAGCGCTTGCAGAAGGCCAAGGAGTAGCCCACTTAGCCGCCTTGCTGATAACCTGCCACTGAACGGGTTTGTTTATTACATTCGTTACATGCCCAGACCCTGGGGTATCACGGCAAGGTTCCAGACAGTTTGGTAATAATTGGTCAGGAGAAGTAGATTTCACTATATAAACGTGTACAAAATATATACATAATGTGAGCATTAAGACAAGAGGATAACAATCATTTATACAAAAAGTATGCAGAAGTATTTACAAGTTCTGGGAGGGCAACTTCATTGGTCTTGATTGAATAACCAAGTTTTTAGCAATTTTTTGTAGCCAAAGAAGGATTCCTCTTTTTTTAATATTGAGCGGGAAGGAGTTCCAGTGTTTAAGAGCTACACATTGAAGCTGCTACCACCAGCTCTGGTATTTCTATGGCAGGGGGTTGCCATAAGTGGCGATTGTTGGATCTCAGGGATCTTGTGGGTTCTTTATTAGTTAAGATATTGTTCAGGTAAGTAGGTGTTTTTTTGTGGTGGCATTTGAAGGCGATGCATAGTGTTTTAAAGATAAATTATGGCTTTGATGTGCAACCAGTGGGAGTCTCTTCCTGTCTTAGAAATATGGTCAAATTCTTTTTATTCCTAATGCTGCCCGTAATGCTTTATTTTGAATTAGTTGTAATTTATTAATGGTGGAGTCAGTTGTTCCGAGTAGCAGCACGTTGCAATAGTGCAGCTTTGATAAGATTAAAGCTCTGGCCAGGGTGATGCAGTTGGTCGTTGTCAGGAATTGGCGGCTTAGGGCAATTAGTTTAGCCGTGTAGGCAGTGGATGAGTGCGCTGACATGTTTGGACATTGGGAGGTTAGCGTCAAGGTAAACACCTAGAGTTTTTACTTGCTTAAGTAGGGGTATCGCTGTGCCGTCAATGTTGATGACTGAGTAATCTCTGTGGAGAGTACTTATTTTTGCTTGGGAGCCCACAACGAGAATCTGTCTTCTCATCGCTGAGGCAGAGGCTGTTCACGGCCATCCAGTTCTGTATTATGGCATAGATTTTGTTGATGGTTATTGTGTCTTGGGCGTAATTACCTGAAAGGGGTATAAGGATCTGGGTGTCATCTGCAAAGTTTGTGTAGATGACACCCATGTCATCTAAAGTCGAGAAGAGAAGCTTTGTATAAGCATTATAAAAAGGGTAGGTGAAAGACCTGATCCTTGGGGTACGCCAATGGGGACTGGGATAGGATCTGCAGCTTCTTTGCCTATAGACACTCTGGATGTCTGTTTGGCTAGAAAGGATTTCACTCACATAGTAGCACCATCAGAGAAATTGAAATCATTGGCTAAGGTGGAGCACAGTTTATTGTGGTCGACAAGGTCGAACGCTGCAGATAAATCCAACAGCAGTAGAATGCAGAGTTTCTGTGTCTCTGATGGTATCTATCTGGATTTTGAAATCGAGGAAAGTCAGTTTCCGTACTGTGGTTGGGCCTAAAGCTCGATTGTCTTGTTCCAAGGAGATGGTTACTGGGCTTGGACTTGAGTATAGGCTATTTTATCTATGATTTTGAGCAAAACGGTACTGTCGTTATTGGGTGGTAGTTTGTGGGCATGGTGGGATCTAACGTGTTTATTTTTAGTAGGGGGGGGGTCACCCAGGCTTCTTTAATGCTGGCTGGGACCAGGTTGAAGTTGAAGGAGGCATTAACAAAGTTGGTTATGATCGTTGTGAGGGTATGGGCGCATGATTTGATTATTTGAGCTGGGATGGTGTCCCCCTTACAATTAGAGGCTTTCAGTTTAGAAATTGTGTCGAGCACAAGTTCTTGGGTCTGGGGTGAAGTAGAAAAATGGGTTGGAATTCTCATTGGACTTTGTGAGGGGGTTGCTGGTGGCAGGTTTATCGGCTAATAGTTTCCTTTTGATGTTATTTTGCAGAAGAGCAATCTTAGCAGCTAGGGCATCTTGAATGGTGGTGCACCATGCTTTACTAGAGTTGGCATGGGCTGAGACTGGGGCTGCGGTGGGGTTTTCCAGTTCTCTTAGTATTGAGAAAAGTTATTTGGAGTCTGACGCAGCATTGCTGATTCGAGAATTGTAAGCATTAGCTTTATGGGTGATGATGGCAGATTTGTGGTTTTTGTTTGCTGCTTGGAAGGCAATTTCAGATTCAGCAGTGGGAGGTTTTCTATGTCTTTGAAAAGCTACCACGTGGCCTTAGCTCTGAGGGTGTGGGCATGCATGTTTGCTGGCAACGGCTTGTGCTGCCGCTCATGCGCTTCTTTGATGGCCATAACCATCCACCTTGCTATGGAAGCCTTGGAGGCCTGATAGCCTGGTTTTGATCCCCCAAAGGTGATGAAGAGGGAGTCTGATTTGCGGAAGCTCTTGGATCTGTCCAGGTAGTATTTTAGAGCAGGTCTGACATCTAGAAAGTGTAGTACCCTGTGAGCGTCATCCTTAGGGTCTGTGAAGAAAGTTGATAACACTATCTCCTCATTTAAGTGAAAGGAGAAGACTATCTTGGGTAAGAATGCGGGGCGTTTTCCGAGCACCACCTTGTCCTTATGAAATGTATATGGCTCTGAAGCCACTAGCGCCTGGATCTCACTGATTCGGCGTGCCGAGGTAAGGTCCAATAGGAGGGCCGTCTTAATGGTTACTAGCCTGATGTCCGCAGATGCCATCGGCTCAAACTGTTTATGCGCCAGGGCACCCAGGACCACATTGAGGTCCCACAACGTGTGCAGTTTCTTGAAAGGTGAGTAAAGTCTAGTCAGGCTCGCTAAGTGCCTCTTAACCACCGGATTTGAGGATGAGAATACCTCCTCCTGAGAGTTCTTGTAAGCTCCAATGGCCGCCAGATAAGTGCACCATGTGTCTACTTGCACGCCTGGGTGTGCAAGGTGTGATGAGAAGGAGAGCACGTCGTCCAACGTGCAAGTCAAAGGATCCATTTCCTTCAATTCTGCCCAGTGACAGAACCTGGTCCACTTGCTTTTGTACTGGCTCCTGTTGGCATCACTCCTAGCCTCCTGTATTAGGGCCAAGTTAGCCTGAGACAGGTGCAGATGCATCAGGGAGACCTGTTCAGGAACCACACCGCGAGGGCTAACTTCTGCGGGGAGGGGTGGATGACTCTGCCCCCCTGCTGAGAGAGTAGGTGTGTTGGGCCCAGCAGGGGGTGTACAGGGGCCTGGACCGACAGGCTGAGCGCTTCTGAGAACCAGGGACGTGCTGGCCACCATTAGGCTATCAGGATGATCCGAAGGCCCCTCGACTCCCTGATCCTGCAGATGACCCTGTGCACCAAGGGAGTGGGGGGAAAAGCGTAAGCGGTCATGTTGTTCCACTGGATCTGCATTGCGTTGCCTAGCAAACCCGTGCCTTGCCAGGAGGCAAACTGGGTGCACCTCCTGTTGGCACTCGTGGCAAAGAGGTCCATCTCTGGATGACCCCACCCGTTGAAGATCCCCTGAAGGTCCTGCTCGTCCAACTGCCATTCGTAGTTGTCCGTGCACAACCTGCTGAGCTTGTCCGTCTCTAGGTTGGACGACTCCAGGAGGTGGACTGCTGACAGGTGTATGTTGTTCACCAGAGCCCACTCCTAAATGTCGACCACAAGTCTGCAGAAGGGAGGTGACCGGGTGCCACCCTGCTTGTTGATGTAATACATGCTGGTGAGGCATTCTGTTTGAATAAGAATCGCCCTTCCGGTGATAATAGGAAGAAAGGCTTTGAGAGCAAGCCAGTTAACCATCATATCGAGCCGGTTCATGTGCGCATCTGCTCCTGCCGGGACCATACTCCATGGACGCTGTGGTTGTGCAGGATAGCTCCCCATCCCTATGGGGATGAGTCTGTGGTAATAGTGACCTGAGGTGTTGGTTGCCGGAAGGGCCTCCGTATCTGCAGGTTGCTGTCCGTACCCCACCAGCTCAGATCCTTGTGGAGCTGTTGTGGTATGCTGACCTCGTCCACTTGCAAACCCTTCTCCTTGTTCCAGGAGGCTGAGAAACGTAGCTGCAGCCGCCTTATTTTGAGCCTTGTATGTGGCACAGCAAGAAGACATGCAGCCATAGCTCCCAACAGATGTTGGTACCACCACGCCAAGGTCATTGCTCTGCTGAGAAAACGCCCAGTGGCCCTCTTAATGGCTGTGATCTTGTTCTCCGAGGGGAAGATACTCTTGGAGCTCGTATCCCAGATAAGTCCCAGGAAGGTCATGCTATGTGTGGGCACCAACTGTGACTTTTTGAGATTGATAGAAAATTCCAGGTTGTAAAGTGTATCCATGAGGGCGGATGCCGTATGTTGGACCGTCTCCAGAGATCTCGCTCTGACCAGCCAGTCATCTTAATATGGGTAAATATGATGGCCTTGCGCCCTGAGTAGGGAAGCCACTGTGTTCATTAGTATTGTAAAGACCCTGTGGGCCAAACGGTAGAACCCTGTATTGTGAGTAAAAACCCATAATCTTGAACCTCAAGAAGAATCGATGGGGTTCCAAAATCGGGACGTGTAGGTAAACATCCTTCAGATCCAGAGAGCAAATCCAGTCTCCCACACACAATGTCTCTGCTATGAAATCTGAGGTAGGCATCTTTAACTTTTGGAGGGGAAGGGAAAGGTTCAAGGTGGAAAGGTCTAACAACTCTCAGGCCAGCCTGATTCTTTTTGTGTATGGCGAAAATTTGTGAATAGAAGCCCATGCTCTGCTGTGAGGCTGGGACTTCCTCCACGGCATGGCTTGCTTCTAGCAAGCATATTTCCGCCAACAGAGTTGCTCTACCAATCTGCGGGAGCGGAGGGGAGGAAGGAGGAGGAATGGGGAGTCGGAAGCCCATGGATACTACTGAGAGGATCCATGGGTCCGTGAACCTTGTCCGCCAGCAGTGTGTGTGAAGGGCAAGCCTGCCCTCCAACAGAGACTCGTGGATCCGGATGGGCCTGTCACAATTTCTTCCCCTCTGAGGGTGGGGCTGAGGAGGGAGACTGGAAAAATCCCTTGTTAGCTGCCTTGAGCTGTGTGCCCATGTGCTGGCTAGGGGATCTGTACGGTTGCCTGGACCGTTTCTCCTGAAAGCCTCTGAAGCCTCTGAAGGACCGACCCTTGTCTGAGCTCAGGTGCGTTTGGGTGTAGGTCTTAGGATTGGACTTGGTGAGGATCGATAAATATTTCACTGTCTGAGAGCTATTCCTTTTTCTTATCGACTTCCTCATCCGTTGTCGAATAGAACAGCCCCCCCCCCCCCAAAAGGCAGGTCTAGTATGCATTCCTGCACATCGGGGTTACATTTTGTGGCCCTTAGCCAAGTCATTCTTCTCATGTCGGTGGCGATACAAATGGCTCGACCTGAAGGGTTGATGTCGACCACTGTGGACTCCATTATGTCTTGTACCACGATTTTGGCCTCAGCCAGCCCAGCCTTGAAGCGAGCCTGGCTGTGGGCAGTGATCTCAGGGAGGCAATAGGCGATCTCCTGCCATAGCTTCTGGTTCACAGCTGCAACATGGCATCTGCGTTGGCCTGGCGCCGGTGGAGAGTGGCGTTGGAGATTTTCTTGTCGAACACCTCCAAGATCTTTTCCTCCTTGCCCAGGAGTGCCAAAGTCGCTGAAGACGATTGTGGCATGGAGTACAGTGAAGCTGCTGCTATCACTGAGGAATGTGGTTGGGGGTGCGCAAACAATAAGAGGGTCCCCCTTCCGCTTGTCTGTATTTAGTGTCGAAACGCCTATTGGTATGCGGGGTAGAGTGTGACTTGAGCCATCCTTTATTGGCAAGCGCTACTAAGTCTTTCTAAAGTGGAATTCCCGTTCTAGCAATAGGGAGCAGCGTGAGCACTTCAGCCAGTACCCCAGCCTCAGGTTGTTCCACCTGTGGCTGCGAGATTGCTATGTACTCAGTCTCGGGAGGATAGCTCGGGGGCAACGTGCTCGCCTTGGAAGCAAAACGAGATGGAGCACCACAGGTACGATCCCCAGGTGCGCGCTTAGTAACCTCTGGGTAATAAACACGTTATAAATAACATATCTTATCTCATACTCAGCCATACCCTCCAGACGTTTGCGAAAAGCTTTGACTGACGATGGAGTGTCCGGGTCCTCCTCCTCGTATGTGTCCTGCGGATCCAGGGGAGCCGGAGGAGTGCTGGGCGCAGGCAGCTGTGGCGTGCTGATTATCAGTGCTGCAGGCTGCTGCGGTGGCAGTGCCGGGGCTGCAGGCATGGGAGTCGGGGGCTGAGCTGGACCCACGGGTGGCGTGGCCATGGATAATTGCAGGTGAGTAGGAGGGAGCATGTCCCTGATCATATCCCCGAGGATGGTGCCCATCTGTGGTGATGACATGAGTGCGAGGAACTTCTCAAAGAACCTGTCTTCACAGACCGGAGGAGTGCCTGATGGTATAGGCATAGGGGTTGTGCCCTGTGGCTGCCGTGTCCTGGGCGTGCCCTGTCTCACTGCATAGGGCAAAGTATACCTGCCCTGAGAAGTGGATGAATAGGATGTGGACCAAGTGACCAGGAGTTCACCAATCCCCACCTGGAAGTTCTTGCCCCTGGGAGAAGGCGTCGGGTGAGCCTGCATTTTGTCTGGCCCGGTGGCCATTTTGGTTTGCTCTGTGCCACTTGCCTGCGTCATGGGACTTGCTGAGCTGGGATCGGCTTCCACCAGTACATTGATTGGTGATGGTTGAGGCCTACCCTGCACCTCTGGGTGGGGCCTGATAGGCGGAGTGCCCTAGGCTGTGGTGCTGCGTGCAGGCGACACCTTCGACATGGGTCTGGTGTTAGGGCGTAGCCCCTCGGGTCGGGACCCAGTAAAAGACTTGCGGCCCCTCAGCAGTAGCACCGGTAGAATCTTGCGACCCCTCTCCCTGGTGGCCGGTAGCTGGAGCAGCCTCAATGTTGCTGGTCTTAGGACCTGATGGGTCCCTCCCACTTGGGCGCTTCCTTGGAAAGAAGTCACCCTTGTGGGGTGCAGAGGAGAACAAGGCATTTACCTTGGGCCTGATCTTCTGCTTCACAAATGCTTTGAGGTCCTCTGGAGGCGATCTTCTGAAGAGCTCCCACCACTTGGCTAGTCGGTTCTTGAGCGCGCACCGAGTCAAGTCCTGCACGCAGCACAGCCATCCCAGCCATGGTCTGGGCCAAGGCACTGGAGGCAGATGGAATGGGGTTGGACATTGGGAAGAGACCCTCGCAGGCTGGACACCTGCTGAAGCCCACTGTCATGCGCCAGGGAGGAGCGTAGCACCAAAGGACAAAGCAGTACCTGATCGTTGAAAAGAAAATAGAAGGTAAGAATACTTCTTTGGGGAAAAGGCCTAACCCAGGAGCTGGTGAAAGCGGTCCGTTCCCATCGATGTGTAAAATAGGACTGGGGAGTCACAGGTGGGCAGAGTCAGGGGAGCGCATGCTGCCAGGGCCGCTCTCCCGCGCACATCTAAATTTAAACAGGAAGATGATTTTTCTGGGAAAAAGGTTCCGTCTCCCGTCCATAGCGAGGGACGCCCATACAGTATGGAGGAAACGGGACGGACATAGGAGTCAGGGTAGAAGGGCTGCCCCTGTGCTATGGTGTCCGCGGCCTGGCATGGAAAGAGGACTGTGGGGATTATCCAAACAGGTTTGCTGGGTGTGGTGTACAGGAAGAGCGGGTAGTAGGAGTTTTGTTTGCAGGAGTTGTAGGAGAACTGAAAATGGCTATGGATATGTGTTTGAGAAGGCAGACTGTGTGGATTCTGGGGGGACTCTTTAATTCATTAAATGAAGGTGTATGCTGAAAATCATGGCATCCTTAGAAATATTGGATTGGCAGGAAGTGGACGTTTTGTGGCATGCAATTTGTGGTTTAAACTGGGCAAGCTTGCTTTCATTCTGTGAGAGTATAGCTCACTTTATATGTCTAGACATTGTGATTGTACATTGTGGAGGGGACAGTTTTGGGTTTGTGACTCCAGTGTATTTGCAGGATGACCTGAAGGATTTCTTTAAAAGCCTAATGGAACTGTTTCCTGCTGCTAAGATTATTTTTTCTGAAATAAATCAGGGGCAAACATGGAGATGTCCAACAAAACTTTTCAGCCCACAAATTGAAGAATCAAGGCAGCTTGTCAATAAAGATGTATCTGCTTTTATATAGGCTGCAGGAATGTCATCTTTTGAGAATGACAATATAGGTTCTGATGGTGTGAATTGCAATGTTCCTTTACAATGTTAGGAATGCATTGAAAAAGTTCCTGTAAGAACATTGTAAAGGAAGATGTAGAGTGTACAGTACTACTGTACATGGAAGCAAAAATGTGCTTAATCTCCTCCCAAACCCCTTTCAGTGGCCGCAGCGTTCGCAGACACTGCGATAGTCCACGGACAGCACGTGCCACATCAGGGTCTTTTAAGGTTGCCTGGCTTGGAAAGGGGACTGCGGAGACTGCGGACAGTCGTGGGTGTCCGTGGACATCAGAGGATCAGCCAATCCTGTTTCCTGGGTGTGGTGTACAGCAAGAGAGGGTAGCAGGAGTTTTGTTAGTAGGAGTTGAGAGGACTGAAAATGGCCATGGCAATGTCTTTCAGCAGGCAGAGTGTTTGGGGATTTTGTGGGACTCTTGAGTCCATTGGTTGTATGCTGAGCATTGTGTAATAGCCAAAAGCTGCGAGCCGAGGTGAGAGCAGTCTGCAGCAGTCCTGTAGTCCGACCACATCGTTGTGCCAGGAAGTGGTTAATTAGCCCAGTACACTGCGAAGCGGTGAGCAGAGCTGCGAGCCGAGGTGAGAGTAGTCTGCAGCAGTCCGCTGCAGATGCGGAGTTAAAGCGCGATGGAGCCTGAAGTGCGTCCTCCCACACCCCCAGTAGGAAAGGCCAAGACGACCTACTGGGAGTTGGACGAACGCGGAGAATCAACGTCTAAACCAACACAGAAAATGAGAGCACCGGAGGCCGACGCCGCGGACGCGGGGGCTGTGGCCAAGAGAGCGGAAAAAGCAAGAACCCCCAGAGGTAAGCTTATAATGAAAACGCATCAGAGGCAAGCACAAACGAGCTTACCAGCTTTGTGGGCTGCGGTCTCGACGCCGGCGAGCGCAAACGCGTCTGAAACTGAGAGTCCGAGTTCTCCCGTCAGGTTCGCCCCCGCCCCCGCCGACGCAGCACCCGCAGAGTGCGGAGTGCGAGGAAACCAGCCGGTGGAGACAGAGACGAAGACGGAGGTGGAAGAAGTAGAGAGCCCCTGCCACGCCGGGGTGGGTGGGAGAGAGAAAAAGAGCATACCTGACCCAGTTCCCATCCCAATCGTCCGCGATGCAGCGGGGGCCCTAGCAACCATCCTAGAGACGAGCGGTGGTGGCGTTAGGGTTGTCGGAGGACGACCGGCGTCACCACCTTCGCAGGGCTCCTGCTGTGGGGCGGGCAGAGAATGGCGGAGTGAGGAGGTGGACGATGTCTGGAAGACCCCGAGTTTGGAGGTGCCAGTGGGTAACCTGATCCACAACGTCGTCTATGCAGCAGCCAGCGGGTGGACTCCCCTTACATGTAACACCCCATGTGAGAAATGATTCACCCCCTCTCCCCCCCGGCAGCCAAGCCCCAGTGGATGCAAATGTGCAGATCCATAATAACGTGGAGAAAGGAACAAAAAAGACATTGCTTTCCCCCGTGGGAACAGCAAAAAATATGGACTGCCCTAAGAAAACGTTGAACATCAAGGCAATGATCCATTCAGACCATAAGAGCAAAGACACAGACCAGAGAAACACAACAGTTGTGTACAAAAATCAGGTAAAGGAACACAAGGAACCAGTTGAAATCAGTTCCGGTGAATCGTCCTCAGACAGAGATAGTGACGAAGTCTTTGAAGATAGCAAACGAGGGGACGCACACAGAGTAAGCGACCAGGAGGACTCAACCAAGGAAACAGAGGACGAGAGTGCAAAAACCAGTGTAAATCAACAAAAAAAGAAAAAACTCAAATCTAAAAGAAACCAAACACCTCGGAAGGCACCCTCAACTCAAGAGAAAAAAAGGGGTACAAAGGACTTGACCACAAAAAGTAGAGAAGAAGGAAAGTTGTCTAAAAGAAAAAGACCATCAAAACTTCCGGCACCGCTACAATCCTGCCCCCTAAAAACATTCTTTACCCAACAGTACAAACGCAAACTAACAGTGGACTCAGAGGTATCAGATGCACAGATGCTCGAAATAGCGAAAGAAATCATGCCAGGATCAAAACTAAGAAAAACAGACGATACCCAAACCAAAATCGCCACACAGATGGGGAAAAAAACCAAACGTTGCAGCATGCACAGAAAATAGCAATGAAAGAGAAACCAAAGCCCAGTCCAAGATCGGGGAAGAGGATCAGCCTCGGGAAAGACAAATGGAATCCTCCAATCCCAAGATCTCGTCGGACACTGAAACTTCAAACTCAGAGCCCAAAAAGAAGCAAAAAACCCCAATAACAAACAAGGACGAAAGGACAAAGGCAACCGTAGAAGATCATATAGCAAGCCTGTCCTCGGAGGAAACCCAAAGACCCGTGGACCTAACAGATGACAGTGAACAACGGCCTGTATGGACGAAGACGCACTTGGTCACGGAACTACAAACAGCGGCCTTACCATCCACAAGGAACTGGGAACTCCAACGGACACCTCGGAAGCTACAGGCGGGGAGAACGTCAACAAGCCAGGACCCTACTTCACAAACAGAACGCCAGGGCCCACACAGTATAGGTATGTCAAAAAGAGCTGAGAAAACCCAAATCTCTCCTAAAAATCGCCGGCTAAGCGATATTGCCGCGGCCATTCACAAAGACACCTCAAACCAGAAACCGGACATGATGGCAACCATGTCGGCAATGTCAATTGTACTAGCGCCTTTCTGCAAACTATATGAAGCACTAAAAAATGAAATACAGGACAATACAGCAATCCTCGGAAATATGAGCGCAAAAATGGCCCATGTAGAAAGCTATATAACGGCCATAGAAACACAGAAAAATATCCAGGAAATAAACAGGGAAAAAAAATCGAGGCGCTTGAGCGAAAAATTGAACGTCTAGAACAAACTAGAAACCCTACACCACCTCAGGGTTCAAACCTGGGAAATCCTCTTGAACTCCAAACACAGAAGCTGCACAGTGGAACAACAGGCCCGGAAGCCCGAATCCAGAAAGTGCTCAGTGGGATAAAAGGCCCGGAAGACAGAACAGAAAAGATCCAGACAAACCTCTGTATAAACAAAAAAAAAGAAATAAGAGCGAGCACATCCGGCAAACTCCCTGGAGTCACTAAACTACTACCAGGACAATTGGTCATAACTCTAAAAAACATGAGAGGTGAAAACAGATGAGATCGTAATCCTGGATGATCCCTGCTCCCCGAAGAACACCGCCCAAAGATCTCCACGAACAGTGGAAGAATTTATGACAGACTCGCCGCTAATGAATGCATCACAGCACCGGGAATCTACTGACCCGGATAACCGAAAACAAGACGTAACTTCCAACGTAACAGCCAAAAAAACGAGGGAAGTAGAAATCATTAGTGAAGAAAAAGGAGCCTCGAGTGAGGAAAAGGACAAATGGGAAGAAACTAAACAAAAGGACAAATCTGGAAAGAAAGGCGACGCAATCATGTCCACCGGCACGTATTTGAAAGCAAACATACCATCGAGACGGAAAGAGTGCGAGAGATAGAAGTAATCCGAGACTCCAATCTCCCGTGGGAGAAAAGAGGAAAACGGAAACGACAAACAAGAGTCACACCCGCTTATTTAAACTCGAACAACAAGTTATCACAAAAGATTACTTCATCTTAAACCGACCAACCATCCTTCAGATCATGAAAAAAATCAAAAACCCTTAGGGACGTCAGGTCAAGAGACATCGAGTTGGTAGAGCCTTATCACAAGGGCAGGACGGCGAAAGGAACAAGTTACTTACCTGTAACTGTTGTTCTCCAGCATGGGTCTGGCATGGATTCACATGCTCATGAATATTCCCCGTCGTCAGGCTGGGAATCCTCGGTAAAGAAAAAACCAGTATCAGTTTCGTTTCTGATCTGTCTTTCGTAGTAATAACCAATCACTGGTCTCTGCGTCATACTGACCACAGCCAATGACTGCCCTCTACCTAAGCACCGCCTCTGACAGCCATCTTCAGATTTGGAAGCACGTGAAGTGGCAGTATGACCAAGTGAAGAGCCGCAGAGGGGTAGGCGGGAGGGTTCGCATGTGAATCCATGCCAGACCCATGCTGGAGAACAACAGTTACAGGTAAGTAACTTGTTCCTTCTCCAGCATGGGGTCTGGCATGGATTCACATGCTCATGAATAAAGAATACATAGCAGTACACACATGCACAACCACAGGAGGTGGCAAAGGCTCAACATTAAGCATAGCATCAAACTCAACATTAAGCATCTTACCTCCTCACCAGGCTCACCTCAGGCGAACAGGTTGCGCAGCACTGCTTGGCCGACCCTGGACTCCTCCCTGGAATCCCGATCGACGCAGTAGAACTTCGTGAAGGTGTGCGTCGACCTCCACGTAGCAGCCCTGCATATGTCCAGCAGGGGCACACCAGAAAGGAACGCCGTGGTAGCTGCGATCGCTCTGGTGGAATGGGCTCTCGGACGGCCGGGCAGAGGTCGGTTTGCCAACCGATGACAGTACATGATACAGCCGGAGAGCCATCTGGAAATGGAAGCCTTTGAGAGAGCCTTCCCCTGATTAACAGGTCCAAAGTTCACAAAGAGTTGTGACGTCTTCCGAAAACACTTCGTGCGGTCCACGTAGAACTTCAGCGCTCTAGCTACATCCAGCGAGTGCAAAGTCCTCTCAGCCGGCGACGAAGGCGACGGGAAGAATACAGGCAACACCAAGGGTTCGTTGAGATGGAATTCCGACGGTACCTTCGGCATGAAGGAGGGGTGCGTCCTGAGCACTACCCTTGTGTCGTGGAAAGTCAAGTACGGGGCCTTGCAGGAAAGGGCCTGGATCTCTCCCACTCGTCGTGCGGAGGTGATGGCCACAAGAAAAGCAGTTTTCCACGATAGAAACTTCAACGGAGCCGAGTGCAGAGGCTCGAACGGAGGTCCCATGAGCTTGGTCAGCACCACGTTGAGCTCCCACGCCGGGGCCGGAGCCTTCACCGGCGGGAACGATCTGAACAGTCCCTTCATGAACTCTTTCACCAGACGATGAGACCACAAGGACGTCCGCCCCGTGGTTCTGGTGTATCGGGAGATCGCAGCAAGATGAATCTTGATGGACGCGTGTGCCAGTCCAGCTTTGGCCAGCGTCAGCAGGTACGGCAGTACTTGGGGGGCCGTAATCCGTAGAGGGTTAATCTTCTGTGCGTGGCACCAGACAGAGAACCTCTTCCATTTGTGTCCGTAGCATTTAAGAGTCGAGGACGCCCTGGCCTTTGCAAGAACCTCTCTGCAGTCGGCCGGTATGTCGTATCCTCCAAACTCTAGTGCTGCAGGAGCCAGGCCTGCAAGTTCAGCGACTTCGGATCGTGGTGGAGGATGGCGCCTCCTTCCCTGGAGAGTAGATCTGCGTCCGCCGGCAGCTTGATCGGCGGGGACGCTGACAAGTCCAGAAGGTCCGGGAACCATATCTGCCTCGGCCACGAAGGTGCGACGAGGATCATCCTGCACCGTGACCTCTTGAGCAGGTTGACTAGCCGGATTAGCAGAGGCAAGGGAGGGAACGCGTAGAGGAACAGCCCCTCCCAGGGGAACGAGAAAGCATCGCCCATGCTCCTCGTCTGGGGAAACCTGCTGGCGAACCTCCGGCACTTGGTGTTCGTCGCCGTCGCGAACAGGTCGATCTGGGGTGTGCCCCACCGTCGGAAGAGGCGATCCACCAGATCCTGCCGTAGTTCCCACTCGTGGCACGAGCGCAGCTCCCTGCTGAGTGAGTCGGCGATGGTGTTTTTTATCCCTGCCAGATGAAACGGCACCAGAAAAATCCTTTGGGCGACGGCCCAATGCCACAGGTCCTGCGCCTCCTTGGACAGCGCTGGGGACCTGGTTCCGCCCTGTTTCCTGATGTAAAACATGGTGGTGGTGTTGTCGGTGAAGATCCTCACCACCTTGCCCTTGAGGGACGGAAGGAAAGACCTGAGGGCCCAAAACACTGCACGGAGCTCCAGGACGTTGATATGCAGGGACTTCTCCGTCGGGAGCCAGAGTCCCTTTGCGTGCAGATTTTCGGTGTGCGCTCCCCACCCTTCCAGGGAGGCATCCGTAGTCACAGTCTCCTGGTGGGCTGGGGTCTGGAAGTCCATGCCCGCCGTCAGATGCGCGCGGGTGCCCCACCACCGTATTGCTCGTCGGAAGTTCTCGTCGAGCTTGATCCTTTCCTCGAAGCTGCCCGTCGTCTGGATCCAGCGTGCATCCAGGAATTCTTGCAACGGGCGCATCCGGAGCCTGCACATGGGAATGAGGTAGATGCAGGAAGACATCATCCCGAGGAGGGACTTGATGGACCTCACTTTGGCCGCGTCGGCCACCAACATCCGTTGCACCTTGCCCAAGATGGTCCTGGTCCTCTCCTCCGACGGGGAGGCCAGAAGGGACACTGTGTCGAGCCTCGCTCCCAGAAACAGTGCGACTTGCGCGGGCACCAGGTGGGATTTGGCGTAGTTCACGAAGAATCCCAGGTCCGTGAGGAGTTGGACGGTCCTTGCCGTGTGAACCACGGCGAGTTCCCTCGTCTTGGCGCGGATGAGCCAGTCGTCCAGGTAGGGGTAGACGTGGATCCCCTCGCGGCGCAGCTGCGCCGCCACCGGTGCGAGGCACTTGGTGAATACCCTGGGTGCCGACCGTAGTCCGAAGGGGAGGGCTCTGAACTGGTAATGACGCCCTTGCACCACGAACCTGAGGAATTTTCGGTGCCCCTTTAGGATGGGAATGTGGAAGTAGGCATCCTCCAAATCCAACGACGATAGGAAATCCCCTTCCTCCAGCTGGCCCAGGACGTGCTGGAGGGTGACCATCCGGAACTTCTGCGCCTTGATGAACTTGTTCAGACGTCGGAGGTCTAGGATGGGGCGCCATCCTCCCGTCTTCTTCTTCACGAGGAAGTATCTCGAGTAAACTCCGGAGCCCCGAAGCCTCTTTGGGACGATTTCGATGGCGCCCTTCCTGAGCATCGCCTTTACCTCCAGGAGAAGTTGAGGGACGTGAAGTTCTTTCCTGGCCACGGGGGGGACACGCGGGCACCTTCTTTGAAACTCGAGCGCGTGGCCCCGGGCCAGGGCGTCCAGCACCCAACGGTCGGTGGAGATGGACTCCCACACGCTGACGAAGCCCGCCAGCCGGCCTCCCACCGGGGTGCTCCGGTGGGGGCCCGACCCCACAGCCGGTTCAATCCTGCTTGGACGCGGCCTTGCCGCCTTGACCTCCTGGGCGACGACGACGGGGTCCGCTAGACTTGCCCCGTCCTCTGTAGGCCTCTTGCGACGACGAGCGGGCCGCTTGCCGGTAGGAAGCGAAACCGCCGCCGGAACCTCTGGAGGCGCCCTTGCCTCCGCTGCTCCGAAAGGGCGTCCGACGTTGCTGCAGAACTCCGAGGGCCCGGGCCGTCTCAGTATCCGCCTTGATGGCCTGAAGGGAATCGTCCACGGTCTTCCCAAACAGGTTGTTCCCGTCGAAGGGCATGTCCAGGACTCTGGTCTGGACGTCTTGCCGGAAGTCCGTAGCTTTGAGCCATCCACGACGTCGAAGGCAAACGCCGTTGCCCAGCTGGCGGAACCCAGTGTCGGCGATGTCCGTCGCCACGGTGATGGAGTGGTCCGAGGCCACCTCACCTTCCTGCAGGATCTCCAGGGCCTCCGCCCTCTTGTCGTCCGGCAGAAAATCCAGCAGGGGAGCTATCTTGTACCAGAGCTCCCTGTCGTAGCGAGCCACGATAGCCAAGGCGTTGGCCGCTTTAATCGTCGTCGCTGCCGACGAGATGACTCTACGTCCCATAGCATCCAATTTCTTTCCCTCGCCGTCCGGCGGGGAAGTCTATGTGGAGGCCGCACCCCCCCCCGCTTTCTTCCTGTCCTGGCTGCCGCGGAGACGACGGAATCCGGGGTAGGCTGCGCCCGGAGGCACAGGGGGGCCGTGTCCGGGACCCGGTACTTTTTCTCGTACCGGTCTCTTCTAGCTGGCGTCGTGGAAGGGTTCTTGAGGAGGGAAAGGCCCTCATCCCAAATGTCGTCCAACAGAGGCACTGCGAGGACCGTCTTCCTCTTGGCCTCGCGCCGCTGATAAAGGAAGCCTTCCTTTTTCTTCTCCTCAGGGCAGAGTTGGAAAAGCTCGGAAGCCCTGGAGATCATGGAGTGGAAAGATCCGATCTCGTCGGGCGGAGAAGCCCTGGCGGGAGGCGACGACGGAATATCCTCGTCGTATGCCTCGTCGTCCGTACCAGTCGCTGCCGTGTCAGTTCCCGTATCATCCCCTCGGGTGGACGGGGGAGAGGGCTGGACGGGGCGCGACGGTTGAAAAGGAGGTGGTGGATGGATCCTTCTTTTCTTGGTAGGGGGAACACCAGAAGGTCCCGGTTCTGGATCCCCCGACGGGAAAGGTTCCTCCGTCGGTAACGGTAGTCTCGTCCTTATCTCGGAGCATAAGGACTGTATAGCCAACAAAATGGCCGCCGAGTTGTCTTGCGGCGCTGGCAGAGGGGAATCCGACGGGCGAGCAGGGGCCCCGTCGGTATCCTCGACGATGTCGTCGTCGTCACCTGCGTCGGGGTCCATTCCGACGGGCTGGCCTTCTTCCACGCCTAGGCCGTGGCTTAAGACCTCGATCAGCTCCTCTTCTGAGGTTGAGGCCGAATCTACGACGACGCCCTGCCCCCCCTTCTTCTTCCCCACGGAGGGTTTCACGGGGGTCCTATCGATGGGCACAAAAGAAGACTCCCTCCGAGGAGGCAGGGAGATTCTGGGCCCCGAGGTCGCCACCACTGGCGCAGCCTCCACAGGCTGAGCCAGGGCCGCCGCGACCGTTTCGATAGAGGGCTTGGTCGGATGGATCAAGGCCTTCACCACCTTAGGTGCGCTCACCGCCTTATCCTTGAGGGAGGGGGCACTGCCACGCTCCTCCTCTGCCTTAGAGCTCGACCGGGGCCTCTCCAGGAGTTTCGCCGGGTGCTCGGCCTTCCTCTTACCCGACCCAGAGCGTTGGCTCGTGGTCGATGGTGCCGGGGAGGGTGCGCCCTGCCTGGCGCCCGTAGAGCCCGACCGTTCGGCGCTCCCGGTGCCAGCGGACTCGCGGTGCTTAGCCTTATGTTGGGCCCCCGTCGCCGGGGCGCCCTCAAAGGTCTTAGAAGGCCGCTCGGGTTTCTTCTTCTTCTCGCCAGACGGGCTCTTACCCTCCAGCCAGTTGGCGAGACGTTGATGGCGGTCCTTCATGGTCCGTTCCGACATGTTGCCGCAAAACGCACAGTCCTTCTCCACGTGCGTCTTGTCCTCATGAAGGCAATAAAGGCAGAAAGAGTGTTCGTCCTCCTTAAAGACGTTCTGCAGCTGGCATCCAGGGCAGACCCTGAACAGCTTTCCGGGCGTCGAGCTTCCCTTCTCCTGGGCCATCTCCGAGACCGGGCCTGAGAAGCTTCTGGAGTCCTCCGAAGTGTAGCTCGACGAAATCTTCACCCTTGAGGGGCGCAGACGAATCCGACACGGGTCCCCGTTGATCGGATGTAGGATCGGTGGAGCTTGAGGCTCTTTTGACCGAAAGAATTGAGTTTTTGTGAAAAAAACGCGAAAAAATAGCACTAACGCTCGAGAGCAATAGCACGAGGATCCCAACACATGAACGTGCGGTAAAAATCTGAAGATGGCTGCCAGAGGCGGTGCTTAGGTAGAGGGCAGTCATTGGCTGTGGTCAGTATGACGCAGAGACCAGTGATTGGTTATTACTACGAAAGACAGATCAGAAACGAAACTGATACTGGTTTTTTCTTTACCGAGGATTCCCAGCCTGACGACGGGGAATATTCATGAGCATGTGAATCCATGCCAGACCCCATGCTGGAGAAGCCTATTTACATGTAAAGGCTGAGAGCATCATCCACATGGACAAAGCAGTTTGAGGAAATGGCATCAATGGGACTCCAGCTGACAAATGACAAAGACCAAACGAGAGGAGCAAGACTGGAAAATAACAAAACTCAAATTTACAAAGCGCACTATCACTCAAAAACAGAAGATCTATACGCGCACAACCGATGGAACAAGACGAAGGATAAAAAAAATGCGCATGAAGAAATCAAACAATACCGTAGAGACGATTCACGAGACCAGAGAGGGGCCTTGAACCACGCAGACCAAAACTTGCGCAAAAGAAGTAACGTGGATGACAATCGTCATCAACACGAAATTAGACCAAACGGAAGGAGTGAAAAAGAAAATCGAACACCACAGCCAACTAGACATTCCATCGCCAAGGATCTTTTCATCCTCGGATCCTGGAACACCAGAGGACACAATCACCCAACTACGCCGGGAGATGTGAACGTGGGTTTTTTCGACATTCTATGTCTACAAGAGACATGGCTGCTTGAGAAACCCACCTTGGACAGATTCTGCTTGGAAATCGCAGCAGCAACGAGGGGACCCCTAGGAAGACCATCATCTGGGCTGCTAACGGCGATAAAAAACGGCCTGGGTCTCGAAGCGCCGAAGAAATGGAGAGAATCATATGAAATGTTAGTGACCCTTACCACATGGTCCCCATCCATCCAGAACGCCAAGAGGATAAAACGCAACATTTTGGCAATTATAAATTGCTACTGGAATCCCCAACTAACAACCGTAAAAGAGTTCTGCTCAACGATGAGTTCGACCATCGATCAACTATATGAAGAGTTTGACGAACTAGAGATAATGGTATGTGGGGACCTCAACGCAAAATGCAACAAAGAAAATCAGGGAACGCGGACAGACGCAGCTTTGGAACGTGGGAAAGCCTGGATGGAAATAATCAGCTCGAGAAACCTACAAAATACAGCCGCCCTATTCCCCAGCCAATTGAACATTCCAACTTGGGAACGAGGTGCCTCTAAAGCGACGTTAGATTACATCTTCATCTCCGCGGCCATAGCAACAAACATAACAAGATTTGAAGTCATAAAAACGACTAATAGCGACCACAACCTACTCACATGCACTTGGCATGGGTGGAAACCAAGGAAATCGGTCTACACGGCCACAGTGGGAATGTACGCCCAAACAACACGGCTATGTCTAACGGAAGCAAACCTCAAACAAATAAAATCGGTCTGGGAGGAAAAAACATCAGCTAACCAACTAAGCAAGAATAAAGAGACCAAATTATCTCGCTCTGTTGCTGCCATACAAGAAACCGGCAGGAGCCAGAAGGATGCCCCAACCACACACTACCCACGCATATAACAAAGAGCTGGTAGAACAAAGAAAACTAGGGCGCAAACTAAAAAGAAGGGCAAAAAACTCAAAAAAAGAACAAGACTGGCGGGAGTGGAAAACTGAAGTAAAAAGATACGTAAATTGGCGGAAAGAAACTAGAGCAGCGCAATACCAACTAGACGCTGAAGAAATGTTGAGAACACTGGCAACAAACAAATCTAGCAACTTCTGGTCATTAATCAAAAAAAGCAGCCTTACATCGAACTCAGCTCCGATAAATGCTGTCCCAGAAGCAAAATGGATCGAGTACCTATCAAGGGAGTTTGAAGAGCCCAAGGAATCAGTAGAACAGACTAAAACAACTGCAATCACGACCTGGGTATCCACCTCAAACCCGGAAGTTATCGAATTAAAAATCAGAAAATTGAAATCATCTAGAGCTCCAGGTCCAGATGGATTAACAAACACCACCCTCAAGCAATTTCCAAAAAAATGGGCAGAACTAATTGGAAGGATCTTCGAGGAATGCGAAAGAACGCAACAAATCCCAGAGTCCTGGCTAAAAGCAGTTATCGTCCCGATTCATAAGAATGGTTGTCGGGAAGACCCAGTAAACTATAGACCAATCGCATTACTAGACATTATGGGAAAGATCTTCTCTTCGATCATTCTGGACCAGTGGAGGTTTTGGGAAAAATCAGCAAAGTGTAAAGACACTCTGCAAACCGGCTTCCAAAAAAATGGATCAACAGCTATTAACACCTTGATAATTAACATCTTAAAAGCCAAAGTAAAAGAAGGAGCACCCAAGATCTATCTGGCGTTTGTTGACCTGTCAAAAGCTTTTGACAAAATAGATAGAAACCTGTTATGGAAAAAATTGGAAGCCTGGGATTGTCCCAAATCAGTGCTCGACCCTCTAATCGCACTACACTCGCACACAACTGTAAGAGTGAAGCTTAATCAAGAGGGCACCTTATCGGAGGAAATCCAGGTAAAAAGGAGTAAAACAGGGCTGCCCGTTTGCACCGGCGCTCTTTATCGCCTTTCTTGGTGACCTGCAATATGCTGAAGAAAACATCAGAACATTTCCGCCAAAAATAGGGAAAACCACCATCCCCTGCCTACTATACGCTGATGACGTAATTTTGATCGACCAGACTAAAGTGGGACTGCAAAGGAAACTAACAAATCTTACAGAATACATCGCGACAAATCATCTAGAGATTAACAAAAATAAAACAAAAATCATGACACTTGAGAAAAAAACAAAACAAAACAAAAAAAAAAAAAAAAAAAAAAAAAAAAAAAAAATCGAAAAAACCAACAAGAGCAGAGTCATGGCACTTAGATGACATCAAAATTGAAAAAGTCAAAGAGATCAGATAACTAGGGTTCGAACTAGACAACTCAAAAACTGATCAGGCAATGCAAGCAGCAATCTGGGACAAAGCGAAGAGACTGGCAGCGCAAATGAGAACACTGGATAGGAAATTTGGCAAATTTTCGCTAAGCCCAGCAATTAATTTTTACAAATGGAAAGTTGTGCCGACGCTAATCTTTGGAACAGAGGCCTCACTTAGCATGCCTCAGACGATATGGAACAAAATAGAAGGTATGATCTGGAAAGCCGCTTTAGGGCTACCAAAATCAACGGCAATTGCGGCTATCAGAAGAGAGCTGGGACTGCTATCATTGGCATCGATAGCTGAGTTCAGTGCAATGAGACTATTCAGAAAAATCATCTTAGCCGACTACCTGCCAATATACGCTTCGATCAAAGAAGAACTGGAGTATGGTAACTGCGCCGCCTTTAAAAAATGGGCCAAAATCAGAGAAGAAAGTCTATCGGATATATCATGTACAGAAACAGACCTAAAAGAAAATCCGGATAAAATCAAACGCAAACTCGAAGAAAGGGACTGGATCATGACGTTGCAGATAGCAGCTGATAAACGATTCCAACACCTTCCGCCCACGTTCAACAAACTGAAAGTGCCAATCAAGTAGGTCAGCAAATTTCCAGAAAAGAAAAAAAGACTGCTGTTCATGAAAGCGAGACTCAACATACTGCAGACAAAAGAAATACTCGCCATTCGAGGCATGGCGGAAAACCAAACCTGCCGACTATGTAAACACACGGAGAGCGTGGAAACGCTCAGGCACCTGGTGCTAACGTGTCCCTGCACCAAACAAAACAGAATCATTTATCTGCTACCACTGATTATGAACCCCCTGTTGGCCCAGGAAAACGATATGTGGAAAAGATTAATCTCCGGAGAATCCACACGGTGGACGGTGGCCATGGCGACCCTTGTCGAACTGGCTTTCACACAGATCAACAAGACCACCCTTTAAATGAGGCAACTTTCATGCAGCGAGCTATTTGGACAAATTGCGCGACAACCTCTTTTGTGGCTGTCGCATCCTGCACTACTCACCTAGTTTTTGATCTGTGGAAAGCCTTTTTAGAAAGAACCTGGAAAACCTTTTTAGAAGAACCTGAAAAGAAAAACTATTCAAAAACAAATTCTCAAGACTTCCTTTGATAAAATTACAGGTTCACCTGAAATATAAATCAAATAAATAAATAAAAAAATAGCCAAACATCTTGGATTCCCTAAATTGGAAGTGTTCTGGTATGCAGTGCAAGGCGTGAAGTGGTTGGACTTGCTCCCATTTTGTGAAAATATAATTGAAACATCCGGACATTATTATTCTTCATTGTGGATGGAACAGTTTGGGGAACGTGACTGGAAATTGCAGTTTGCAATGAAGGAGAAATTGGGAAAGTTGAAGGAAATGCTCCCTAACTCGAAAAAGTTTTTTTCACGCATTGTCCAGAGATGTGGATGCGCTTGAGTTCATTTGGTCCACAAATGGAAAAAGCAAGGCGCAACGTCAATAAAGCTGTGTGCGCTTTTGTGAGAGATGTTGGCATGGCGTCATTTGGTAGTGGGAGCATTACATTTGAAAGGGCCAACATTTTCCAGAGATGGAGTCCATCTAACTGATGTGGGTAATCAGATTTTTGTGGAAAACAATAAAAATGCTTTGAAAATAATTACATTCAGTAAAAACTGTTCTTAGTTCAGTTTATAAAAAAAAATTCCAAAAAATATAAAAGCCAAAAACACAAAAAAAGTTATTTTAAGAGCCACCCCTTTTTGAACGCAAAACAATTAAAATGATTTCAACTGTCCCACCCCCAGATTTTTTTTTAGAAGTCTGCAGACTACCGTGCTGTCTGCGTGCTATGCCGGCTGCACAGGGGCCTGTGACTATTTCTCACTTCTATTTTTTAACTGTGAAAGGTTACTCCAAAAGGAAGTGTTTTTTTGGTTTTGTAATTTTTGGTGGCTTTTTTTTCCAGGAGAGGTAAGGTAGAGAAGGGAAAAGGCACTAACCACAGGGACGAAGGGGCAGGTGGAGAGAGGAAGATGTTGGGCGGGCCTTAATCAGGTAGGTGGCAGTGTTCTCATGATCCTTGACTGTAGCCTCAAAAGCACTCTAAAACTGCTCTCCCTACAGATCGGTGCTTCACAGTACATGCATAGTACTGTGACCCTAAAAGGGTAAGGGTCAACAGATTTCTGTAAGGCATGTGAAGCCACCGCTGGGATCCTCTGCCTCAAAGGAGTATTCTTTATGAAGGGAGGAGTAGATGAAGATGAAGGGGTAGAGGAAGTCAACCTGCTCTTACCTGAGAAAGGTATCACTTTTCTCACAGCAGTTAGGTGGGTCAATTTGGAGTGGCGCCTCTTGGAAGTAGTCCCGTAGGAATACAAGCCAGGTTTCCCGCGACTGAGTTCACTCAGTGCATCGAACCTTGCTTGCACAAGCCTTTGGGACATTTGCCACACCCAGGACTCACTCGGAGTACTGGTGACAGGGACTTCCTCCACTTGATCCTCTTCTTCCTCTTGATCCTCCACTTCTGTATCACTGTGCCCGTTTGTGATGTCATCTTTGATGTCCTGGGTGTTAGTCTTAGCAGTGCATGGAGGATGTGCGAGTTAGGGTTACTTATGATGGCAATTACTGAATTTCACATATTAAGTTGGGGGAAGAGTCAGGATGGTGGACTGTTAGTGAGCTGGGAAATTCAATGGTAATATTATAAAATGACAAACTCAACCTTCAATCTGACTGATTTCAAATACCTGTAAATTAGATTTAAAAAATAAAAACAGTGAATTGGGTGTCATGCCACTGCATGGATAACATTGTGACTGAAATGCATCAAAGCAACAATGTCCATATGACAGCATGAGATCATTCTTAATTGCATTTCAGAACCTTGTGCAGAGGTAAACAAATTCCTTAGTTGCTATCTGTTCTCCTTTGTGTGTTAAAGGCACTATAATGCATGTCTTAATTGTGTGGCTGGATGGATTGTGTTGGGGAGTGGAAAGTATGGCTGGTAAACCTTAGGTCTAGAAAAGCACACATTTCTGATTCCCATTTTTTCAATAGGCAAGATCTAAACAAGGGAGGTCCATGTGTTAATTCAAGTCACAAAACATGCATTCTGGATCCATACCTTCAAATAGGCAGACAGAGAAAAGAAGCTGCCGCTTTTAGCAGCTCTGATTAACCTGTCCTCATGTTAAAGCAGACGCTACAGTGCTCGATTACGGTTTCAACACCACCCTCCTAATTATAATATACTTTATAGGCTCAAATGCCAGGGGTGTGACAGACCTACAAAGTCTTGTTGGAAAATATGTGCCTCCTCTCGTTTCTGCTCCTTCCAACTCCTAGCTCCCCTCCACTGGAACTCCCTACCTCTCTCAATCCGCTCCATTCCTACCTTTTCCTCATTCCACACCTCCCTTAAATCTCTCCTTCTCCACTCTCCGCCATGATTCCCCTCCCCCTTATCATTCCCACTCTCTCACCCTCTCCCTCTTGCCCTTTATCACCTCCCTCCTCACCCTCTTCCACACCCCCTTTGCCCCCCGTTCCCCTTCTCCCCCTCCTACCCATCCCTCCCTCCCTCTTCCTCCCAGTTCTACTCCTCTACTCCCCACACCCCCTCTCCCTAATTGCTCTACATACTGTTTTGTTGGTCTGATTCAAAATGGTTATTCGCTACTGTTACTTTGTTATCATTACATTTTATTTTATTATTTATTTATGTATTTATAACGTGCCGCAGCTCGCGAGCATCAGGGCGCGACAAGAACACGAAAAAGACAGAGGTCACAGGACTACGTAAAAAGAAAAGAGGAGGACTCAGGGGAGTCCAGGCTGAAAAATTAACGAATTACTGGAAAAGTAACGTTTTCAGCTGCTTCCTGAATAAGGAGTGACTGCTTTCCAGTCTGAGGTTATCTGGAAGCTCGTTCCAGAGTGCAATAGCTTTGGTGGGAAAAGCTCTCCCAAGTCCAGTAGCTTTGATTCTGGTGTGGCTAACTTTAAGTAGCCCTTTTTTGGCTGATCTTAGGCAACGGCTTGGTTCATACCAGTGAAATTCCCTTTTGAGGTAGGATGGGGCCGTGCCGAATAGACAGCGGTGGACAAGAGTCAGCGATTTGAATTTAATACGCTCCTCTATGGCGAGCCAGTGGAGACCTATTCGGTCGTGGGTGATGTGCTCGCGCTTGGATTTCCCGGTGATAGTTCTAACAGCGTTGTTCTGGATTATCTGGCATTGTTTGATGCAGGAGTTGCTTGAACCAAGCATAAACGCATTCCCATAATCCAGTCGGGACAAAATCGTGGCTCTAGCGATGGTGGCGCTGTTTATGGCGTTGAGATATGGCCTAATACGGCGTAATAATCTCTGGTAGTATTGGCAGTTCTTTTTAAGGTATGAGACCTGTGCGTCTGCTCCTAGTGAGGATTGCAGCTATATGCCAAGTGTTTTCACTTTACTTGAGACCACAATGTTGGAGTCCTTTATAATGAATGACGAATAGACTGGGCCTAAATTGGATAAGGCTTTTGTAGATCCAAATGTCATAAGTTCTGTTTTTAACCCATTCAGACACATCCAGTGGGCCTTCATCCAGCATTCTATAGTATTATAGATTGCTGACAGCCTGTTGTCTGTAGTGTGGTCTCCGCTGAGTTCTATAATCAGTTGTGTATCATGTGCGAAGTTGGTAAAGTAAATTCCCAACTGCGAGAGAAGGGCGCAGAGGCAACAAATGTATAGATTAAATAGAAGAGGGGAGAAGCTGGCACCTTGTGGGACTGTATCCTGTTAAAATGTATCCTGTTAAAATGTAAAGCGCTATATAAAACTAATAAGTACAAATACAAAATATGAGATTCAGAGAATATCTGGGTTACTATTGAGCACCACAAGATTCTGAACATGGGGGTAAGCCTTCCAGCGGAACAATGGGATTGCCCAGGTTTCTGATTTAAGTTTACACCAAGCTGCCTGCACTGCTTCCATGTCAACAGCCTCTTTTTCCAGTCCTCATCTAGTCACTTCCAAGAACGAAGCTGATAAGCAGGCTCCGTTGACCACCAATACTGGATCTTTGACATAAAATTCCTTTTTTCTAACTCAGCAGCTAGGCTGATCTTTGCATCCCAGAAGGCCTGGTTAAGCATTGGGAACATTTCTTCCAAACTCGATGTTTCAAAAATGTAACTAAATAAATCAGGCCTAAATATACCAACTGTCATGGAGCTATTGTCAATATACGATTTAGTGAAACTCCTAGTAAGAGAAGCACATCGGTAGGTGCGCAACCTCACGAGTCCAACAACCATCCTAATACTCAAGTTTGTTCACGCCTTAATTGGTACACCACCCCACCTTTTCATCCGGAATCAACAAGAATTAGGCTAACGGCGAGGGAGTAGCCACCCTTATATTCTTGATCTTTCTGTTGATTTTGACAATAGCTCAGAATACAGCGGCTTCTCCAAATTCTCTGTATGAGCCACTTTTAACCTAACAATAATGCATTCAGCACTGGCCACATTGCCCTCAAGTCTTTCAGTAGACAGCATAGACTATGGTTTTCTACATTCCAAACTGACCAGATACCAACCTAAATGTGGCCTACCTTTGGCACCTGAGCTTCTAGTGGAAATCCCTCATTATGAAAACATGGCTTTGTGGATATTGCTTTTGAGTCCACACTACTGAAACTCTGAAGTATTCTTTAGAATTGGATTTACAGCAGTTACACCTTGCATGCTAAAAGATCCCCAAACCCAAACTCTACTCTGGCATCCAACACCACCTGAACAATGCGCTCCTAAGGCACATAGGTACCATCTCAATAAAAAATAATACAATAGGACAATCCTGGGTATCCAAACTATTTTCTTCCTTCGAAAGTACTAATGCATGCAGTATATTAAAAGCAGAGCAGGCACTGCTTATAAACACAAGATGCAGTGTCAATCAATGCTGCACACTTTTTGGAGCACATCCCTGGCTTACACACAACACCTGATGTTATCAACCCAACATAGGACACAGTCCAACCGCATGCACTCAGCCCAGAACCGTGCAGCAAAGCACCCTGGACAACAGCGCATATCAATGGCATATGAACACAATGCAAATACCATACCCATTAAATAAAACTATTCCATTTAGGCAACATCTCTCAAAGAAGAAAATTCACCAACGAGTCAAAAGATGTAAACATATTCTGGATAGGGTTAATTATGCACTGCCAATCCGGTGAATTTAACTGGGAGGCAATAAGGCAGCAATGATCCGATATCACATCAATAAAATCAGCCACGCCTTTTTTATTAAAAAATGTGAACCAAAAAAAGCAACACATTTCAGTGTTAAGCAGAGCACAGAGGAAAGGCTCAGTTGTGCCAGGGTCTGTGAGACTCTGTGGATCGTTCCCCTTATTAGTCTTTGCTCCATAGGGTATTCGTTTGCAACTACAGAGCAACTGTTTATCTCAGATTACATCTTCAAGTAACCAGTGGATTAGGTTCGATCACAGAAGGGTTCCGCAACCTTCTTGCTAGCACGACATTCACATACTGCATGGAACACCAATGCAGAGTTCAAATGCAGATGTGATAGGCTTGAAGGAAGTCCTCAGCACATTACACATTGTGAAATCAGGTACTCACAAAGTCAATCTTTTCTGGTGGTTGAATAAAACAAAATAATGATGCACACATAAATGGACAATGTGAAATAAAGGGAAGTCACAAAATTTCCTTTACCTTGCTGGAAAACCCTGCAGGCGGTTGTAGGCCATGTGCAAGATCTTCAGGTGTGGATGGGCAATTAGCAAGGGCACACATTTGTCTGTGAGATGGTTATTGGTCAAATAAAGCTCTTGCAATATACTACTCGTCTCATCTGAAAGAGTGGCTGGGGGAAGCGCTTCTAGTTGGTTGGCAGACACGTTCAAACATCTCAGACTGCAAAAGAAAGAAAGCTTTGCAATGAGCGATACTGTTGACTATAGGAATTCTCAAGAGCATAATGCAAGATACATTGTGGAAATACAGCACAGCACTGCTGAAATAGCACCTACACAAACAACTCTTATCAACACCCGTCCTACCATGAAGGGCGGGCATTGGGATTAATCGTTCAGGCTGACAACTCAAACTATCATATAAAAGACATGCACCACAAAGTAATACAGATCTATTTCCTCCAGCAATTTCCAAAACGTGAATGAATTACTTACCGGTCCTAGTTTTGTCCACTGACACTACCCAAGACAGGAACAATATCGCAAATAGCAAAATCCTTTTGTTGGTGAAGAAATTGATGTAGACTGTTAGGATCTTGCAATAGGATCTGCTTCCCCTTGTTAGGATCTACCCTCCCCTCTTTCTTCCTTATGCGTCCCTGTCCCTCATGGTGTCTGTGTGAGGTCATCAGTGGAATGTTTGGATGAGTATGGAATGTTTATGTATGCTTGAGATCCTGAGTGTTCCACCTGAGGCCGTTGCCATGATGTAGCCTAGGTGGTGGGAGCCAGTGGGTTCCCTTGCTGAGCTTCCTTCATATCGCCATAACTGTTGTACCTGATGACACCCGTCTTGAAGAATATGAATAAAGAAGCTTACCTTACGCACCTGATGCCTCATGAGTGATTTTAAAATCATAACAACTGGCGACTAGGATGGAATCGGGATGGAACCAGGCTGAGGGAGTAGTGAAACAAGAGGAAGAAGTGAAGAAAGAATCAGGTACCTATGAGATTGAGACAGGAGATTTTAGACTGTTGTGGGAGGTGCAGGAGGAAAAAGCTGAATGAGACTAGAGGAAGACCCATTGTCCCAACAAAAGTGTCCCACCACCCAGGGCAAGAAGGTGGCACCTTTGGCATTAGACAAGGTGCTACCTGAGCCAAAGAGAGAGGGTCAGGAAGAGAGGCTTTGATTTTAGCCGAGTATGAGAGTGTGCTGAAAGAGGCAATCGTCATGGAGAAGCGTGGTCAGAGCACCTCGAAAGTCTTTTGAAAAGCTTCCCTGCCCGAAATGAAAATGCAGGCTGAATGAAAGGCCTGAAAACTGGCTTGTGCCCAGAGATGCCATTCATGTGAGCATGTGAGCGGAGACACATGGAAGCCATGGCCAGTGCCCTCACCATGGAAGCCTGCAGGCGCACCCCATCCCTTGACTGGCCCGGTTTTTGACACAGCGTTCACACCGGGTAATGCCTTGGTGCCTGCAAAAGACTGTTGAAACGGTCATCAGTCTGGAGCTCCGTCGAGTTCCTAACATACAAGCTATGAGTGAGGTCACCTGTGCACTGGAGGGTATGGTGAACGATAAGTACACCTCAGAGCATGGCATTCTGAAGATCTGCATTGCAACTAGAAAGTAATTGAAAAGTGCGCCCATAAACGCTCAGCCAGCGAGATGACGGTGTGCCTTTCAAATGAGGGATGGAACGCAGAAGTTGCAGCGAGGTGCTATGTTTTGTCGGCATTTGTGAGGAATAATTCATGGCATCAGAAGACTGCGATGAGTGCTATTGTGAAGGCACATTTGGGACTTGAGGGGACATTGCAGAAAAGGAACTTTGCAAACTGGAGTGAAATCCAAGGTACAGTTAACTGAACGCAGCAAAGGGGGAGATATTAATTTTGAAGTACTACATTATATCTGGCAGTCTCATAAGACGGATGTGCTGTTCTATAAAACGGCAGTGTTGATACAGTAATAGGATTTTACATTGACCTGTTTCAGTGTCTTTCCCCGTAGGGCGTTACTGGTATGAGAGGGTGCTGGACTTAAAAAAGGCATATCAAGTCTTTGTATAGGCTAGCTATAAGGAGTGAATAGAATGCAGGCAAAGCCACCATTGTATAGAAACTGGTATCATGAAATAAAAAACCCTAAAACAATGAAAGGGGAATGAAAAGCTGTGTCGCAGTAGATTAACAGGTTGCTGAAGATGTGTGGCAAGGCTGTCTGGCCTGAAGTCAATACCCTACAAATCAAGGCCAGCTCTCGGAGGATGAATTCTCTCACGTTAAGGCTGCAGAATGAACCAAATTGTGGTCTCATGTCACGTAAGTTAAGGATGAAAATCGAGTTTAGAGTTCCAGATACGATAGCGAGGGCCCTCACTCCTGTGCATTCCGAGGACGAGAATACTCTGCAAGGCAGAGTACAAAGACAATTTCATGGCAGAAGGCATGGGTGATGCTGGGCTAATTGGGTGGTGAGGTAGCTTCATGTCCTATCTCCCTGAATCTGGGTCTTGCCTTATGTGTTGCTAAATGAACCGAATGTTCTAGACACAGCACAAGCGTGCCAAACCAATTGTATTAGTTCGTATAACGGAGGACCTTATAGCTTGAGAAACCAGTGAAATACGTTGTAAATGATTTTTCTGAAAGGACATGTTTGAAAAGGTAGGCATAAGTTGTCCAGCTGATAAAGGATAGCCAATAACAATTCTAACTCCTATACGATTGTATATCTAGGTGTTTCCCTTAAACAATCCCGACCCTCGATACGTTTTTCTCTATTGCCACGTAGTATGACGTCACCCTGATGGATAAGGAAGTATAAAAATTGTATTTTTTGTGGAAATCGAGAGACTGAGCGTATGTTCGTTGTAACCTCCCTGTTTAAGATAATTGTTAATAAAACAGTAACTTGACATGTTCTTGAGTTTGTCTGGTTATTTGGACTTATAATTATTCTGGTGTAATCCCATCCAGTAACAGATGCACGTTCCAAGGGCCATAAACTCATGTGGTAGCGGTCCGGATGGTTTCAGGTCTAAACTAGTTTGACTTTAGAGTTTTGGACGATAAGGCATCCTCTGCCATTAGCTGGAAGATTGTGGAGTTTCCTGTGGAGAGCGGCCGATAGAAACAAAATCTGCAAGAAGAACCCAGACGGTGAGCAGGTCCCTCTTTGAAGAAATCCCTGCTCGATTTCAACGGGTGCTCCGGGGAACGAAAGGAAAAGGGGTCGGATCGGAGGAGGAGTCGATTCCGAAGGCTTCAAGTTGATTAAACCGATGTAAGTAGACTAAGGGAAATGGCAATATAAAGGGGCGGTATTGTGATCCTTTTGGGTAGCAGGACATTTTGAGTGGACAAAGAAACGCCTAGGTAACCCTACTTCAAGGGAGATGGAAGACTATGTTGGAATATTAAGAGAAAGAATACGCACAGTCAGAAGTGTGTAAGGTGACGTTGTAAACCCTGTACGGGGTATAGGAGGCGAGGAGAGAATACCTCTTACTATAAATGATTATAGGGAAAAGGGCAGGTGATTACAAGAGTTATTAATATGTATTGTGTTAATATTTCGAGTATTATTTGAGGTATAAAGTTCTGAGTGGTGACAAACTGTGAAGGTTGGAAGTGACAATGTTTTGAGTTAAAAGTGTAGTAAACAATTGGAGCCAATCAGAAGACAGATAGGTTTCTGAAACAAAAGAGGATTGAGCGGCGATTGATGGTGCTTGCTCATATTTATTATTTTGAGATCAAAAGTGTTGAGCAATAAGCTTTGAAATAGGTAGAGTTTTATTAACAAACTGGTAAGTATCGACAGTCAATTGTGACTGGTCATTATGGAGGATACTTTTCTCATGCTCCTTTGTAAAACATTACCATGACATGCGTCCAAGCTTAAACAATACATTGCAGAATGGGAAAAGGGCACAGCTGATAAAATGTTCATGCTATGGCCGCAAGGGGGGGGATCATTGTCAAAGGCAGTATTACAACACATGACCCCATATGTAAATGCTGCCTACACCGAAAAGAAATTAGAGAAAAGATTGGCAGCTTTAGAACTTTAGAAAATGTACCAAGAGGAGAAAGAAGACCCAGTACAGGAGGAGTGGATACTTAATCAGTATAAAGGTGAGGACATTGAGCCCTCGGCTCCTCTTACTCCATCCGAGACTAAGAGCATATATGCAGAGGAGACAGGATTTTACACTTTATGGGAATTAAAGTAGTCACGTGGTACAATCACCTGACATATGCACCCCCTGCTTATAGTAGTGATGACAGCCCAGAAGGGCACAAAAGGAAGAAAGATGCCTGTAAGTTCATACGAGAAAAAGAAGAAAGAGGCGAGATTGAATATATTAACAGATATAGACAGAGAAATTAAAGAGATGGAAAGGAGAAAAGGACAGAGCTCATGAGGTAACGATTGTACAGAACAAATGGATTGGAGGACAGATATTACTCAAGTTAGATGGGAAAAGTATCGAAGAAGTTAGGCAAAAAGATGACAAAGACGAGCAAGAAAAAGAAGGATAGGGAATGAGAAAAGCAGTTGAGGGCGGATGATCAAGGAAGAAAAAGCAGGGAAAGACGGGAACAGATATATAGAGACGAAAAAGACAAAAAGCGGGCAGAGGATCAAAGGAAGTACGACGAAATAAATAGAAAAAAGGGATAGGAGAGAAAGAAAGGAAGAGGCATAGGAATGTAGGAAAACAGATGACTGAAGAACCAAGGGAAGGAATAATAAGGGATGCATGAAATCAAAGAGAAGAGAGCAAGGAGAGACGCAAGAGCAAAGGGAGGTGGAAAAAGGAATAGAACAGACTAGAAGGCAGCAAGGTCTTTATGTCAGTTTCGTTCTTAAGGAACAAGACCGAGCGATGAAATACAGTGACTATGGGACACGATAAGTGAAGTTCTCCCAATGAGGGAAAAGAGTCAATAAATACCTAAAGAAGCACAGGAAGAGGAAAGACATTGTTATTGTTATTTTGCATTTATATAGCACCTTATATACCATTGGTATGGTCTGAAGGCGCTGGTAGGTTGAACACCCTTGGGAACTAAAGGTCAGATCAGTAGAGAGAGTCAAAAAGGTGCGTGTGGGCACCGGGTATGTGTGCAGCTTGTGCGGTATCAGTGTAATAGCTGCTTCCTAGCGGTAGGTGTGGTGGTTGAGAGATCAGGAGTATGTGTTCGTCCTGGCAGGATTTATCCAGAGCGGAGGTGGCTGCGTTAGGCCCGAGGAGAACGCCTGGCTGGGGGGTGAGTAACCAGCAATGTTTACTTAGAATGATGTGGACTGAGCGGCGGATGTTGGCATGAGAACAGTTATACCGAATGGTGTCATAGTATCTCTGTGTTCTAGTTGAGTGGTGATGTAAAGGAGAGAGTAAGCGTGATGATGTGATATGGTGTGTTGTACTCCTATCCACTCATGCATCCCAGTCTGCTCGATACACTGGTCTGTTCCACGCACTCATGCATTACGGCTCGTCCCTCGCGCTCTGCACGCTCCAGTCGGCCCCACGCATGTACTCTTGTCTGCCCTTCACATGTACTATACATTCACCTGTTTTATGCACTCATCCCCTCTAGGCACTCATCCGCTTTAAGCACATATATCCATCTCTATACTCACCTGTTCTATGCCTTCATCCGTTATGTGCACTCATCCTCAGTGTACCCTTATTTGATCATCCACTCAATCAATTCATCCGCCCTATACAGTCATCAGGTCTTATACAATCATCCGCCATATATGCGCTCGTCCCCTCTGCGCGCGCGTCCGCCCTCATCCCCTTTAGGCCCTCATCCCCTTTACGCACTCAACAGCAATATGCTGTTTCATATATTCATCTCTACACTCATCTGTTCTATATCTTCAGTCGTTCTGTACTCTCATCCTCATTGTACACTTATCGACTCATCCGCTCTAGCCCCTCCTCCGTTCTAGCCCCTCGTCTACTCTATCTACTGGTCCCCTCTATAGATTTGTTTGCTCTAGACACTCATCCGCTCGATATGCTCATTCACTCTATACATTCGTCCGCTCTATCCACTCGTCCGCTCTATCCACTCGTCCGCTCTATCCACTCGTCCGCTCTATCCACTCGTCAGCAGTAACCCCTTGTCTGCTCTATATATTTATCAGTCATATACATTCATTCATCGGCTCTATACACTCATCTGTTCTAAACACTTATTTGTGCTATACACTCATCCGCTCTGTATATTCACCCGGTATGTACATTCATCTGCTCCAGTGATCTAGATACTCTCCACATTCGCCAGGTCTTTACATTCATCTGTTCCAGCGATCTACATACTCTGTGTTTCCATACTCATCCGTTCCACATACTCATCAGTTCTACATACTTATCCGCTGTACGCTCATCTTTTCCGGATATTCAACTGTTTTACGCTGTTCTTCCACTCAATCATTCTTCCACTCAGCGCATTCCTTTTTCTTCTACCTGATTCATCCATTCTAACTAATTCATCCACGCCATTAGTTCCGTTCACTCCGTATGCATTCTGGTCATTCCAGGAGTTTAAATCACTTTACTGTTTCCGTATGATTTACTCTTATTAACTCTTTCACTGCTTTGATCTACTTTTTTGTTTAATTCTGTTTTGCCCTTCTAGGTTATATTAGGGTTATTGGCCGTTAGTTCCTCGCATCAGGTGGTTTGATGGATTAGTGTCCTTGAGTTGCTGTTGGTCTGTTTGGGTTAGTTTGGTATGGGTTGGTTTTAGGGGAAGAGCCAGGTTTTCAGCAGTTTGCGGAAGGACATTAAATCTTCAGTTAGGCGGATGTGGGGTGGGAGTGAGTTCCATAGTGTTGGGTCCAAGGCTGAGAATGATGATCCGCCTAACCTGGTTGAGTTTGTCTTCGGTATGACTAGGAGACCGGCTGAGCTTGATCTTAGGGTGCGTGGAGGGTGGTAGGGTTTTAGCTTGTCTTGAAGATATTGAGGTCCGGTTTTATGCAGTGCTCGATGGGAGATGCACAAGGTTTTGAAAGTCACTCTTCGGGCTACTGGAAGGCAGTGCAGCGTTTTAAGGGCTGGGGAGATGTGATCTCTTGGGCCGAGCGCAAGTAGCAATTTGGCTGCTGCGTTTTGTGCCCTTTGGAGTTTATTCAGTTGGTACGTGTGGACTCCGAGGTATAGGGGGTTTGCGTAGTCCAGTCTTGATATAACGATTGAATGGACCACGGAGTCTCTGTTGGGAAAGAAAGATATGGAAAGATGCGCCTAAGGGTTTTAAGGTGGTAGTGGCAGGACTTTGAGAAGTTGTTGACTTGGCGCGAGAGAGCTAGGTCAGAGTCAAGGGTGCATCCAAGATTTTTCACTGAGTTGGAGGGGGTCGGTGAGTTGCGGATGGCCAGGGTAGTGGGTGTGGAAGAAGTTCGGGGTTGCCACATAACATGATTTCCGTTTTGGAGGGGTTTAATAGGAGGTGGCTTTGGGTCATCCAGAGTTCTATGTCAAGGAGGCAGGAGGCCAGGTCAGGTCGGCAGATGGGTTTTCAGTTCAGGAGTTTTAGAATTAGTGGAGTGGCGTCGGCGTAGTTGTAGCACAGGATGTTGTGCGAACAAATTATTAGTGGGAGGGTGATCAAGTAGAGATTGAACAGGAGGGCGGATAGGCATGCTCCTTGTGGGACTCCCGTGTCGACTGGTCGGGCTTGGGAGGTATAGGAGGAGAGTATCGTTATTTGGTACCGATCTTTGAGGAATGAAGCTATCCATTTAAGAGCGGTTCCACGAATTCCTAGGGAGTGGAGGCGGTCTAGGAGGATTGAGTGATTGATTGTGTCAAAGGCGGCGGATAGGTCAAGAACGATTAGTGCCGCGCATCCCGCGGAGTCTGCAGTCATTTTAAGGTCATCCCAAATTGAGGTTAGGGTGGTTTCAGTTCCGCAACGGGCTCTGAAACCTGATTGAACGGGGTCTAGAAGATTGTTGGCTTCGACAAAAACATTTAGCTGGGAGTAGGCGGTGCGGTCTATGAGTTTGGCCAGGAATCTGGTGTTTGAGATGGGGCGGTAGTTTTTGGGGTCGAGCAAAGTCTTTTTAATTAGAGGTTTGACATGAACCGTTTTGAATGCGTCAGGAAAGATACCAGAGGAAAGGGAGGCATTTATGATGGATCTTGCGTGTTCACCTGCGCAGGCGAAAATTTCTTTGAGGGTTGTGGCTGGGCAAGGGTCCAGTGGTGAGCCAGATGGTTTGCGGGCAGATAGAAGTTTGAGAAATTGCTCTGGTGATATTGGACTAAAGGATTCAAAGGTTGGTTGCGTAGTGGTTGCTGGTGGGGTGGCCGGTATTGGGGGGGGGGGGAATTGCTTGGAGGATGTAAGAGGGCCAGTTTGGTGGCTAGAGTATTTGTTCTTTCGAGAGCCATGGTGAAAAATTGGAGGGAGAGTGAGTCGCACAGTGATTGTGAGGGAGTCGGGACGGTCGTGTTGCAAGCCGGATTGGTAAATTCGGAGATGATTTTGTGGAGTTCTTTGCTTGGATTTTTGCAGTTTAGGATTCGGGAGTTGTAGCATTTTTTTATTTTGCTTTCCGGATTTCGGCCTTGTACTGATAAAGGTGTCGGGCCAAGGTGGCCCTATTCTCCTGGGTTTTGTCTTTCTGCCATTTGCGTTCTAGGAATTTATATAGTTGTTTAGTGATCTTCAGCTCAGGCGTGAACCATCTGGGGAAGTTGCCACGGTGTGCTGATGGTTTGCAAGGGGGTGTAAGCCACATCAGCGATGCGTTGAGCCATGAGTCAAAGGCGTCAGGGGTTAGTTGTTTGTTGGGTTGGCAGGTAGTTGGTGGAGACTGGAGGAGTGCGTTGGCTAGGTCCGGGATGATTATTAGTTTTTTCCAGGATTTTCGTAGATTCGGAGGTTCAGATTCGAGTACGGGAAGGGGGTCAGGTGAGTGAATGGTGAACGAGAGAATGAAGTGATCTGACCAGAGGATAGGGGTGGGGGGCTTTAAATGAATCAGGGTGTTGGAGCTAAAGATGGCATCAAGAGTGTGTCCTTTATAGTGAGTCGGGCCATTTATGTGGGGTTGGAGGTTAATTGCGTCCAGACCGTCGACCAGAGAGTGTGTCATAGGGTTAGTGGGGATGTCGAGCCATATGTTGAAGTCTCCAAGAAGGATGAGGTTGGGATGGCTTAGTTGAAGGGTGGCGATAGAGTCGCAGAGGTTGTTTGCGAATTGTCTACCGTAGCCAGGGGGCCTGTAGATTATTAGGAAGCTGTGTGAGAGCGACGGGGAGAGGGATAGTCTAACGAGGAGAGATTTGCAGGATGGAATGGAAGGTTGGCTGTCGATGATAGAGGCGTGGAAGAACGACTTGAAGACGAATGCTACTCCCCCTCCTCTGGAGGGACGGTTCAGTGGGATGAGGGAGTAGTCGGGGGGAGGGGGGCTTCATTAGCGATTGGGGTGAAGTCGTCAGAGAACCAGGTTTCGGTTATACAAACCAGGTCTGGTTTGTCAGAGGCGATGAGGTCAAAGATGGGGTGTCTTTTTTGCTACGGATCGGGCATTAAACAGGATGCAGTTCACATTGGCAGGTGAGGTTGGTCTCGGAGCTGGAGCGGAAGGGGGTGGTGGCGGGGGGAGGGGGGTAGATGTTCGATGGGAATAGTAGGCGAGCAGAAAAATTGGCGGGTTTCGGGCGGGATTGGGTAGCTGCGTGTGTTGGGGTGATCGGGTTTGGTTTGGGTGATTTGAAGGTGGGATGTGGGCGGTTAGGGGTTTTAGTTGCAGTTGATGAGAAATTGAGGGAGAGGGGTTTTAGGAGGGGTGAAGACACGGGGGAAGGAGGTGATTGCGGGAATGAGGTTGCGAGTCGAGACGGTGGGGAGATAAGGAAAGCTGAGAGATTGAGGGGGACCAGGTACGTTTCCTCTTTAGTTTCTTTGTGGCGATTGGAGTATGAGAGAGGGTAGGGGGAATGGAGGGAGAGAGGGATGCAGCCTAGGTTCTTGCTAGGGCTAGGCGTGCAGTTTTTAGGGAGGGGAAAGGGTGCGGTCGAAGGGGGGAAGGTGGCGGGGGTTTGTGGGTAAGGCGGGGGGTTGATGATTGCAGGGCGCGGGGTACCTGTTGTGATAGAGAGGTGAGCGGGCATGGTTAACATTGGCTGGTCTGTGGTAGGGTTCAGGGGAGGAGTGGTCTTAGGGTGGTTGGCTCGCCATCTTGCTCCTCTGGCTTGGTGTTTGGAGAGGGGAATGGTAGGGAATGCAATGGGGGGTGAGATGTCTTGGGCAGGGGGGGCGGGAGGAAAGTCCGATCAGGAAGTGGGGGCGGTCCACGGTGGTCGTTTCTGGCAAACTCTGGTGGAGTGGGTGTATTCATGCTTGGTACAAGCTTTTAGATGGATTTTATGAGGGCTTTCTAATCGGCACCTCTAAGTTCAATTTGCACAGGGATGATATTAGACAATTAGGTGCACTTCTCGTTTCGACTGTACACCGAGGTGATATTGGGCTATTAGGTACTATTAGGAACACTTCTAAATTCAACTGGACATAACTTTCACAACTTTCACAGTGAGGCTTTTGGGCAAACTTCTAAATGCAACTTTCACAGTGATGCTATTGGGCACACTTCTAAAAGCAACTTTCAAACAGAGGCTATTGGGCACACTTCTAAATGCAACTTTCAAACAGAGACTATTGGGCACACTTCTAAATGCGGCCTTCCACAGACCGGCTATTGGGCGCACTTCTAAAAGCAACTTTCAAGGGAGGCTATTGGGCACACTTCTAAAAGCAACTTTCAAGGGAGGCTATTGGGCACGCTTGTAAATGCGGCCTTCCACAGTGAGGCTTTTGGGCATACTATTAAATGCAGCTTTCACAGTGAGGCTATTGGGCACACTTCTAGATGTGGCCTTCCACAGACAGGCTATTGTGCACACTTCTGAATGTAACGTTCACAGTGAGGCTATTGGGCACACTACTAAATGCAGCTTTCAAAGTGAGGCTATTGGACACACTTCTAAATGTGGCCTTCCACAGACAGGCTATTGGGCACACTTCTAAATGCAACTTTCAAGGGAGGCTATTGTACACACTTCTAGATGCAGCTTTCACAGTGAGGCTATTGAGCAAACTTCTAAATGCAACTTTCACAGTAAGGCTATTGGGCACACTTTTAAATGCTCTTTCAATGGAGGCTATTGAACACACTCCTAAATGTGGCCTTCCACAGACAGGCTATTGGGCACACTTCTGAATGTAACGTTCACAGTGAGGCTATTGGGCACACTACTAAATGCAGCTTTCACAGTGAGGCTATTGGACACACTTCTAAATGTGGCCTTCCACAGACAGGCTATTGGGCACACTTCTAGATGCAGCTTTCACAGTGAGGCTATTGGGCACATTTCTAAATGCAACTTTCACAGTGAGGCTATTGGGCACACTTCTAAATGTGGCTTCCACACACAGGTTATTGGGCACACTTCTAGATGTAACTTTCACTGTGAGGCTTTGGGCACACTTCTAAATGCAACTTTCACAGTGAAGCTGTTGGGCACACATTTAAATCTACTCATACATGTATAGATTAGAGTTTTCGAGTGCAAATATGCTACAGCTATAACTAGTTTACAGTGGTGATGCTTTGTTAGATGCGTGGTTGGGTAGTATGGCATGAAGTGATTGCCTCAGGCCCTGCCCTTCCCACACCTACTTATTGTTGGTTTCTTGCTTCTCCTGCGGATACCTGCAGATACGGCCAGGAGCTGTCTCTGTATGAGCTGTCCTTTGTCCCAGGGTCCTTAGTCGCAGGGGGCTGCCGGGAAAAGGGCTGCCCTGGGAAGGTCTGTAATGGCTGGTGACTCAGGGCCTGCTAGCCAATCAAGGCACGGTGGGTGGGCCTGTGGGCGGGAGGAGGGGAGATCAGGAAGCAGGGATTCAGCGGGAGGACCCGGCAACGAGGAAGTGGGAGCGGGGGGAGGAGAGGGACGCGACAGGGATGATTAGGGGCAGGGGACCCTGGACTACAGCAAAAACAGGTGCATGGTGAAGATTTTACCTCGCGGCCGCGCTCACAGACTCCAAGTTGGAAAAAGATGCAGAAAGTATTGGAGAAAGTATTAACAAAATATATCAGCAAATGAGGCAGAACAGCAAGTGTGGGACTTAAGGGAGCGGCAAACTATCCCAGATACCAAAACCGCAGGATGAGAAGGAAAACCTGTTCAGTGATGAATACAGAGCATTGTCTTTGAGTAGTTCATATTTAGATAGAGAAGAGGAGGCTGATGTTAGCAACACTAATTGGGGACTAGCAATGTCAGACGAGGAAAGAGTTGGGTCGTGAGAAAGAAGGGGAGGGTACATGTGTCCCCCTGGGAAGTCTGAATTTGGATAAGGAGGTAAGAATATTGGATCTGGAACACCCCAAGAAAAGAACACCAGATCCTTTACCATATCCCAAACTTCCCTGAAGATGATTGTATAGTGAGAGAAGAGCATCTCCACCTTATGTGAGTAGGTTAAGAACGTTACCAGCACAAAGACCAACAGGAACGATTACCGCTCCATTATAATCATATGGGGTCCGATAATGGGATTGGCTTCTCACACTTGCCCTTGCTAGAGAAAGGTGGGGGGAGTACGCAATATATTCCATGGCCCCAGATGGATAAGGATAACTTAAAATGTAAGATACCTAGTTTGACTTCGGGGGCTGGGAAATGGATATACGAATTAGAGAAAATGACAGGGGGAAACACACTGGCCATAGGAGACAAAGGTCTACTGGCAGCTATTCTTGGGGAGAGAGCTGACGGAAGATGGGAGAGGAGCGGGATATGCGAGTGTGACAGCCCAAGACACAGTGCATGATGGAGGGCCATTTAATAATTGCAGGGCAAATGTTTGGAGGGCTCTCAAGGTACAGTATCCTGATAGATCAGATATGGGTGCAATTATGACACGTAAAATGAAAGATGAGGACTCTACTGCTCATCTTCAGGATATGGCAGCTTGAAACGCATGAACCGTGGGAAAAAACAGTGGTGCTATTCTATCATATTTTGTGTAAGGGGTTGCCAGAATAAGTACAGAGACAAATGAAAAAACAAGTAGGAATATAAGCAAAGCCGTGGGCTCAGATACAATTAACCATTGTGCATCATTGTCGGTTATTACAAGAGAAGAAAATAAAAACATGAGAACAGGAAGATTGAGGAAGCCAAGTTAGTTCAGAAAAAAATGACAATTTGCTATAGAAGGGACAGAATTGACAAGTGAGGCAGGAGTAGGGACGCAAGCAATAATGGGTGAGTCACAGGTAAATAATACACACCCAGCGGATCAAAGTGGCCATGAGTTTTAGCCACGAAGTAGAGGTGGAGGATTTAGAGGAAGAGGAGGTGGATTTCAAACACCCAAAGCGGATTTCAAAATGCCCAGGGTGGGAGTCAGAATACTCTGGGAGGATATAATGGTGGGTTTGTCAGAGGGCCATCCCCAGTGTGTTGGAATTGTGCGATGATGGGGCATATTGCACGTGGATGTAGAAGCCGAGGAAATGTGCAACAAAATGGACAACCTTTAAGAGAGGGGGACAGTTTATCCACCACCATACAGTACACAAGCACCAAAGGGATTTGCCCAAGAGCCAACATCTGATCAGACACAGGCACAGCAACAGGGGTCAGTTCAAATGCACCCACCGCAAGGGCAATCGCACCAAGCACCTATGCAAACACAACAGAATGCGAACACAGGACAAATATTAACACCTAGGATAGGGGTTGTCACTGGTAGGAGGGAACACTTTCACAGGGAAAGGGATGAATTTGTACCCTCAATAGGGCAGCTCACAGGGTGACTTGATGTGTTCAGTACAATCAGTAACGCCAGACCCCCCCCAAGAGGAACAAAGGGTCGATGTGATGATAGGAGGCAATTATTTTTCTTTTCTTGTAGACATTGGGGCGACTCGCTCTTGCATCAGGGAGGGAAAATAGCCAATGTCAGTCTCTGAAGCTACGAATTTAGTTCCTTTTACTGATAAACTGCCCGTTTCTATAAGGGAATGTGATATGTCCATCTCATTGTTATACTTGCGTCAAACGCCAGCTAACATTCTGGGTAGAGATTTGATGACGAAACTTAACATGACTATTTCAGTTACTGATCAAGGAATAGTGTGCTCCACTCCAGGATAAAACTATGTAAATTGTAGGAGAATTTATACTAGCATTTACAGGGCAAGTGACCGTATGAGGAGTCCCGGAAGTCTTCATGGGGTGAGGATTTTATTATTAACATGGCTACCTGGATTAGTAGGGAAGATTATGAGGATACCATATGAGTTCTTATTTAGACCACAAAAGGGTAGACTATTCCTATAGAATTGGAAGCAGCTAGAGTATGAGGAGAAATAGCAATGCTTGAAGGAGTAGATGACAAATGCAGAGCATGGACGACAGCGATAGCTCTTGAGGAGAGATACAGATTGACGGACATAACAGATGAAGATATGTTCAGAGATGAACACCTAGATGAGGTAGTGTTTTTTTAATAATCATTACATATTGGACAAGAACTGAGAAAAGGGAAGTTGCACAGCGAATGGCACTAATGCAGCAACAACCAGCTTTCTTTCAGGAATATCTAGAAAAGATGCCAAGTGCCCTTTGGTCTATGGGCCCATATGATGTAGCCCTGTCCAAGGGAATAGAAGTTAAAATAAAACTCAAGCCAGGAGCAATTTTACCCTGAGCAAAACAGTATCCTATATCTCGAGAAGCTGATGAAGGCATATTTAAAACTATTTCAGCATTGATGACTCAGGGAATTCTAGTGCCATCGCAATCCCTGTGCAATACTGCGGTATATGCGATTAAATAATCTAAAGGTGGTCGTGGAGATTTATCCAGGACGTGTCTACTCTTTATCAGATTGTAGAAGCAGAATTTCCATTAGTTGTGAATCCCGCACCAATATTGTGTAGCTTCCCAGTTGAAGCCAAGTATGTCATGGTAATCAACTTGAAAAATGTGTTTTTCTCAAACCTGTTGCACAAGGACTCACAAGACCTTACTTCCTTTACATTCAGACAAAAGAGACTAAAACATACTTGATTGGCTGAAGGGTACTGTGAGTCCCTGTCAATTTTTGAAAGGGTCCTACAGATAGATTTAGGCAACATTGAACTCGAGAGTGCAGTAATTCAGTACGTATATGAAATATTAATCTGTAGTGAAACAGGATGGATGTAGGCAGGACTTTGTTCAATTGATGACTATACTGGCAGACACAGAACACAAGGTATATAAGGAGACATTACAGTATTGCCAGAAAGAGGTTGTACATAAGCCAGTTAATTTCACATGAAGGAAAGAACGTGGCACCTGAAAGAACGGAGGCCATCATTAAAACACCAAAGTCAAATACAGTGAGGCAAATGCAGCAACTTCTGGGTTTATGCCATTATTGCAGGGACTGGGTGTTCGACTACAGCACATATACAAAGCCGCTTTTGCAAGCACGAAAGTACACGTTGGTAAGGAAAAGATGGAATGCACTGCAGAAATGGAGGAAGGATTTGAGGAATTAAAAAGAACAATCTGTACAGCTCCAGTTTTAGGAATTCCCAATTATAGTGAAGAATTGTATTTGTTTTCACACACCAATGGGTCAGTAATGACAGCAGTACTCACACAAAGAACAACCCTAGGGTATAAACCTTTGGCGTATTATAGTGGGATTCTTGATGCAGTTAATAGAGGACATTTTCCATGCGAACAATCTTTGGCTGCTGCTGCATTTCCAATTGAGAAGTCGACAAGTATTACCGTGGGCTGTTCCATGACTATTGTTACGCTCACCTGGTCTCTGCAGCGATTTTGGGGCACGGTTGCAGCCCTGCCTGGACTTGGCTCCCCTGGATCAGACTTCTTCCCCAGCTCCTGTAGTGTGGACTGTATGGTTGCAGACACTGCCCCATAGAGAATACGAGAGGCAGTGAGAATGCTATGGTTGGACTATGATTTCCCTCGAACCCTTCTTCCCAGAATGAGGTGAGCATACGTCTACCCATATGGTCTCACCTGCTTATTTATGAGGATAAGCTCTCCGTCCTGCTTCTCAACTGCAGGGGCGCCTTTAATGGGCCTAGTTTCTTCACTGGTCTGTGTGCATGGCAGCCCAGACCGGCTGTGGCTTATCCACTTCGAAGTTAAGTGTTTCTTAACAACGATTATTGTCCGTATCCTTTTGCAATGTCTTTCTTCCGTGATTATTGTCCGTAACGGTTGTAATGTCTTTCCTTCTCCCCAGTAGGTAATGAAGGGCCCAGTGGAGTCGCAGTGTTGGGAGCGAGTCCAAATGGAGGCCAGAGGAGTTTACGAGGTCCCCGTAGAAGGTACGTTGGGTTCTAAAGTCACACGCAAATAAACAAGTTGCGCGCAACCTTAGCGTTAAGTTTTTATGTGTTTCTAACCTTCTTTGTCCTTTTCTACTGCAGGGATGGCCTGGCGACGAGAGGCAGTTATCCCAAGATCTGCCGGCGGTTGGTGGATGGATGGATCCACAAGGCTGCTGGGCGAGATGGGCTCCCGCGTAGCTTAGACGCCCGGATCAGGTGAGAATGCGCCTCAACTGTGATGACTGCTGGAATCAGGTAAGATGCGCTGCAGGCAATGGTTTTGCGGGAGTCAGGTAAGATGTGCTTCAAGCGATGGTATAGCTGGAATCAGGTAAGATGCTTCAGGCGGCGGTGAGCGTTATGCTGCTTAAGCTGACTAACGCCAAGCGCTTGCCTGCAAGCAGGGCAGGCTTAAATAGCCTGGTCCCAGCCACGCCCCTTGGCTCCGCCTTGTGGCCCCACCTTGCCATTCCCAGAGGATGCTGCACGTGCAGCCCAATGTTTCCCTATGCCCACGCCCGACCTTGATGCACGTGGGGAACCTGCAGGGAAGGAAATAACATGTGCACTAGAAATAAAGTGTGCAGAGCACATTTTCTCATGAGCCTTGTGCCAAAGGCACCAAAACTGGGTCCACTTGGACCCTTTAGATGATGGCACTAGTGGTTCCTGCCCAGTGGCCATGACAGCACTCCCCCTCAAGGCCCCTCTCACGGGCGCTCTTCCCCCTGGTCCTAATTTGCTGGGACTGTTACGATGGAATTGTCTGATTAGCCGTGGGGCATGGACGAATTCAACAAGTTCCCATGTACGGTCTTGAGGTCAATTACCCTCCCAGTCAATCAGATAGTACAGTTTAGATCACACTATCATGGAATCTAGAACGGCCTTGACTTCATATTCTGGTTCTCCTTCTATGATATCAGACTCGGGTGGTGCTTTAATTCGAGTATCGGGTTTAATTGGTTTCAGGAGAGAGACATGGAATACCAGATGGAGCCGCATATTAGCTGGTATATCCTATTCCATGGCCGCTGGGTTAATGATGGCTTTAGTGGGATAAGGTCCCAGGTATCTGGGACGGAAGGCTCAGGGTCCTTTCAATGGTATGTTCTTGGATGCCTACCATACCTTATCTCCGACTTGGTAACGCGGGGCCTCTCTTCGATGTCGGTCTGCAAACTTTCTGTTGTTCTTTGGCTCGGGTCAGGTTTTCTGTTGCCTCTTTAAGGGTTTGATTAATGGTTTTATGCAATGTGGTAATTGCTGGCATTTCCATTTCATCAAATGGATCAAAGGAGGACGTTTGAGGGTGCCGACCGTGCTTTGTGTAGAATGGATTATGTCTGGTGCTAGTGTGGATAGAGTTATTGTAGGCAAATTCGGTTAACCAGAAGATACTTTTCCAGGACTACTGTTGTAACATACATCTTAGGTATTGCTCCAGGGTTTGGTTGGTCCGTTCAGTCTGACCAACAGTTTGGGGATGTGGGGATGGTGACTGGTGGATAACCGAAGGTCAATTTGGGCTATCTTACAGCACCTCCTCCAGAGAGCCGAGACAAATTGAGCTCCATGATCTGAAATCAATACAGATGGGAAACCGTGTAACTAGACAATTTGCTCCAAAAATACAAGAGTGGAAGCAGTGGGAAGGCCCTTCAATGGAATAAAATGCACCATTTTAGAGAATAAGTCTACAATGACCAGGATCGTGCTAACCCATCGCATGGTGGAAGATCGGTAATGAAGTCCATAGACAGCGAATGCCATTGTCCCAGCGGCACAGTCTACTGACGCAGTAACTCTGCAATTTCTGGGATTTGTGTTGTGCGCAGAGACCGCAAGTCGCATTAAATTGGCCAACGTCTTTTCTCCAGGTTGGCCACCAATAGCTCTTGAATCTTGGCCCGAGTCTTGGCAATCCCAGGATGTTCTTCCACTGATGATTCGTGGTAGTTTGCCATTATCTGGTTTTGTGTTTTCTTGTCCTGAATATATAGTCATCATCGAAAATAGGGTAGGTCATCTTTGATGGGGTATTGATCCACCTTAACCAACCACTCCTGTTGAGCTGTTTGGTTCATCCGAGATTGGACATCGGTCTTTAAGTCCTCCCGACAGGCAGTTGCAGCGATCTGGTTTTGAATCCGTTCTTCAGGGATAATGGCCATTGGCTCAGATGTTGCGAAAGCATCTGTGACAGGGTGTCTGCTTTCCCATTACATATTCCAGGTCTGTAAGTAATGACAAAATCGTATTCAGCAAAGAAGAGCCCAGCAAATGTGGCACGAAGATTGGGTCTTAGCAGTTTTCAAGTATTGCAGATTACAGTGATCTGCGATGACTGTGACCGTGTGTCTTGCCCCTAGAAGGTAGTGCCCAGGTTTTAAAGGATCCTTTGATTGCTAGTAGTTCCTTGTCAGTAATTCCATAGTTTAATTCTGGCACTGAAAACTTACGGGACCAAATGCTATGGGATGTAATTGCTCAGTGTCTGGGTCCTTTTGTGATAATACTGCTCCCATGGCCACACTGGAGGCGTCTGTTTCGACTACATAAGGCAGGTTGGGTCGGGGATGACAAAGAACGGGTGCTGTGGTTAAGGAAAGTTTTAATTCCTGGAAGACATTTTCTGCTTTGGGGCACCAGAGGAATTTTTTATTTTTTCTCAGTAGGGAGGTGATTGGATGAACTTTTTGCAAAAACGTTGGGATAAACAGTCGATAAAAGTTGGCAAATCCGAGCACACTTTGTACTATTTTTGTGGTTGAGGATGGCCACTGAAGGATAGCATGAAGAACAAGTTGCTCTCTTACCTGGTAACGTGCTTTCGATGGGATGGTCCGACGACGTATTCCATATCTATGACCGTAATCAACACAGCTGTGCTGCTTCAGAAAATTTTCGGCATCTGCGTCCTGCGTCGATGACGTTGATACGCTGTCCTCGAGGGCCTCCGTCGAGCCAACGTCACCGGATGTTATAAGTAGGACGCACGACGCCCGTAGCCTCAGTTGTAGTTTTTCCCCCCAGAACTGTGGCACCAAACTACTGCCAGTATGACCACAGAAAGCTTTGCGGAAACGTAAGCTGCAATTGCATAAGATTCTGTAGCGGGGCAGGTAGGGAGGGAGCGATATGGAATACGTCGTCGGACCATCCCATCAAAAGAACGTTACCAGGTAAGAGAGTAACTTGTTCTTAGAGGGGATTGGGTCCTCCGACGTATTCCATATCTATGACAGACTCCCAAAGCAGTACCAACGTATGGAGGAGGGAAAAAGAATTTAGAATATAGAAATTTAAAATGTCCAATCAAATTGCAGTATAAAGGACTGCCTTGCCAAAGGCCAGATCCTGCCCATCGATGGAATCTAGGGTGTAGTGTCGTACAAAATTATGGACCGAAGCCCAAGTGGCTGCTTCACAGATGTTTCGAATAGGAACGCTCCTCTGCAGGGCAGTAGAGGCAGCCATACCCCTAGTAGAATGGGCCCGTAAGCCAACCGGAGGGGCCTTACCCGCAAAGCGGTAACATTCAGAAATCGCCAAGATAATCCATCTAGACAAAGTCTGCTTAGTAACAGCTTGTCCCAAACGCTTTCCAGCGTAACCTATAAAGAGCTGATCATCCACTCTGACCCGCGACATGCATGAAATGTAGAAATTTAAAGCTCTCCTAGGATCCAACCTATGGACCCTCTCCTCTTCCTTACCAGGATGCGGAGGAGGATAAAATGCTGGAAGAATGACCGTCTGGCTTGAATTCCGAGACAACTTTCGGAAGAAAGGAAGGACGAACCCCAAGGACAACCCTGTCCTTATGAAACACAGTGAAGGGTGGTTTAACTGAAAGTGCCTACAACTCACTCACTCTGCGACCGGAAGTGACCGCAACTAAAAGAACAAGTTACTCTCTTACCTGGTAACGTTCTTTCGATGGGATGGTCCAACGACGTATTCCATATCTATGACAGTAATCACCACAGCTGTGCTGCTTAGGAAAATCGTTCGGCGTCTGCATCCTGCGTCGATGACATCGATACGCAGCCCTCGAGGACCTCCTCTGACGGCTGACGTCACTGGATGTTATAAGTAGGACGCACGACACCCGTAGCCTCAGTTGTAGTTTTTTCCCAGAATGTGTGGCACCAGTCTTCTGCCAGTCTGACCACAAAAAGCCTTGCGGAAACGTAAGCTGCAATCTCATAAGAAATTCTGTAGCGGGGAAGGTAGGGAGGGAGGGAGCGATATGGAATATGTCGTCGGACCATTCCATCGAAAGAACATTGCCAGGTAAGAGAGTAACTTGTTCTTTGAGGGGATTGGGTCCTCCGACGTATTCCATATCTATGACAGACTCCCAAAGCAGTACCAATGCAAGGAGGTGGGAAAAGAATTTAGAAAACAGAAATTTAGAATGCCCAATCAAATTGCGGAGTAAAGGACCGCCTTGCCAAAGGCCAGATCCTGCCCCCGGATGGAATCGAGGGAATAACGACGTACAAAAGTATGTACCGAAGCCCAGGTGGCTGCATCACAGATGATACGAATAGGAACACTCCTCTGTAGGGCAGTAGAGGCAGCCATACCCCAGGTAGAATGGGCCCATAAGCCGACCGGTGGGTCCTTACCCGCCAAGCAGTAACACTCAGAGATAGCCAAAATAATCCAGCGAGACAAAGTCTGTTTCGTCACAGCTTGTCCCAAACGCTTTCCCGGGTAACCAATGAAGAGTTGATTGTCCACTCTGACCCGGGACATGCGTGAAATATAAAAGCTTAACGCTCTCCTAGGATCAAGCCTATGGAGCCTCTCTTCCTTACCAGGATGTGGAGGAGGATAAAACGCTGGAAGAACAACCTTCTGGCCTAAATGAAATTCCGACACCACCTTCGGAAGAAAAGAAGGACAAACACTAAGGACAACCCTGTCCTTATGAAACACAGTGAAGGGTGGCTTAACTGAAAGTGCCTGTAACTCACTCACTCTGCGAGCGGAAGTGACCGCAACCAAAAACACAGTTTTAAGAGTTGACAGTCTCAAAGGGCATGAATGCAAAGGCTCAAACGGAGCACCCATCAGAAACTTGAGAACAAGGTTCAAATCCCAACCGGGCACCTGGAAAGGTGACGGAGGGAACACATTAGTGAGCCCTTTCAGGAACTGAGAAATTAAAGGAATTTTAAAATAGGAACACTCTTCAGATGAGCGCTTAAATATGGACAGCGCCGCCAGGTAACCTTTAATGGTAGCCACTTGAAGGCCCCTGTGGGCCAAGGAAAGCAAAAGACAGAACCATGGGAATGTCACATGCAAAAAGGATCCACATTCTTAATCCTGCACCAGTCGCAGAACTAACGGCAACGGTACAGGGACTTTGTTGCTGGCCGTCTGGCCGAGAGCAACACCTCCATCACGTCTTCAGGGAGGTTGTTAGGCAGAAACCTGTGCAGTTCCCTTAGGGACCACTGCAAAAGGCTTAAGACTACAGGTGTTAGCAGTAAACCCAATTGGTAGCAGTCTGTACCACCCAGATTTACCTGGTAGCTGTGGCTGAGCAGCCAGACTTCTCTCAAGAAGAGTTAGACAGTATATAGAGTATACAAGACAGGTACCAAAATACAGTAGCACAAGCAAACACTGACCAGAGCTTTGGTATCAAAGTATATAATTATTTATTTAAAGACACACTTAGAAATACTCCAGCACTATTATTGTAAGCAAGTTCAAAACACAGTCACTATTAATATATATACATCCCTTATTCCTTATTAGACAAGTCTTAGTTAACACCACTTATTTTCAGACAGAGGTGAGCGCTTAACTAAAGATGGCACTCCAATAAGTTATCAAAAAAAGGGAGGGAAAAGGCAGAAATTAGAAAAGCACACAACACAATACTTTAGAAGCACTCAGCAAGGCAGGAAAGTCAAAGTCTACTTGTGAGCAAAAAGTTCAGAGGCCCGGTTCCCTCTTAGAGAGAGTAGAACACCAATGTGCCCAAGATCACACAGTTTAAAAGGCTTGCAAAGTCTTGCAGAGAGTTTAAAAAGGAATTAGTTCAGCTCAGAAAAGTTCAGTTAGCCAGCCTAGGGCCAACCCAAGTGGTAAGATGAGGATTTACGAGACACCCCACACAGACCGTTGCGAGGGAGGCCAGACGGACACAGTACCTTGAAAGTGGAGAGAATCCTCCAGCGGGGGCAGTTGTTCCTGGCAGTGGGTGCAAGTCGCGGCGTCATCCAGAGGAAGAGATGATCTCAACGTGGAGGAAAGCTGAAGGCGGCCACAAGATGATCCGGGAAGGCGAAAAGGCGGGCAAACTGGTTATCCCCACCAGTCAAAGGAAGAAGACTCTTGGGGATGAATATCTCCTCTGTCGTTGGAAGAAGTGGTGAGTTGGTTCAGCAGGGCTCCACCGGTGGTGTCGTCGTTGCAGGTCGGCTCAGCTTCTCCCTCTTCGGATTCTTTGGTCCTGTGGTGACGTCTGAAGTCCCAGTCCCCTGCTTTTATGCAGAAAACCCCCATTCATCAGTCCTAGCTGTCACTCAAACATGCTAAGTGGTGAGCCGGGTGGCTCACCACTGGGCCAATCACACAAGAGTGCGACTTGAGTTGCCGAGGCAATTCAGTCCAGGGTGCCTAAACCCCCCTCCCACACATCCTGTATACCCAGACAGAGTGGCACTACTTTTGGAGGCTTCTGTGTAGAAGCCCGCCAAAAAGTGGAAAAAAGGGCTAGACTTGGGTTGGAGTTACAGAGGCGAACACAAACGCCATTTTAAAACGAGTCCTGGCGAAAAGACCCAACCGGGGAATAAATATTAAATAAATAACCCGGCGGTATCTTTAACATTGCACCAAAAAGTGGTGCGTGTAAAATGAATGGGAAAATCCCATAGTAAATATTCTTAATGAATATTTTGTGTGGTAACCACTGCCACCAGCCAGAAACTCGACGAGGGGGGACTGCACAGTGCCCCCTCGAAAAACAGACCCAGGGGCAACCTAATTACCCCTACCAGTACTTCCACAACATGATGGTTTGTACTGGTTCTGTTCCCAATTTAAGACTAGTAAAGTCAATGGTGACTTTACATGCCCTGGGAGACAGTAGTCAGTCCCAGGGTATGGGGTCTATGTTTGGGGGTCACTATGACACCCCTGTGTTACTGCACTGAGGGTGCTGTGTAACACACTTACCAAAAACCACATGAAACCCTATGGAGTAAAAGACCCCATAGCCCATAAAACACATTACAAAGTCAAAGGATATCTCAAATCATGTCTAAGAGTGGGAGAAAAAGAGTCTCACTCTTAGCAGGAGAAAAAAATAAACCCCAAAAATCCAGCAAAGCTGCTGGGGGACTCACTAGGTTTGGGAAATTAGCCTTAACAGAGAAATCTCCCTAACAGAGGTCTCAATCCTTATACCTCAGAAACCAAGCGTGAAGGTTGAGGGATCTGACCTCCAGATGGAGAACCTGACTCCCCTCCCGTGAGAGCAGATCGTCTCGGTAGGGAAGACGACGTGGAGGGCAGATGGACAAGTCGAGAAGGTCCGGGTACCACGTCCTCCGGGCCCACGCCGGAGCAATGAGGATCATCCGGGAACCGAAACCTCCGCAGCACTTGCGAATGACGGGGACTGGAGAAAACGCGTACAGCAGTGGGAATGACCACTCCACCATGAACGCGTCTCCTAAGGCTCCTTTCGGAGGAAATTCCCGGGAGCAGAACCTCTCGCACTTCCGGTGGACACTGGAGGCGAAGAGATACACTTGCGGGGTCCCCCACATGGCGAAGATCTCCAGGAGAATCTCCTGAGCCAACTCCCACTTGTGAGAGATCGTGCTCTGCCTGCTCAGAGCGTCCGCCATCTTGTTTTTGTCTCCGGCAGATGAACTGCCGAGATCAAAACTTCCTGCTGGATTGCCCAGAACCAGAGCTGCATCGCCTCCCTGCACAGAGGAAGTGACCCTGCCCCCCCCTTTTTGTTGAGGTAGTGCATGGCCACCTTGTTGACCGTCAGGATCAGGACATTCTTTCCTCGCACAGTTGGCAGAAAAGCCTTCAGGGCTAGCCTGACGGCCCTCAGCTCCAACAGATTGATATGGAGTCTGGACTTCAACGGAGACCAACGACCGCTGATTGTCAACTCGTTGGCATGAGCCCCCCATCCTGTGAGGGATGCGTCCATCACGATCATCACCTCCGGCCAGGGTAGCCAAAACGGAGCCCCCCTCACCAGATTGCCTTCGTCGGCCCACCACAGAAGGTCATCGGCGACCGAGGACTGCACCTGAACAGGGTCTGACATCCTGCCGGAGGACTGAGACCACTGGAGCTTGATGCCCATTGCAAAGATCTCATACGCAACCTGGCCTGCGGCACCAGAAGAATGCAGGATGCCATGAGGCTCAATCTCAAGAACTCGAATGCTGGGAGACTCTGGGCAAGCTGAAACTTGTGCACCATCTGCTGAATGCGATGAGCCCTCACCTGGGGAGGAAAACACTGCCCCAGGGACGTGTCGAGCACTGCTCCGATGTACTGGAACCTCTGAGTTGGTGTCAAATGGGACTTCTTTAAGTTGAGGGAGAAGCCCAGCTTGTGGAGGGAGTGGCAGGTGACTGACAGATGATCCAGGACTTGCTCAGGAGAGCGCGCCCTGATCAACCAATCATCCAGGTAGGGGTAGACGTGAATCCCCCCCTTTCCTGAGGTGCGCTGCCACCACTACCATGAGCTTGGTGAAGACCCTCGGGCGGAGGTCAATCCGAACGGCAGGACCCGAAACAAAGTGTGAGTCGCCAACCGCGAATCTCAGGTACTTCTTATGCTGTGGATGTATAGGCACATGAAAATAAGCGTCCTTGAGGTCTAGAGACATCAACCAGTCCTGAAGTTGAAGGGCCTGGAGGACTTGAGAGAGAGTAGCCATTTTGAACTTGTCCTTCCTGAGGAGTTTGTTCAAACCGCGCAAGTCCATGATGGGTCTCAACCCCCCGTGTTTCTTGGAAATAAAAAAAATAAGGGGAATACTATCCCTTGTTCCTCTCCGCTACAGGCAACAGTTCTATGGCGCCTTTCTCCAGCAGGGATTGTATTTCCTGCGCAAGGAGCGGATCCAGACTCTTCAAAGAGAGATTCTCCGGTGGATTGTCTTGAGGCCTCTGCCGGAAAGGAAGACAGTAGCCGTGGGTTATGATCTCCAGAACCCACACATCTGAAGTAATGGCGCGCCACTCTGCAAGATGCTGCGCCAGCCTTCCCCCAACCGGCGAACCATGGGACATGGCCTCATGACTTAGCTGAGCGGCTTCGGCGTTGCCTGAGGGCAAAGAGGCAACAGCCCGAGAGGCCTTGGCACCTCAAGTACCTTGTTTTCCACCTCTGGCACTCCTACGGTGGCCCCTTTGACTGGCAGCTCCTCTCGCTTTACCAAAGGATGAGTAATGTCGAAAGGAACCTCCCCTCCATCGCTGTCCCCTAGGATGAAAAGGCAGAGGTTGTCGAACTGCAGCGCCCAACGACTTCGCTGCAGCTTTTGAGGTCTGCAACCTCTCAAGGCTCTCGTCAGCCTTGCTGCCAAAAAGATGTTCCCCGTCAAAGAGCATGTCGAGGAGCCGGGCCTGCACATCAGGAGAAAACCCTGACTTCTGCAACCACGCAAACCTGCGTATCACGGTGCTTGCCGCCATGGACCGGCTGACGCAATCTGCCATGTCCAAACCCGACTGAACGGCCTCACACATGGCATCCTTGCCATCCTGAACCATGGCAAGGAAACCATCCCGTTCATCCCCTTCGGGAATATGTTCAGCCGCTAAGGAAACAGTTCCACAGAGTGTGCGTGAAACGTGACAAGGCACATACGGAGTTGGCCGCCTGAAGCGCTATACCCCCCTGAAGAAAACACTTTCTTCGCCCAGCCGTCAAAACGCTTGTCGTCCCTATCAGGAGGGATGGTAGGATACGACGCCTGCTTTGCCGGGGCCATAGCCGCCTGCAACACCAAACTCTCCGGAGTGGGGTGCTTGGACAAGTAGCAGGGGACGCTACTGGCTGGGCGGTATTTTCGTGGCAAAGACTTGCCCACTGCCGGGAGACTCTCCGGAGCAGTCCAAGCAGCCGCCACCCTCCTCTGTAGAGCCATATGAAACGGCAAAACCGGGTCAGTGGGGGGACCAAGGTCGAGGATATCCATAAGGTCATCCTGAAGAAACACCCCCGGGGGAGCACACCATCCCAAGTACTCAGTGACCCTCGACATAAGGCGCCGGTACGAGGAGTCGGCATGAGTGCCAGGCTCAGGTCTACAAAACTCCACCTCTGGAGAGGTGTCTAGCCCACTAGCATCGTGCAGGGACTGCCTCAGGTCCTCAAACTGGCTATGGCCCGAGAGAATCTCGTCAGGCATCGTATTAGGAACCATGCCATCATCAGAGCCCTCATCCACCTCTGAAATAAACTCAGGATGGCAGTAAGAAGGCACAGAATGTGAACCAAAGCCATGCTTGACCTTGGCCAGAGCCTTTCTAGGGGGTTCCACCGTGCCACGGGGTACCTCCGACAAAGCAGCCTCGAAAGGCGTCGATGGAATCGGCATCGAGCGTGGCGCCGACGGCTTCAACACAGTCCCTGAGGGCGGAGCCCCGAGCGTGTCCTTCGACAGCCTGGGCGCCGAAGTCGTTGACGGCTTCCTCGGAGGCAGAGCCTCGAAAGAGTCCTTTGACGACCTCGCCGCTGAAGGCGTCGGGTGTCTTCTTCTAAGACCTCACAGGCTCCGACGGTCTTGAGGGCGTCGAGAACCGGGACCTGGAACGGGCATGTCTAGAGCGACCATCCTTGTCCGACCGGGACCTCGAAGGTGCCTGGTGATCGCTCGAGCCCGAAGGCGTGGGAGTGGCGTCTCTAGCACAGCGCAGACAGACCGGAGCCCTGCGACTGAAAAATTGACGTCAACCGTACACGCATAATTGTCACGCTGGAAAAGGAGGGGTCATCTCTGCGCAGAGGGCACTCCAGTGCAAAATGTGTCTTTATTGGAGAAGCTCTTTAAGGCACAACTCCCAGTAGCCATAGCGGTCATAAAATGGGTTCCTAGTGACTGTTTTGACAGTCAAAGTTTCGAATGCCAAAAGTTCAGACACACAAGTGTCGAAAAAAAGAGTTTCAAATTTTCTTTTGGGGGGTCCCACCCCCAAACCTCCGTTTTATTTCTTATTTAAACACTTAACTAAACTAAATTAAAATGAACACTTTAATATTAAATAAAATACATTCAAAACTTTTTTCCCCCCAACACTTTTGTGTCAGAACTTTTGAGATTCCAAACTAATGTTTCGAAACTTTGACTGGACACCATTGAGTATAAAACATACGTTTTGGTCTGATTATCATCCACAAGCAAACAGGATATGTGAGAGACTCAACAACCTCCTAAAGGAAATGATAGCAGAGATCAGGTTAACTTAGAAAAAGGTATGGCTATACTGCCTACCCCAGGCCTTGTATGCCTTCGAAATCAGCCAGGTTCAGACCATCATCTTATGCCCCATTAGTTAATGACAGGGTGTTCCATGAGGACACCTCTTATGCCCCCATCTAGAGTCAGGAGTGATGCCCAGAGTATAGCGGAGGTTCTAGGTGATGAAATGAATGATTATTTGACATGTATGACCATCAGTGTTTCTTTCAATGCAGATCAAGTCAGGCATCGGAGGGAGGGGTTGAGGAACATGCAAGAGGACGGCCCAGTAACCAATCTAGGGAATTATTGCCACCACCAAATTTGTATGTTGGAGACCAAATGCTTATAAAGAACCTTACTCGTAGATGGCAAGAACCAAGATTTAATGGTCCTTTTTGTTTTGAGAATGTTTCCCCTACTGCAGATAGGGTATCTAGAAGAGGCGCTTGGTTACATTTGGGCGATGTGAAGAACTGAGACCCTTCCTACCGCACCCGTTCACCAAGAAACAAGATAAGAATTGCTGCGTGTGTAGACTGTCGATGATCAAGAAAAAGGACGATAAAACAGCACATGGTTAGCACACATAGCTTTTGGGCTGGAATTCATTGGACACTCCTTAACATTTTAGCAGGAAGCGCATGGCCTTGCAGAGAATTGAAGAGCATAAAAGTACTTTGAGATTCTTTGAAAAAATAAAGTCATATCAACATTATTCCCAAATGCCAATTCTTTATTAGAAATTGTTGAGAGATGAACAAGTTACTTACCAACTGGTAACGTTCTTTCGACTGGATGTTCCTCCCACGTATTCCTCATATATGATAGTCCTATCTTGCCAGCTTTGCTGCTTTGGAAAAATCTTTTCGGCACAGGGTGCTGTGCACGAGTTTGTGGCGTCGAAGTCCCTCGAGGGCTGCCGTGGTGTGTCGATGTCACCAGTAGTACAAATAGCTTGTTCCGTGCCCATTGGCTTCAGTTCTTTTACGTTACAAGTCGAGGAACCTGCCAGGCGTGCCTTAGACTAAGCTCTTCACAAACGGAAAGTGTAAATCATGTAAATTGTACAGCAGGATAGGTTGGTTGGAGCGATGAGGAATACGTGGGAAGAACATCCAGTCGAAAGAACGTTACCAGTTGGTAAGTAACTTGTTCTTCGAATGGATTGTGTCCTCCCACGTATTCCTCATCTATGATAGCCTCCCAAAGCAGTAAGGAAATAGGAGATGGGAGTACTATTTAGTTCGATCATGGATGGAATGAAGTACTGCTTTAGCAAACAGGCCTTCTTGGGAAGATGAAGAATCTAAGCAGTAATGCCTACCAAAAGTATGGATGGACGCCAAGTTGCAGCTGAGCAGATGTCAATTACGGGGACCCCTCTCTGAAGAGCCGCGGAAGTAGACATGCCTCTCGTGGAATGAGCTCCAAGCCCTTCCGGCGGATCCTTCCCAGCTAGCTTGTAAAACTCCACAATAGCTAGAGTAATCCAGCGAGATATAGTTTGCTTTGTCACCGATAATGCCAATTTAGGACCAGTATAACCTACAAAGAGCTGGTCATCCTGGCGTAATTTCACCATTCTCGCTATATAAATCCTCAGAGTCCTTTTTGGGTCCAATCTATGCAACCTCTCCTTGTCTTTACCCAAATGAAGAGGTCTTTACCCAAATGAAGAGGAGGATAGAACGTTGGAAGTATTTTTTGCGACAAGTGAAAGTCAAACTACTTTCAGCAAGGAACAGCCTGCAACTCACTTACCCTGCGGGCTGATGTTAGTGCCACAAGAAGGGCAGTTTTCAAAGTCAAGAGCCTTAATGGGCAGGAACGTAAAGGCTCAATGGGTATACCTGTTAGAAACTTTAACACAAGATTTAAATCCCAGGCCGGGACAGGAAATGGTACTTGAGGATAAACATTAGTGAGTCCCTTCAGAAATTGGATAACTAATGGAATATTGAAGTAATAAACCCCCTTGAAGATGGAAAACGCAGCCAAGTATCCTTTTATTGTACTAATCTGGAGCCCCAGATTGGCCAGATGCAATAGGAAGGACAGAACTATAGGAGTGCCAGATTGAAGAGGATCCACATTCTTGTCCTTGCACCAGTTAGTGAACTTATTCCAATGACACTGGTACAAAGATTTTGTTGCTGGCCTTCTGGCCGAAAGCAAAATCTCCATTACGTCATCCAGGAGGTCCCAAACCTTATATCTCAGCCTCTCAGAAACCATGCGTGAAGGCTGAGTGTTTTGACCTCTGGATGGAGAACCGGACCTTCCTCTTGTGAGAGAAGATGCTCTTTGTGGAAGACTTATTGGAGGGCAGATGGACATGTCCAGAAAGTCCGGGTACCACGACCTCTTGGCCCAACGCGGGGCAATTAGGATCATGGTTTTCCTGAACTTTCTCAACCTCCTGATTACGTGAGGAAGCACGTGGACTGGAGGAAACGCATAAAGAAGTGGAAACTCCGAGTCCACCACAAACGCGTCTCCTAGAGCTCCTCTCAGCGGAAATTCCCTAGAGCAATACTGATCGCACTCCCGATTGACCTCTGTCGCGAACAGATCCACTTGAGGGGTTCCCCAAAGGGTGAAGATCTCTTGAAGGACTTCCTGAGTTAGTTGCAACTCGTGGGAGACTATGCTCTGCCTGCTCAGAGCGTCCGCCTCTGTGTTCTGCTCTTCGGCTAGGTGAACCGCTGACAGAGCAATTCCTTCTTGTATTGCCCAACACCAGAGCTGCATTGCCTCTTTGCACAGTGGTAGTGACCCTACGCCTCCTCTCTTGTTGAGGTTGTACATGGCCACTGTGTTGTCAGTCATTATCAGGACATTCTTTGCCCGTACAGAGGGCAGGAAGGCCTTCAGCGCTAATCTGATTGCCCTCAGCTCTAAAAGGTTGATGTGTAGTTTGGACTCCGATGGAGACCAACGACTGCTGATTGTCCGATCGTTGGCATGGGCTCCCCACCCTGTGAGTGAGGCATCAGTCACTAGAGTTATCTCCGGCCATGGCTGTCAAAAATATTCCCCCTTGAGAATATTGTCCTTGCTGGCCCACCGTAGAAGGTCTTGAGCAACTTTGCTTGGAACCTGCAGAAGATCGGACATATTCCCCCGAAAACTGGGACCACCTGAGGGTCCACTGAAGGGATCTCATTCTCAATCTCGCCTCTGCACCAGAAAAATGCAGAACGCCAGAAGGTCGAGCAACCTCAGAAAATCGTTAGCCGGTAAATGCTGGGCACTTTGAAATTTTATTACCATCTGCAGAATGTGTTGAGCTCTCACCTAGGGAGGCGAGGCTTTGCCCGAGGAAGTACCCAAGACCACTCCAATGAACTGAAGTCTCTGCAAAGGTATCAAATGGGAAACACCCCCTCTCCTGAGACTCCCTTCCACCACAGCCATCAGTTTAGTCAAAACCCTCGGGGGCGGAGGTTATCCCGAATGGCAGAACTCAAAACTGATAATGAGAGTCGCCAACCGCGAACCTCAGGTACTTTCTGTGATTGAGATGGGTTGGCACATAAAAAAGTAAGCATCCTGAAGGTCCAATTATACCAACCAGTCTTGGAGTTAGAGAGCCTGGAGGATCTGAGAAAGTGTGACCATCTTGAACTTGTCCTTCCTGAGAAACTTGTTCAAGTTTCATAAGTCCAAGATAGGTCTCAGGTTTCAGTCCTCCATCCTAAGTTAATAAAGGGAATACCAACCCTTGTTCCTCCTTGCTACAGGTACTTGTTCTATTGCACATTTCTCTAGCAGGGTTAAAATCTCCTGCACAAAGAGCAGATCTGGAATTTTGACAGAGCTGGGTCCTGGTGAATGATCACAAGGCCTCTTTAGAAAATGAAGGCAGTCACCTTGGGACACTGTTTCCAGTGCCCAAGCATCTGAAGTACAGCTCCACCATTCGTTCAGATGCTGAGAGATTCTGCCTCCCACCGGGGTCTTGTGGGCTAAGACCTCACAGTGGTTTAGAAGAGGCTAAGGGTAAAGATGCCGCTGCTGAGGCTGACAGAGCACTCTTACCTCGTCCACCACGAGGGCATTTCCTTTGTCCTTTCTGTACAGCCTATCCCTTTTCTCTACCAAAGGATGCGTAGTAATGAAAAGACCGACCTCTCCAGGAAGATGAGCCCGAATAAGGTTGCAGAGGTTGCCGAATGGAGGCGTGAAGGGACTTAGCCGCCGCCCTGGAGGTCTGCAGCTTCTCCAAGCTTTCGTCCGCCTTGCTGCCGAACAATCTTGAGCAGTTGAAAGGCATGTTGAGAAGTTTGGCCTGCACGTTCGGTGCAAATCCCGACTTTCTCAACCACGCAAATCTGCGCAGTACCGTGCTTGCAGCCATGGATCTGCCGATGCTATCAGCAGTATCCAGCCCTGCTGGAGACACTCCATCGCCTCCTTGCCATCCAAAATTATATTCAGAAAGCCTTCCCTTTCTTCGCCTTCTGGAATATGTTCAGCCGCCCCTTTAATACTGTCCGACAGGGTATGGGTAAACCTGGCTAGGGTACAGTTGACAATCATAGACTTTAGAGCCATACTTGCCAAAGTAAACACCTTGGGGCCCAAGCATCCACTTTCTTATCCTCTCTATCTGGGGGAAAAGAGGGATAGGCTGACTGTCTGGAAGCAGTCGCAGCCTGGATCACTAGACTCAGGCGTAGGGTGTTTCCTGAGATAAACAGGGTCACTGGAAGATGGTCTATATTTTCCAGTAAAGCTCCTATTAATAGCTGAACTAGTCTCAGGAGTCTCCCAGTTAGCTTCTACTTTCCTTTGTAGGGCCCTATGCAAGGGTAGAACTGGGTCTTTTTGTGGACCGTGATTCATCATGTCATATCATCCTGCTCGAAGGTTGTCATACCCTGAATCAGCAGGTTTACTAAATGCCATCTCTGGTGACTTATCTAGACCACTGGCAGAGTGAAGGGAGTCACAGAAGTCTTTCAACCTTGACTCAGGGACAGTTAGTGAAGAGGAGAAATGGGAGGCTCCCTTCCCTCAACCCACATACAAACTGTGGAAGACTACGTCACGGCCAAAGAAACTCCGATCACACGAGTTTGCACCTTTGCCCACTGTCCCAGATGCCAACGCACACCGTGACGCTGCTCCACCTGCGAAACCAGGCTGTATCCCACGTAAGACACGCAGCAGGAACCAAGACGGAGCTGTGTCCGATCGCATGGACCACCTCAACTAAATGCTTCGCAACCTAAGCTGCCATCGTTAGAGATGACATGACAACATAGCCGCAATAGACAAAAACACACGTGCTGCCGCGCACCTGGATCATTCACACATGAAGAACATGCTCAGTGCTATGACTTGGACTGCGTACACTCACAGATGTGCATCATTATTATTTTCCACATAGGCCAGCAACCGCATCGCAGAAACGCAAAACGCCAGAAGAATTTGTGTATATGTTTGCACAGGCTTCATGCTACTAACCTCGGGGATAAACCCTATAGATGGACCGATGTACAAGGAACCACACCGCACCCCACACCCTCTTACCTATAGACCTTATGCCACCACATACAACCAAGCCAAAGTAGGCCTCAGACCAGAGCCGACAGGCCAGGACCAGCTCATAAGGAGCTACAAGTTGCTGAGCACGCAGAACAGCCCCTGGCTGGAGCCACCACAGCCAAGGTCGCAACATTGCAATCCACAGTCCACGCGCTCTAAGCCAAGGTGAGACCTGCCACTGCTGCGACTACCCGAAGCAAAATACAAATCAAATCCCTGTAATTGTCTCAGCCACAGTCTCAACACGTGACCAGGCCGACCTGATACCATGCCAATTCCTGAAGACGCAATGGTGTCCCACGTCTGGGACCCCTCTTGCAACAAAGTCGTAACAAATCAGGAGCACTCTAATGGCAGTAGCAGAACCTGTCCATTGTCCTTCACCGACACGTAGCCACACATTGTTGCCAGCACCAGGTACATCGCAGGCTGGAAACGACGATGGTCCCAGGCTTGGGGGTTCGCTGATGGATCAATCAGGACACGGGGGGGGGGCTAACCACTGACGACATTAACACATAACCAATCACTAACTCCCTCCATGAATCATTTTTGAAGTAAAAACTTCTAGGGACGAACCAAGTGTACCACCTGACCTCTAATCCACCAATAACCCATTTCACTATATGGTCCTATACTGAACCTACCACTCAGGGAGCCAACCCAGAGTGACGATAGGTTCGGAGATCAACATTCGCAGGTGACGCAAACTGTTAAGTCACTCAGGTACAAAAAGGGCCTGCAAGCCCGATTATGAGAAGTTGCCTGGAACCTACGCTCCACGTATTTGTCCCTGCTTGTTTCTTCTAATAAACAGCAGTAATCAATTGCTCTTGTGTGGCCCCTCTACTTCTTTGGGGCGCAGAAGGCGTTAGGGCCTTCCGAGTGCTGGAGGTCCGCGGACCCCTTTTACGGCTCTGATGACCGATGACGAAGAGGGAGACCTGTGACGTCTCTTCGACTTCTTAAAAGAAGTCTAAGAATGTCTGGACCGACTCCTCGATCGAGACCTCTTCGGATGTTTATGCCAAGTGGAGTCTTTGGACTCCCCTTTTTTTTGTATTTCTTCGAAGAGCCCTTCGAAGCTTCCCGCCCAGCCACCAATTTACCTTTTCATTTGCAAAGAGCTTAGTCATATACTGACAGGAGCCGCAGTCGTCGATACGATGGTCTTTACCCAAACACCAAAGGCAAACCCAGTGAGGATCGGTGATGGACATTTTTGCCCCACAGTAATAACACTTTTTGAAACCCGATTTAGGGGTCGAATGAGAAGAGGAAATGTTTTCACTAGGAAAAAATGAAGCGCGCTGCTGTCGCGAAGCAAAGCGCGGAAAAATGGAACTGAAGCCAACGGGCGCGGCACAAGTTATTTGCACTACTGGTGACGTCTACACACCACGGCGGCCCTGGAGGGTCATCGACGCCACAACCTCATGCACAGCACCCTTTGCCGAAATAACATTTCCGAAGCTGCCAAGATACGACTATAATAGATGAGGAATACGTGGGAGGACATAACCCATTCGAACATCTTATTCTCACGTTTATTCATGATCCAAAGAACGATCCAGTCATAAAAATGCTTCTAATGGTGATAATTGAGCAGATTGTGCAACTACGACTGTCAATTGACCACTAGTATTAAAATGATTCAGGAAGAAAATGTGCTTAAAGATAGAGCGCATGTTCCACTCTTTCCAACTTCTTGCTCCTCTGCATTGGAACTCTCTCCCCCTCTCAATCCGCTCTTCTACCACCCCCACCTCATTTCGCACTTCCCTTAAATCCCTCCTCCTCCAATCCCCACCTTGAAGCCCCCCCCTGTCCCCTCTACCCCCGTCTTTCCACTCTTCTAATCCCTCCCCTCCCTTACCACCTTCCCTCTCTATTTTACACTCGCTCTCCCTTCCTTCTACACTCACTCAATCCTTCCCCCGCCCCTCCCTCTACTCTCCTGTTCCCACTCCACTTCTCCCCCTCTCAGTCAATTGCTCTTTGCACTGTTTTGTTGTTGAATGATTCAAGTTGCCACTTTGCTCACAATGTTATTTGTCGTTATTACTCTGTATTTTGTTGTTCCATTGTACAGCACCTTGGTGTAAAGCGCTCTATAAATAAATCAATGTGCAAAGAGTATTGGTATGGCACACCAAATGTTTTCTAGACTTGCATGCCTAATATATATATGCCTGTGTATTTTCTAACATAACCCATTCGAACGTTTTATTCTCACGTTTATTCATGATCCAAAGAACGATCCAGTCATAAAAATGCTTCTAATGGTGATAATTGAGCAGATTGTGCAACTACGACTGTCAATTGACCACTAGTATTAAAATGATTCAGGAAGAAAATGTGCTTAAAGATAGAGCGCATGTTCCACTCTTTCCAACTTCTTGCTCCTCTGCATTGGAACTCTCTCCCCCTCTCAATCCGCTCTTCTACCACCCCCACCTCATTTCGCACTTCCCTTAAATCCCTCCTCCTCCAATTCCCACCTTGAAGCCCCCCCCTGTCCCCTCTACCCCCGTCTTTCCACTCTTCTAATCCCTCCCCTCCCTTACCACCTTCCCTCTCTATTTTACACTCGCTCTCCCTTCCTTCTACACTCACTCAATCCTTCCCCCGCCCCTCCCTCTACTCTCCTGTTCCCACTCCACTTCTCCCCCTCTCAGTCAATTGCTCTTTGCACTGTTTTGTTGTTGAATGATTCAAGTTGCCACTTTGCTCACAATGTTATTTGTCGTTATTACTCTGTATTTTGTTGTTCCATTGTACAGCACCTTGGTGTAAAGCGCTCTATAAATAAATCAATGTGCAAAGAGTATTGGTATGGCACACCAAATGTTTTCTAGACTTGCATGCCTAATATATATATGCCTGTGTATTTTCTTCTTCTTTCTCTACCTTACATTTCGAACTATTTATTATTCAAATGGTCCAATTGTATGAGTACAAATGATGATAATTTCTTTGACCGCATTGGGCATGTCGGGTGACGTAAGAGGGATGTAGAAGATGATAACCAGGGGATAAATACCCATCTTGTTAATTCAGCTCACCAGGGGAATAATATGTGGTACCATCACATGAGAAAGGTGGGGGAGAGAGCCTCTGATAAGAGCGGCTATGTCTGCTCTCTCATCCCCTATGCCATGAGTACAGTAAGAACCTTCATTTCAAGAGATGTCGGCGCAAGATGCGAAGGGCCTCAGTCATCTAGCAGCATGTACTACTAGAGGACAGTTTCAAGGGAACTGGGCAACCTTGCGATGGAGATCAAGACAGACATTTCCATACCAGGATGATTATATCAAGACAACACAAATGGAAAAGGAGCCTGGATGGACATATAAGATGCTTGTGTATTCTTCTGCAGGACAAGACAAGGTGATTGTTGAAGAAATTAAGTGGATTAATTGCTCTAACATGACGGAAAGGGCTGGAATGCCTGGAGGATGGGAGAGCTCACAGCTGCTAATCTATGTATGAGCGAGTACCACCAAAGGAAGGGAAGACAGAATGATGTCTTGTGCAGCTCATCTGCTGAGGAAGTAAGCACTGAAAGAGGTGAAGGTGAATGATGAGTGTCTAAAGTCATGGGCCAAGTACTCTAAACTGCAGACATGGGTCGAAGACGAATCGGGCACAGTGGCTGCAGTCCCATTAGTTAATGCAACACTGTGCTTTCAGAGCAAGGGAAAAAGATCGAGATGGACAAAATAAAGAGTGCAAAAACATAATTGATGTTCCAGGAATGAGGAGGGGGACGGCTGTCTTAATGGATTGATATTGGGCCTGCGGAACTAGAACATATATGAAACTGCCCAGGAATTGGGGTGGAGTGTTTTCCTAGGTATACATCAATGTTCCAGCATTGGTGATTCCTCAGAGTAATCTGAAAATTGAAGGATTTCCAAAAGTGGACAAGCACTGGAGTAAAAGAAGGTCACTTGAACTCCGGCAGATGAAGAGAATTATTTCACACAAAGATCACCAACGGCTTATGAAGACATTTATGATGAGCACAAGTTATTCAGCAAGACTGCGATGATGCCGACATCTATATTCATGCCTGGAATTCAAACAGCAGTGAATGCCAAATGGCTACAGATCACCATATGGGAGCTGCTACAAACAATTGATGCCACTATAAAAGGATTTAACGCCATGAAAGAAGGGCTAAGGGCCATAAGGTTGATGACCCTCCAGAATAGGTATGTCCTTGGCATGAATACAGCAATGGACGGAGGTGTTTGCGCCAAGATCGGGCCGTCATGTTGTACATTCACACCATATCACAACGGCGAGAATGGGACTTTGACGGATGTTATATCAAGGTTGACAGAACTACACGTAAAAATCGAGAAGACCGAGGCCATTGGAGATGACAGTTGGTTCTCACTCCTCGTTTCATGGATTCCTTATTGGATGGCAAATGTATTCAAGTTCCTTGGAGCAACATTGGTGATGATAATGTTTGGATTCTGTATCATAAGGATAATAATTGGACAATACCAGAAAACAGCAAAGAAAGCAGTGGGAATGAAGATCATGATTGACACAAAAGATGAACCAGAAGACAATGTGCTGACTGATAGTGTCATTAGAGATCCTATTAAAGCAAGTATTGCGGCACCTGAAGGAACACAATTCTAATATTCAAAGGATCATAAGAATTATGTGGAACGTTGGGTCTTCTGTACCCCAAGTGGAGAAAGCAATTACATGACCTGGAGTGTGGATGACATTAAAAATGCAGGTACCCTGAGGGGGATGTTAAAGATATGGATACCAAAGAAACCTTTCTTCAAGAGGAGATACAAGGAAGCAGGAACATTCGAGGAGGTGGTCGAGGACTCAACCAGAGGGAGGAATCTAGAGGAGCCAATGTATACATGTGCAGGAGATCTTACGCCCCCACCTCTCTTGTATTGGAGCCACGAGACCCTGCCCTGTCTAACCTCAGCTACTGTACCGATAATAAACAGACTATACGGGAGGCAGTATCCACTAAAACAACTATATCGAATATACCCTCGAGTCGATGACAGCCTGCAGGAGGAACTCCCTGAAGGAATATGAGAAAGAGCTAAGAAAGTGTACGAATGATGTCATAAGAAAGTGTGTGTTAGGGAGAATTCTCTGTTTAGGCTGAATTTCCTAACCTAGTGAGTCCCCCAGCATCTTTGCTGGATTTTTGGGGTTTATTTTTTTCTCCTGCCAAGAGTGAGACTCTTTTACACTCACTCGTGGACATGATTTGAGTGTGTTTCTTTGAATCTAGATGTGTTTAATGGGCTATGGGGTATTTTACTCCATAGGGTTTCATGTGTTTTTGTGATGTGTGCTACACAGCACCCTCCGTGCAGTAACACAGGGGTGTCATAGTGACCCCCCAGTATAGACTCCATATCCTGGGACTGACTACTGTCTCCCAGGGCATGTAAAGTCACCATTGACTTTACTAGTCTTAAATTCTGAACAGAACCAGTACAAACCACCATATTGTGGACGTACTGGCTGGGGCAATTCGATTGCCCCAGGGTCTGTTAATCGAGGGGGCACGTTTCCGTCCCCCCTGATCGAGTTTTGGCTGGTGGCAGTGGATACTACTTTTTATATTCAACCGCAAATATTTTCCTATGGGATTTCCCATTGTTTTAGGCTATCTTTATTTAATTATTTAAGGTAGCCTCGAACATACCGCTGGTTTATTTCATTAATATTAATTCTCCGGTTGGTATTTTTTGCCAAAACTTGATTCTAAAATGGCGTTTGTGTTCTCTTCTGTGACTCCCACCCAAGTCGAGCCCTTTGTTCCACTTTTTGGCGGGCTTCACCACAGAAGCCCTCCAAAGTGGTGCCACTATGTCTGGGGTACTTAGGCGGGGTGGAGGGGAATTTAGGCACCCTGGACTGAGTTGCCTAGGCAACTCAAGTCGCACTCCGTCCTGATTGGCCCAAGTGGTGAGCCGGCCGGCTCACCACTTAGCATGTTTGAGTGACAGCTAGGCTGAGTGAATGGGGGTTTGCTGCATAAAAGCAGTGCTTTGGGGACTGGAACTTCAGAAGTCGCCACAGGACCTAAGAATCCGACGAGGGAGAAGCTGAGCCGACCTGCCACGACACCACGACCGGTGGAGCCCTGCTGGACCGTCTCACCACTTTTCCCAACGACAGAGGAGATCTCCCGCCGGAGAGTCTTCTTCCTTTGACTGGTGGGGATAAGCAGTTTCACCGTCTTTTCGCTTTCCCGACGTATCTCGTGACCGCCTTGCCCGTGCTAAGTACCCCGGCAACCGGGATACCACGTTTTACCACAACCGCGAGATAAAGGTACCACCTTTTACCGGAAAACTCCACGGCTGGTTTCTGCCCTGGTAGTGCAACGACCTGCATCTTTCCTCCACGTCGAGATCTTCTCTTCCCCTGGACGACGCCGCGACTTGCAACCACTACCAGGAACAACTGCCACCGCTGGAGGATCCTTCCCACTTAAGGTACCGTGTCCCGCCTGGCTTCCCTTGCAACCGACTGTACGGGGTAGATTTAGCCCCCGGCTTTCGAACCTGGGTTAACCTGGGACACCCTGGCTAAACTTTTCTAAGCCTCTCTAAACTCTTTCCTGAACCCTCTGCAAGACTTTCTAAGCCTAGTGTAACTGTGTGATCTTGGGCGCATTTGTGCTCTGCTCTCTCTAAGAGTGGGCCCAGCCTTTGGACTTTGGCTCACCAGTGACTTTTTGCTCTCTGCCTTGCTAATAGTGTTCCTGAAGCGTAGAGTGGTGTAAACCTGCATATTCGGTCTTTTTCCCTCCCTTTTTCACAACCTTAGTAGAGTGCAATCTAGTTAAGCGCTCACCTCTGTATGAAAATAAGTGGTGTCTTACTGTGATTTTCTAATAAGGGAAAAAGGGGTGTATATATCATAATAGTAACTGTGTTTAGAATATTTTACAATAAGAGAGCTGGAGCGTTTCACTGTTTATAAATAAATAATTATATACTTTGATACCAAAGCTCTGGTCAGTGTTTGCTTGTATTATTGTATCTGAGGGCCTATTGAGTAAACTTTGCATACTGCCTAACTCTTCTTGAGGGAAGTCTGACTGCTCAGCCACAGCTACCAGGTAAATCTGGGTGGTACAGACTGCTACCAAGTGGGTTTACTGCTAACACCTGTAGTCTTAAATCTTTTGCAGTGGTCCCTAAGGGAACTGCACAGGTTGCTGCCTAACAGTGTGATCAACATCATGTATGGATCCTAGAGAAGAAATAATGAAGTAAAGAATTAAGTGAACTTAAAAATATAAAGAAGAAAAGTACACGGTAGAAAAGCTCTACAGAAATCCGAAGCATGAAGAATGAACAGACGCTGAAAGTCAAGATAGATCAAGTCATCATATAGGCTAGCTGTAAGTAGTGAACAGAAAGCAGGTGAAGCCGCCATTGTGTAGAAAATTGACATTGGTATCATGAAATAAATAAGGCAAAAACCATGAAAGGGAATGAAAAGCTGTGTCGCAGTAGAATAACAAGTTGCTGAAGATGCGTGGCAAGGCTATCTGGCCTGAAGTCAAGATTCTAGAAATCGAGGTCCGCTTTCTATGCTGAAGAAGAACATGTTTGCGCAGGATGAATCCTCTCACGTTAAGGTGCAAGAGAGAACATAGTATGCCAAGTTTGAATTCATTTAAAAGCTGCAGAATAAACCAAATCGTGGTCTCTTGTCACGCGACTCAAGGTTTGATCTTGGAGTTCCAGATACGATAGCGAGTACCCACACTCCTGTGCATTTCCAGGATGAGAATACTCTGCTAGGTCAAGTACAAAGACAATTGCATGGCAGAAGGCAAGGGTGATGAGATGCAGGGTATATTGGGTGGTGAGGTAGCTTCATGTCCTATCTCCCTGCACCTGGGCCTTGGCTTATGTGTTACTAAATTAACCGAATGTTCCAGACACGGCACAAGCGTGCCAAAACAATTGTATTAGTCCGTATAATGAAGGACCTTATAGCTTGAGAAACCAAGGAAGTACGGTGTAACTGATTTTTCTGAAATTACATGCTTGAGGAGGTAGGATTAAGTTGTCCACCTGATAAAGGACAGCCAATAACAATCCTATCTCCTATATGATTGTGTATCTCTAGGTTTCCCATAACCAATCCCAACACTCAATAGGTGTTTCACTATTGCCACGTAGTATGAGCTCACTCTGATGATAATGAAGTATATAAATTGTATTTTTTATGGAAATCATTGAGAGTGAGCGCACGTCTGTTGATGTTCGTTGTATCCTCCCTGTTTCAGATAATTGCTAATAAAACCATAATTTGCCATCTTCTTGCGTCTGTCCGGTTATTTCACTCGACTCAGAATTATTCTCGTGTAATCCCATCCATTAACAGATGCACGTTCCAAGGGTCACGAGCTCAAAACTTTAAGAGGAAATAAACTAAATGAGCTTATGGTGTTGGAGTTTCTTACTGTGTGCATGCGGTTTTGTGAGTGGATGGATGCTAGGTTACCTTTTGAGTGCATGTGAGTGGATGGATGCTATATGCCAAGTTAACTTTGGAGTACAAATGTATTATAAGGTAGGAATTATACTAAATGCTGTTTTGGTATTAAGTGCGCTAGGGTTGTGCGTGCTTACGTTTAGTGCCAACGAGTTAGAAACTAACATTTTGAGGAATCTGAAGCACTTTGGTTGCGTTATGCAACATGGACTTTTAGTGGTCCAATCTTGGAATAAAAGCGCAGAATGTTAGAATTAACATTTTGAGGTGTTTGCAGCAAGTTGTGGCAAAATGCAACGTTGGGCTTTGTGTATTGATGTCTTAAAAAAATTGGATTTAACATGTTTGTGGAACTTGCAGCACTTTTACGTCATAATGCAGTATGGACTGTTTAGGATTTAGACATTCAGTAGTCATATACAGTGTGTACTCAGTGCACTGAATGTTTAATTATATACCATGTCCAGCTTTATTTCTGGTGTGAATGGTAATGGCTCGTAGTAGGTGGGGCGTCTCCGACAGCGCAGTTCTGGGTATCAGGTGGTGGGTGTTCATGTGAGTGTAACACTTTTTTCACATTTTGCTAATTTGGAGTGATTTACTGGATTGGTGAGTAAATCACATGCATGGAGTTTGACACCTGAGGATTCTCCTGTGGGAGAGGTTGTTGCCACTGGAAGTGAGTGCCATGTGATGACTGGTTATGGTTGGATTTACCAGTGTTTTGGGTGACCCATTTGAAATTTTACAGTTAAAATACATTATACAACGGTGACAGAATATTTTTCTAAATTGTCGTGAGTGGGCCTAATCTGGCATATCTGACAAGTTTCCAGCTTCCATTTGCTACTCTACTGTACATTTAGTTTGTTGGGGGGTTTCTGTCTGTGGACACCAAGGGGCCTTGTGAGTTTGGACAACTCACAAGGAAACACTGATTGTGGCTTTGTAGTTCTGTGGGGGAACGTATTAGACTGTCTGCACAGCGTGCTTGTCACCTATTGCATGGGTGTGTGCCCGTTTGTCGCGCCCTGTGAGTGTGGTGTGTAAATTGTGAGTCGAGCACCTGTTGGTTGTCACCACCCCATTTAACTTAGTTTTTGGAAAGTTAGCAAGGTTCCTGGCCTGATGTGGTAGGTTTCCCACTGTGCCCGCTGTGGCACATTCAGTTCTCAAGGGTGGCAGCCTTGAGGCTCAACTGTGGCAGGGGTGAGCGGAAGGAGCATTACGTCTTTTGCAGGTTCTGGATTTTGTGGTATTAGCTGTGCCTGCTGTGGGGCGGTCAGTTCTCAAAGGTGCCAGCTTCGAGGCTCTTCTGTGGCAGGGATGAGAGGGAGGAGTCAGTTTTCCTGTGTTGGTTCAGTTGATAGCATTATGGTGAGGGTCCTACTCATGCGCTTTAGTCATGCCTCATTGGTTACTTAGTTCAGCTTTGCCAGGCTGAGGCAGTGTGAGTGTTGCCCGTGTGTGTGTGTGAGAGAGAGTGTTGCCCGTGTGTGTGTGTGTGTGTGAGAGAGTGTTGCCCGTGTGTGTGAGAGTGTTGCCTGTGTGTGTGAGAGAGTGTTGCGCACATGTTTGTGAGAGAGTGTTGCGCACGTGTGTGTGAGAGAGTGTTACCCGTGTGTGTGAGTGTTGCCCGTGTGTGTGTGAGAGAGAGTGTTGCATGTGAGAGTGTGTTGCGCGCGTGTGTGTGTGTTGCCCGTGTGTGGGTGTTGTGTGTACTGTAGGATGGCGAGTTGGATTTAGGAGGGCCGTTGCTTTTGTTTTGTTGGAAGGGAAGGAGCTGTTAGGTTCTGGTAATAGGATCAGCTTTCCCTTGTTAGGATCTGCCCTCCCCGATCACTTCCTGATGTGTCCCTGTCCCTCATGGTGTCTGTCTGTGTGATGTCATCAGTGGAATGTTTGGATGAGTGTTGGAATGTTTGTGTATGCATGAGATCCTGAGTGTTCAACCTGAGGCAGTTGCTATGACGTAGCTTAGGTGGTAGGAGCCAGTGGCCTCCCTTCCTGAGCTTCATTCATATCTCCTTAATTGTTGTACCTGATGACACCTGAATTGAAGAACGTGAAGATTACCTTATGTCCCTTCTGCCTCAGGAGTGATTTTACATCATAACTGTCAACCCTCAAACCTGCTAGTCAAGACGACAAAATGGTTTGCATTAAATCGATGCGATCAGAAAACAATTACTAAAAAAAAATGGAACGCTGAAATTGGAGAGTAGATGTTTGTGACATAGACAAGCTTGCTTTACTAAATGAAAAGAGGATCATGTCAACAAAAGGCTTACGTCTTAATGTATGCTTTCGATGCTTCACTCTACGAGCTCCTTCTACTCTGGAAGAAGTTAATAAAATCAACCACTTGGCACACGTGAATTAGACAGTAAATGCAAATGAAAGCAATTTCAGATGTTCGGCTACTGCCTGCTTCTGTATTTGCTTGACTGGCAGTATACAACTTGAATGCACGAAAGGCACCATGTTGTTCAACAAGATGGGTGTGTGGTCTTTCACTAATTGGTCAAAGTAGGATGCTCGTTGATCAACCACTCAATTCTAAAGGATGAAGGAAGTTGCCAACCTGACCCAAAGTGTTGCAAATTGATACTGTAGGAGATTCCAATGATGTGCTTTACTCTGCCATCTAGTGTTTGGATGTGAAATTGAATGAAGGTCTATATCAGAGTTCTAATAAAGAACTAGAGGGACAACATTTCACGAGAAGCTGTGTAAGCCCTGGATGTTATGCTTGTGGAAAAAAAAACATGTCACTTTCCATAGTTTTCTATGGCAGCTTTTCCACCAGCATGGCGTCCATGGCTAAACAAATGGAAAATAGCCGCCTCACTTTTTGCCGTCAAAGTATGGGAATGTTGGCCCTCTAGCTCTTTATTAGAACTCTGGTCTTTACTGAAAAAAACATGTTATATTATTAGAGTTTACACCATACACAGCTGCCATTTGGTATGATCTCGAGACACTCTGGTGGTCCTGAAAGAGTGGGTGGGTTTGGTTAGTAAGGAGGTGAGGGGAAAAAGCTAGATAGCAGTGTTTTGTGTTGATGATTTGGATGAGAAATTATATGTTACTAACATACTCCTTTAGATGCGCTATGGGGCGCGGCCCAGGGAGCATGCGCTCCCCTGACTACGCCCACCAGCGCCACACAGTCCCCTTTGACGCGTCAACAATATCACAATTGCCTAATGACACTGGTTTGTTAGAGGGGAGGAGAGTGGGGCGTAAGGAGGAAAGGGGACTATGGACTAGGAGTACATTAGACACTACGGTGAGTAACAATTACTCCTACGTCCCATCCCCTTTCCTCAATACTGTATGGTTGATTACAAACGAATGCAGCCCTGGTGAGGAGAGCTGCCCCTCTAAGAAAACAAGTTTTTAAAAACTGCCTGGCCAAATGCTGGGTCTGATCTGGCGCTGGCATCCAAGCAGCAGTGTTTGCAAAAGGCCGACGGTTAAGCCCAAGTAGCCGCCTTACTGATCGTCTGCCATGGAACGTGTCTTTGGAAAGCCACAGCCATGGCTCCGATGGCGTGGACGTGCGTGTTTGCTGGCAAAGACCTGTGCTGCCCCTCATACGCCTCCTTGATGGCCATCACCATCCACCTTGCTACTGAAGCCTTGGAGGCTTGACAGCCCAGTTTTGACCCGCCAAAAGTGATCAACAAGGCATCGGATTTACAGAAGCTCCTTGTCCTGTCCAGGTAAAATCTTAGAGCACGCCTGACACCCAGACAGTGCAATATTTTCTGAGCCTCACCCTTTGGATCCACAAAGAATGTTGGAAGTACTATCTCCTCGTTAAGGTGAAAAGATGACAGCCTTATGGAGAATGCAGGGTGCGTCATAAGCACCACCTTGTCCCAGTGAAATGTGGTATAGGGCTCTGAAGCAACCAGCGCCTGAATCTCACTGATCCAGTAGAGCAGCCTTTATAGTAACCAGCCTGATGTCTGCTGACGCCATGGGACGAAGGGCCTGTGGGCCAAGGCACACAGCACCACGTTAAGGTCCCAGACCGGATGTGGAGGCTTGACTGGCGGATACAACCTGGTCGGGCCCGCCAAGTGCCTTTTAACCCCCGGATTGGAGAAGAAATGTTATCTCTGGAGTTCTTGTAGGCCCCTATGGCGGACAGATAAGTACAGCAGGCGTCTACCTGCACACCAGAGTGAGCCAGACGCGCAGAGAAGGACAAAATGTCATTCAGTGAGCAAGCCAGGGGGTCTATCCTTTTTGCCTTGGCCCAGTGACAGAACCTTGTCCACTTGCTCTTGTACTGACACCTAGTGGAGTCGCTTCTTGTCCCCTGAATGATAGCTAGGTTGTCCTGTGACAAGTGCAGATGTTTCAGGGTGACCTGTTCAGGAACCACGCTGCCAGGGCTAACTTTTGCAGAGCAAGTTGAACCAATGTGCCCCTTGCTGGGAGAGTAGGTGGGCTGTACCCCAACGGAGGTGGACCGGAGGCTGATCCAACAGTCAGAGGAGTTCCAAGTACCAAAGTCTGGCTGTCCACCACAGCGCTATCAAGATGAGCCGGAGGCTCCGTGACTCCCTGACCTTGCAGATTACCATGTGAATCAACTGAGTAGGGGGAAAAGCGTATGCATTCATGTTGTTCCACTGAACCTTTAACGCGTCCCCCAGATAGCCCCTGGCTTTTCCCATCTAGAACGCAAACTAGTGGCATCTGCGGTTGCTCATGGTGGGGAATAGGTCTACCTGAGGGTGGCCCCACATGTTGAAGATCCCCCTCAGGACATCCTTGTTCAACTGACACTCTTAGTTGTCGACCCCCAGCCTGGTGAGTCTGTCCGCCTCCAAGTTGAATTCCCCCGGGATATGGACTGCTGATAAGTAAATGTTGTTCGACGGTGCCCACTCCCACATGTCGATGGACAAGCTTCAGAGCAGAGGAGACCTGGTACCTCCCTGCTTGTTGATGTAATACATGCATGTGGAGTTGCCCGTCTAGATGTAAACCGAAATTTTGCTAACAATGGGGAGGAACGCTTTGCGAGCAAGCCAGATGGCCACCATCTCGAGCCAATTGATGTGTTCCAGTTTTTCCTGCTGTGACCAGACTCCATGGACACTGTGGTTGTCCAGGGTAGCCCGCCCATCCCTCTAGGGAAGAGCCTGTGGTAATGGTGATCTCCGGTAACAGCTGCTTGAACGGCCTGCCTGCTAACAGGTTTGCGGCTGCCCTCCACCACCAGAGGTCCTGGTGAAGGTGCTGTGGTATGCTGACTAGAGCCGCTTGGAAGCCCGTTTCCTGATGAGGCTGAGAAATGTAGCTGCAGCCTCCCCCATCTTGAGCCTTGTGTGGGGCGCAGCCAAGAAGCAAGCCGCCATTATTCCGAGCAGGTGTTGGTATCACCATGCAGAGGTTACTTGTCTGTTGAGAAAATGCCCTGTGGCCCATTCAGTACCGTGATCTTGTCCTCTGATGGGAAGATCCTCTCCACCCTGGTATCCAAATTAGCCCCAGGAATGTTAAGGACTATGTGGGAAGCAACTGACTTCTTGAGGGTGATGGAGAACCTTAAATCGTATAACATGTGCATCAGTGTGGCAGCTGTGCGGTGTACTCCCTCAGACAACTCAGCTCAGACGAGCAAGTCATCGAGGTATGGATAAAGGTGGTGGCCCTCCACCCTGAGCAGGGCTGCTACAGCACTCAACCTCGTAAAGACCCTTGGGCCGAATTTAGGCCAGAATGGAGGACCTTGCATTGGAAATGAAAGCCCATGATCCTGAACCAGAGGAAGGAACGATGGGGCTCCCAAATCAGCACATGTAGGTAAGCATCCTACAGATCCAGGGAGCACATCCAGTGTCTCCCCCACAGAGTGTCTCCACAAATGATTGCTGGTGTAACAATCTTGAACTTCTGAAGGGGTAGGGAAAGGTTCAAGGATGAAAGGTCTAGTACAACTCTCAGGCCAGGCCGGTTCTTTTTTTGTATGGCGAAGATACAGGAATAGAAGCCCATGCTTGGCTGTGAAGCTGGAACCTCCTCCAACGCCTGACTTGCAATGAGCGAACAGATCTCTGCCAGAAGAGTTGTTGTCCCAATCCGTGGGAGTGGAGTGGAGGGGAGGAAAGAGGAAATTGAGGTATCGGCAGGCAGAAGCTCGAGGAAACCACTGAGAAAATCTATGGGTCCGCGAACTTTGCCCGTCAGGAATGAATGTGAAGGGCAAGCCTGCCCCACACTGGAGAACTGTGGCTCTGGATGGAACTGTCACTGTTTCTTTCCCGCTGAGGCTGGTGCCTGGAAGAAGCCCTTGTGCGACGACTTGTGCGGCTTGCGCCTGTGCTGGCTGGGCGATTTGTGCTGGCTGGGCGATTTGTGCTGGCTGCCTAGAGCAGTGCTCTTGAAAACCCCTGAAGCCACCGAAGGTACGACCTCTGTTAGAGCGTGGGTGACTTTGGCTATAGGCATTGGGTGCAAACTTAGTAAATATTGACAAGGACTTTTGGAAGCCACTTTATCCAATTCCTCATAAGTAGTCGAGTGAAACAAGTCCCCTGCCTCAAATGGCAGGTCAAGAATGCGTTCCTGCATGTCAAGGGTTAAACTTGGCTGCCTTGAGCCAAGCCGATGTCGTCATCCCCGGGGAGGAGTGGTGTGGCACCAGAGGACAGAGTATTAACTCTGAATAATTGTTATGCAGAAAAGAGAAAAAAAAAATATTCCCGGGGAAGAGCGCGTGGAATTACAAGGCCGGAGGCCTAACCCAGGAGCGTTGGTGTAAGTGGTCCGCTCCAGTCGACGCGGAAAATAGGACTGACGAGTGGGGCTGGTGGGCGGAGTCCGGGGAGCGCATGCTCCCAGGGCCGCGCCCCGCGCACATCTACATTTAAAGGGGAAGACAATTTTTTATGGTGAAAAAGGTTCCGTTTCCCATCCCTAGCGTGGGACTCCCATTAAGTATGGAGGAAAGGGGATGGGACGTAGGAGTAGAACCCTGAGCCCTACTTGTGTACGTTTCCTAGGTGTGACTGAGGGATTTGTGGCCATAGTGGAAACATTGTGCTTTCGGTGCGACTATGAGTTGGCCAGGGAGATCATTGTGTCTGTTGGTGTTAGTGGGGGTCAGCTGTGTAAGGAATCTAGGGAGAGGGTGTTTTCAAACTTTATTTAGGTTGACTAGTTGGAGTTTTCATGTATTTTTATGTAAGATAAGAAAATTGAGATTTAGTTGTGGATTTTCTTGAAGTGTGCAAGGTCATAGGTAAAGTGTTGGTAGCGCTGTGCTTCTTTGTAGCTGTGGCTAGATGTCCTGTGTTGTATTTCAAAATTAAAGAAAAAATGGCAAGGCAATCTCTTAGAGCATTAGCAGTGCAGCAGGCAAAGTCATTCTGATCAACTGTATCGCTTGTGTGCACAAGTTGTTTGGGAACCAAACAGTTGGAAGCCAGTACAGTATGCCCTTAGGATGTGCCTATCCAATGTGAGATAGTAAATTGAGAGGAGCCAGTTCCACTGTTTCTTGGATGTGGACTAGTTTCAGTTGAATATGTGTTAAATAGCCAGGTTTCAGTTTTTCCTGAATTTCCAATACTTTGTAGTGTGCAGCTTTCCCTTGGTAGCATGTTCCAAGATTTTGCGACCTTAATGGTGAAGGCAGAGGCACCATATAATTCTCTGCAGAATCCTCTGGCTTCTATTAACACTTCATTTCTTGATCTTCCCTCTCTAGTGGGTTAGTAGTTTGTGATTTTGTGTTGGCTAAATCCTGCTCCTGGACCTTGGACAGCTCTGTGGGTGATGCAGAGGTCATTGAAGTGTATGTTTACTTAATTGATAGCCTATAACAGTGCTCTAAGAGCTGGTGCTATTTGTTCCTCCCTGTTGTATCTGATGAATAGTTAATCTACTTTGTTTTTGATCCATTGCACCTTTTTGTGAGGTAGTTCGGCATACCAAAACAAATACTGTTGGCATAAGCTATTCTTGAGAGAACCAGAGATATAACGGGCAGTGATCTGGGTTGAGAAAATAAGATGGGTTATGATCCGTCCGAGTGTAGATGGAAGAACCTTTTGATCATTGTGCTGACTTGACATTCTAGGATGAGGCCACTGACCATTATTATGCAGAGATTCTTGGCTTTAGATGTTCTAGGGCAGTTACTGTGTTTAGAGTTGGAGCGTCCATTGTTCAGGATGCAGTGCATCTCATCAGACCTTTGGGACCCAGCTTTGAGTCATTGTCTGCCCTAGACTAAAATCTTGATTCCAGGGGACGTAATAAGGCTCAGTTTGTCGTGTCGTCAGTAGGTGGTGGGGAGGGGTAGCAGCACTGAGGTTGTTGCTACGTTTATAAACGGGTCCAGTAGATTACAAGTTGGGCCTTATTTTTGTCTTCCTGATTAATAGTAATGGGCAGTTTGTCTTTGGTGATGAGTGCTTGGCTCTAGAGTTCTTGTTAATATTATGTGGTCCAGAAAATCTATGCTGGGATAGGTAGTGTGTACTTCTGTAGTTATTCCAAGATTGTGATTCAACAGCATTCCGGGACGGTCTTTGGGGTTTTCTTGGGGTCTGCTTCTTGTCTTCATGTCACTCTCCTAACCAGTTTATCTCACACTCCACTGCCACTTTCATAGTCTCGTGGCACTCAGACGGATCCAAAATATGGGCTTGGCTAGTGAGGGGAGAGAAGAAACATGCCAAACAGCTTTGCTATTGTGCTGACACATGCAGTATAGAAGTACCCAGGTACTGTGTGCACTTCACCGGCAGCAGGCAGAGCAGAAGCCTATGCTGGCACCATTCCCCCAGCAATCATGTGGAGCTGCTGATCCAGAAGCAAAGAAGAAGGTAAGCACTGATGGGCTCTTCCATTGAGTGGGGGCATCAATGAGAGAAAGATTGTGAAATTCCCCCGACGAACGCACCTCTCGCGCATAATTTCAACACAATTGCACTTTTCTTTGATATCACATAGCGCTCAGGTTTTTGGGGGCAACTGTGAAGGTGTTGAACCTTCCTTGGGCACTTCGCATTATTTTGCCCTGAATCTGTATCTCTTCAAGATGGCCGACCTCCTCATAGGGCTGTGGAGCCATCAACTGCCTACAAGCTGTCCCCACTTTGAGTGGCTGCCCCTCTCTACATCACCCAATCAGAGGTGCCGGCAGGCGGAAGCCTGCCCCTCCAACAAAGGCCCACATCTAGACCCCGTCTGAGCCTGTCCAAGCCTGAATGGGCATCCACCTTGTTGCCACTCCATAAACAATGCTGCAGCCTCCTGTGCACGTCTTGCTCCTGCATGAACCTGGACCACAGCACCCCGGGCCCCTCTTCCTGCACAAAGGTGAGTGATGGCTGAACTGTCCGATTGCCTCCTCCAGCTATCTTCCCTGCACTGTATCTGCGCCATTCCTATTCTGCCTTCTCCCTTGGTCTCCTCTTTGCATCAACTCACTCTGTGTTTCTACAATTGGTATATTAATTTCACGTTGTGTTTCTCCTTCCTTTCGCATCCCTGTGTGCACGGCATTGTATTCTTTTGTTTAAAAAAAAACACAATATCTAATCTAGGTGGGTGCGTTTCCATATCTTGCATCCATTCCATGCAGTGCATTGCATCTTTTCTTTTAAAAAAGAAAATCAAATCTAGGTGGGTGTGTTTCTATATATTGCATACATTCCATGCACTGCATTGTATTTTTTTTATTTTTTATGATTGAATCTGGGTGGGTGCGTTTCCATATCTTGCATCCATCCCGTGCACTAAAAATCAAACCTTTAGTCTGTTTTCATGTTGCTCTACATTTGTATTAGGCCCTCCTTAACTACAAGGCTGCCTGTGAGTAAGTGTCAGAACTGTGCATGGCAGCCCTCCCTTTTTTTCCTTCTGTCATCTATCCTCTGCCACTGAGGTGGCACTTACCATCTCTCCAATCTTTTTTAACTGCTACACTATCACCTACCTCCCTCTCACAATATCTGGATGATAAAAGCACAACAAAAAAATATTTAAAAAAAAGACATCCTAGGTGCAAATCCTGGTCTTCCCATCGCAGACATCTATGTCAGTGCATCCTCATCTCCACAGCTTCCAGATGCTTGGGCGCGGTCTGCCCAGCACCAATTATCAAAGACACAGCGAAAGATCTTGCGCCATTTATTACATCGTTAATTAATGCCTCATTCGCAAACAAGCAGCACAGTACCCGGCAATCTGAAGGACGCTTGGGTCCTGCCCTTATTAAAGAAACCAACCTTGGACCCAAACACCCCGACAAACTACAGACCAATCATCACAGTACCCTTCCTCCAAAAAATTCCTAGACAGTGCAGCCTACCCACAGATTCAGCATCACTTGGAAAGCAATAACTTACTAGGGCTCCGACAATCAGGTTTCCGACCTAGAAATGGCATGGAAACAGCTGTGAGATCTTGAAACACAAATGGACATCATAAAAGACAAGGGTCATCTGGCACTCCTTTTGCTACTAGATCTATCAGCTGCCTTTGACCTAGTGGACCATGAAACCTTATGCAACCACCTTGCATTCGCAGCCCACTTCTCCAACGAAGCCACCTCATGGATTCAGTCATTTCTTAACAATAGAACCACTAAAGTGTTTTCACCCACTGCATCCGCTATACCAGTCGGAGTCACTTGTGGAGTTCCCCAGGACTCGTGCGTCTCCCCAACTCTCTACAATGTTTTCACAAAGCCATTTTCAATGACTTAGACCATTTGGGTGTCTCCTACAAAAACTACGTGGATGACACCCAAATCCTTATCCCAATTACTGTTGACTATAACCGCCTAAATGACAGTTACCAAATCATTCAAGCTTTGATGGCCAAACATGGACTCTGTCTTAATGACTATAAGACAGAGCTGCTTCTTGTAGGATCCCAAGCCAGACTCAACAAACTCGTCAAAAAATTTAATGCATTTAACATTGACGGCAACAACATCAAGGTTAAATGTTAAAACCTTAGGCATCTATTTAGACTCTTCACTTTCACTGACGAGACAAATTAACGCAACTGCCTCCACAACTGCATACACTTGAAAGCTAATTAACGCCTGCAGACCATTTCTGACCACCAGTAACTGCATTAGCTTAGCTAGGGCACTATTCCTATCCAAACTAGACTATTGTAATGCACTTTATTTAGGAACCAACCAATACAATCTAAGAAAGCTACAAATCCTCCAGAACAACGCGCTCAGATCAGTTATGAACATCCCTAAATCTCACCATACTTCAGAACTGAGACACAGTGTACACTGGCTATCAGTCAATCAAAGAATTAGACTTGAAACTATTACTTACCTTCAAATGCCTAAATAATCTCGTACCCAAGTACTTGTGTGACAAATTCAATCAACACTCCTCAGACAGATATGTTAGATCATAAACTAACTGCCTTACCATTCCCAGATTCAAGCTTCAAAAGGCAAGGGGCAGCAGCTTCCCGGTTTTAGCAGCTAAAATATGGATTTCATTGCCTGCAACCATTAGAGCTGAACCGCCTTCTATAATTTCAGGAAAAACGCTAAAATCTGGCTTACCCTGAATGAGCCCTGATAACTTGTACAAGAGTTTCTACTCTCCACCTCTGTACCTACTGCCATGTTGTAACTCCCTTTACTGTCCTAACATGATCATGTATGTCGTAAACCTGTTGTAAATCCTGCTTTAGAACTGCTGTAAATGTAATCTTATCATGAAAATACATATTCTATGTACCTTTAAAGACCTATCCTATGTATTGTAAATACTCACTATGTAACTATGTAACTGCAAGAAATGTGACCAGATGCCTAAGGGCTAGGTGCGCTATATAAATAAAATACAAAATCCTCCAGAGAGATCTTCACTGATATCCTCTTCTCAGGCCCCTCTTCAGACCTATGTAATTCTCATCTCTACTCTCTCCCCTGTAACATTCTCTCTCATTAATGGTGGCACCAAGTGGGAAGTTCTCTTGGCGGGCTTCTTCTCATGACGCTGCATCATTAATGTCTACCACACTGACACTATCCTGGTTCAGGGTCCTCAGACCAACCACCTTCACTTTGACTGGATCCTGCCATCCCTCATTAACTTTTTCTTCTCCTGCATCTCCCCCCCCTTTCTCCATTAACGCCCCCTCTCCCTGACTGGAGTACCCCACCCCTGCACTCCACCTCAGAAATAGACCATCTACACCTGGCGACTTAACGCATGCTCAGCCAATAAACACTCTGCTGACATCTACCTCCTATTTTAAGACACTGACCTTGACATTCTCACTCTTACTGAGACATGGTTCAATGCCATCTCAATCACCGCTTTTGGCTCCCTCCTACTTGACTGCTTTAAGATCATTTCCAAGTCTCGACCTCACTGTGCTGCTGGTGGGGTTGGCTTAATCTTCCGAGTGGGTTCCTTCTTCCATATTACCCACTCAGCTCTACTCTTCCTTTGAGAGTCTGGTATGCACATTGGTTATCTCTCCCTCCCCCACCCTGTCCATTGCTACCATTTACTGGCCTCCAGGCACTACCTCCCTGTTCCTATCTTAATGGTCTGATTTCTGTTCCTCCTTACTTTCAACCTCCACCAACCTACTCCTCCTCGGTCACTCCAACATCCAATTGGACTCCCCTGGCACAGCATCCACTCTTTTGACCTCTGCACCTCTCTATCCCTCTTCATTCTCCCTTCTGGTCCAACCCACTCTTCTGGGCACCCTCATCCATTCCGACCGACCTCCCTCTCTCATCTCCCCTGGTCACCCCCATCTCCTGGTAGGACCACTCTTTTCTCCTCCCACCTGGGTCACTACGACCACTCCTCCAAAAGCCCTGCCAACCTCACTCATGAACACCCGCCCAATGAAAGGAGTGTCAGCTGATACCTTCTCTTCCACCTTTATCCCCCTTGCCCTCCCAACTCATACTCTAGCACAGACACTGCTCTCAGCAACTTCCAATGTCATCACCCTTGACATTCCCACCCCAGTCATGAGAATCCACTTGAAACCCGTCTCTAAGCGCAACACCTGGTACGACTCCAAACTTGCAGCCCTGAAACTAAAGTGCAGAGCTGTGGAACGGAAGAGGCAAACCTCGGGCTCATCCTCCCTCTGACAAACTAGCCTGCCGCCTGCTCCAAAGGGAAATACAGACCATCTGTGCCAAAAGAAGGGCCCACATTAAGGCATGGGTATCTGGCGCATCCAACAACATGGCTGAATCTGCAGGGAACTAGCTAACCCTTCCGCAGTATCCACCTCCCCTATTCCTTCTCAGGCACTCTGCAATGCACTTGCCACTCACTTCACCACCAAAACTCAGGACATCCTGAACCCATCCCTCAACTCCTGCCTTCCTGCTCCTCCTTCGCCCTTGTCTCACTGGAAGAAGTCACCAGTCCCAATCAGCTGGAAATGTTGTCCTCCAACCTGAACTCTGTGCCTGGGGTGAGCCCCTTGTATATGACCAGATCTTCCTCGTCTTCATCATCAGACCCTTCAGAATTCGGAATTGATATGGCTCACCCCTCTTGATTTGAACGCAGACACCGGAGGTGACAATGGCGAAGATTCAGACTAATATAATGTCCGCCCTGACAATTACCTTAAACCCTTTCATGAAATTGTTTGAAGGTATGAATACTAACATAAAAAAGCAAGCTACTCTACTGGCTATGACTCACACTAAATATATTACTGCCGCACTGATATTCCTAGAATCCTTTACAACAGCGGAACTGAGACTAGAGAAAGAAGTAGAATGATCAGCTTTATGGCAGACCAGGCTATATGATCTAACAAGAAGTGATGAGGGCTGACAATAACATCACAATGGCTGCTATCTTAGAGTCAGTGAAATGGCTCAAATCTTCTCAAGAACAAGATACTCGCCTACAAAAGTCCTCCAGTGTCTTTACTTTGACTATGCTTATATGGCCCCTTCCATTGTTGAAACCTGAGATGTCCCAAAAATCAAGGAAATCACAGACTCGCCGTCCTGTGCGACCCATAACCTTGACACCTCGGGTAAATGCGGGTGACTAGGCGCTCATTGAGACATGAAAGGAGGATGATGTCCCTACAACAGTCGGAAAGAGTGCTTCTATGATGGTTGAAAGATGAGCAAAATGTTGGGACTCCCAAAGCACTTCAAGGCCAGAAACCCTATATCCTGCGAGTCATATGAATAATGGCTCTAAACATCGATGGAGAATCAATCAAAAATATGCATGAAAGAGGCAAATATGAGATTTTCAATTATAGGAAATGTTAATAAACAAATGTCATTAGAGAGACTGGGGAGGGGGGACATAAAAAAAAAAGAAAAAATCTCCCAAGTAAGAAACAAACCAAAGTCAAATGGCTCACAATCCTTTTTGTGGAACTTGAGCACACCACCACGAGACAATATAGATCTCCCCATATTTAATAAGCAGGAAAGAAGGTAGGTGAGCAGCGTTAAGGATGCAAGAGTCATAACAAAAAGAATATGGATCCTTGTTCAATAGAGTGGTAACTGTTCTCCCCCTTAGAAAGATGAAGATCCAGGCCTGCTGCCCTTATGGATCTTACAACATACACCGATGAAGAGCCTAAGGTCAAGGGGGAAATAATGAATCTCTCCGTCTCTTTTGAAGGTGAAACTGACACCCAAAGTTAAACACACTTGGCACAAAGAATGAAAACAAGGAAATAGGGAACAAAAATCATAGGCAATACTTTTGTCAAGGCAAATGGAATTGGAGGACACTTTCTAAAAAGTAGATAAGTCAATAGGCCTGCGCCAGTGTCAAAATGGGACAGGAATCCTGTTGAGGATCACAAGGTTAGAAGAGTTCACCCTCCTCCGGATGGGAACGAGGAGGGTCTTCGCTCATCGGCCGGGAAGTCGGCAATTCAGCCGTAGATGCTGAACGCGGAGGGACACCTGCTGGGTCGACAATAAGTCACCGGGGGCGCACCCAAAGGAGGCAATCTTGAATCTAGTTGACTCAACAGGGACTGCAGTGTAGATAAGACTTGGAGGGACAGCATCGACTGCGGGTTCATCAGAGGATACGTGGATGGACCAGACTGTACTCCTGCCGTCGAAGGGCCAACACACTATAAGCCGAGGCCTGTTGGGTTCACCACTGGCTCTCATTCCTCCTCCATCGACGACACTGAAACGGCCGCCTCCTGCTGTAGCAAAGTCTCTGGTAGAAGGACGTCAAACGCTGAAGGCTGCCACGCCCCACCCGTTGGTAGCAAGTTGTCCGTCGACGACGAAAACCTCGGGCCTTCGTCGACCGCAGTCAATGGGGCCGATGACACAATCATGGAGGCTGACACCGTAGCCGGCAGTGAAACCGTCGACGGAGCAGACAGTTGTGGCGCAGTTTTTTCAGGCGATCCCGCCCGTTTGGACTCTCTGGATGGATGCTTCGAAGACTCTCTCCTGGAGGATGACCTACGATGGTCTCCTGAAGGAGCGTTTCGAAGAGTCCTTTTTGTCCTTCCCTGATGAAGACATTTTCTCAGGTCTTCCCTCCGGCCTATGGGGCTGGTCAGACTGACCATGCTTAGACGACGAAGGGGCCCCTTTCATCAGGTGTTTGCTCAAAGAGGGGCGACCGCTCTTCTCTGCACCGGAAGGCCGAGACTTCTTAGCCGGTGGGTCAGCTGACACCGACCGGCAAGGAACTGTAGGAGCAGGTCTCAGATGCCAGGCTGCGAACCGATCCCACCTCAGATTAAGGGTAGGTACCTTTGTTTAACCAAGACACCAACCGCCGATTGTGGTCCTTCAGCGTTTTCTGAGAGAAGCCTTTACAGATGTCGCAGGAATCGACGGAGTGATGAGGGTAGAGGCAGTCCATGTGCCCGTCCCCTTCATATACCTTCTTCAGACAGCAAGTCGTGCAGGGCAGAAACACAGCTTTCCCGGAGACATTGGGGAAAAAAACGACTACAACACACCAAACATGTAGAATCAAAATGAGCACGAGGTGATCCCGACACTTTGGAGACGGTTGAAATCTGAAGGGAAGCCACGGGGCGGGTCTATTTATACCCTACGTCCTCTTGGGTGGTAGCTAAGCACCCAATAAGACCTTGATGGGACACAAAAGTGTCGAAGTTTTCCAAGTGAAAACGCTATTTTAAAAAGGACCGAGGTTCCCAGCCTGACGACGGGGAATATTCAAAGCATGTGAATCCATGAAAGATCCACTGCTGGAGAAGGGTCAGGAGCCTTCATCTTAGCCTTGACACAAAGAACCTCAGCTGAGCCGGTACTGCGTGGCCTAGAATGTTTTTGAGACATGCCATCAGCCAGAATAGCCTTCAACGGCAGGACCTCGGCAAAAGCTGTTAACAGAGGAATTCCGGTGAGAGACCTCACTCCGTGCCGCCTCAACAGAACTGGCGTCAGCGCTTGAGCGGGAATGATGAGGAGTACACCTCACCGACAAGACCTTAGCAGGCCTCTCAGAACTGTCGGTCACCTTCGCCTCCAATCGAGGTACCTCGGAACCGAGTCCGGTAAAAGCCCCTTCACAAAGGGCCTTGAACTTTAGTTTGGTACAGAAAGCCTCCACAGAGGCCTCAGGGCGAGCCACAGTGTCTTTATAGGAAGCTCCAGTCAAGGAGACCTCAAAGCAAGCTCCAGTACCCGCCGTCTCAGTAGAACTGGGCACACAAACAGCTCCCACAGGAGGGGCCTCGGATTGTAATCCGGTGTCAATAGGCCCCTTACAGAGGCCCTCGGAGAAAACTCTGGTACACTTTTTAGGCCTAGAAGGCACCTCAGGGCAAGCCCTGGTAACAGAGCCTTTGATGCTCCTCCCGGACCGGGAAGACCCCAAGAAGGAGTCCCCTTGTCGGGGTGCCCTAAAAAGTAAAGAACTCACCGGGCGTTTCTTCTTTTAATTGATGAAAGTTTGAAAGTGCGTAAGGGGAGTGTGCTGAAACACCTGCTCCCACTGTTCTAAACGACGTTGAAGCGCCCGGACCGACAGGGAATAGCAGTAAAAACACGATCCCCACCGGTGGTCCAGGCCCAACCACTCTAAACAAAGAGGATGCGGATCCACCATTGTGACGCGTCGCTCACAGGAAGAACAAAAAGGAAAGTCTAACTGAAACGGCATAGAAGGACTGCCACACGACCGCTAAGCAGGAGAGGACGACACTGGAAGGAAAAAAATCTTCCAAAGATGCAAGTACGTCCAGTCCCGATCGAGCTGAGAAAAGGACTGATGGGCAATGTGCTGGGCGGAGCTAAGGAGGGCGGGGTTACGGCTTCGTGCGGTACCCCATGTAAAAAGAGAGGAAGGACACATTTTTGAAAAAATGTATGCTTTTTTACAAAGTGCTCTGGTCCCGTCCCACAGGACGGAGTGGGACACCGTCCTGTGGGACGGGACCCATAAGTATAGAGGATCCTCTATGCTGACGTTCTAGTTATGATAGATCAGACAGCAATAGGATTGCAATAGGAATTAACACTTTAGATTCACATAAAGGAGAACGACCTGCGAGTCAACGTAAAGAAAACAAAAATAATGGTGTTGGCTAGTGCCCAAGGTAGAAGACACTTAAAAGAGGCATGGCTCATAGATAAACAAAAAATGGAAAGTCTCTACTCTTACCCATTTGAGGGTCCACATTAAAGGATAGTTCCGGGACTTTTTTTTTTATTGTCCCTACGGGTCGGCCATGTGTTTGTAAGCATAAATCGGTAGATCGTAGGAAACTTTCCTATGGACCTTACCCGACTTTTCGCCCATTATCGCACTCGAAATCAGCCTCCATTTTGTGATAATCCTATCATTCCGCCGCATCGACCTGGCTCACCTGCCTTTGCGGCACTAAATCAAATCACCCGCCCCTGAGCCTGACATCAGCAGACGCGTACTGCCCATTTCAAGCACGTCTCGTGTCAACAATCGCTGCGCCTCAGCTATTGACGTGTTGCCATGGAAATGGCAGGACGCCTCTTTCCCCAATAAGTATAAACAGACCGTTTCACAACACACAGCAGCAGATTTTCGATTCCATTCCTCTCTCTGTGTTACTTTGAGTATTCTGTGACTCGTTTCAGTGCTCTGGTCAGCTACCTTCGCCGCTTGTAGCCCGTGTGAACACCTGTACCATCTCTGTAAATTATTTTACTATCTTTACCGCACAATGGCCACAATAATGCCGTATATGTACGAGCCCGAGTACACCGAGGAAGAACTACTGGAAAGTCAAGCACGCGAAAACGATGGGGATTCGGACGGCAGTTGGGAGGACCAGTCAACGGATGAAGAGCCTGGACCATGTCGCATGGACGGCGTCTCCACCTGGTGCACGTAGTAGATCCTGCAGCCATCCTCTTACATTCAGTTAGATGGCCTCTCCTTGGTGAGGCCCTGCGGCAAACTGGTCTTGTCTGCACGACCACCGCCCCGATCCACCCCCCGCCCTATCAAAGGCAGTTCGCACCGGGGTACTTGTGCTGGCAAGTGGAGCTGTCAGGGAGCGATAAAGGCCAAGAGGTGCCAAAGACCATGTACACTTCAAAGTGGTCTATAGAGCATGGGTTGTTGTTCCCATGTCTACCTACAGACCCCGTGTCTCCTGCCAAGCATCCCCCCTCACGCTGGACGGCCCCCTGCAATCCACATAAGTGTGTCTCCATTCACAAGTCTTCCTGTGTCTTGTCTGCACGACCACCGCCCCGATCCACCCCCCGCCCTATCAAAGGCAGTTCGCACCGGGGTACTTGTGCTGGCAAGTGGAGCTGTCAGGGAGCGATAAAGGCCAAGAGGTGCCAAAGACCATGTACACTTCAAAGTGGTCTATAGAGCATGGGTTGTTGTTCCCATGTCTACCTACAGACCCCGTGTCTCCTGCCAAGCATCCCCCCTCACGCTGGACGGCCCCCTGCAGACCGCATAATGCCACGACATATACACGTCATTCATTCACAAACACACCCCTGTTTCGAATTCTTTATAACCCACTTCATATTTCTAATGAGAACTTCTTTGCGCTTTGCTAGTCAACCCGTGAAGGTGCTGGTTATCTGCTCTTCGTCTCTGTGAACTTCCGTGACCACTTTGAGCAAACTCGTCAGTTTGCAACCTGTGAACTGCTCCCTGTTCTACGACAAGAAACTACTCTGATCCCTGCATCTAACTGTTTGTTCGTCAAGGTAAGTCCATGTACCATAATCATTTTGCGTCCAATTTTTTAATTTATATCTATTTGCTAGTAGTCATCAAATTGCATCCATGTTTTCTTTTCGTTCACGACAGTACATGCAAGGAACTAGTCACATGTTCTGAGTTTAGTCAAATTACTTTTTATATTTTTTGAAAGTTATTGAAATACTTATCCGCATGTGAATAACGTGTATAGTTCCAAGAACCAAAACGGACCTTGCATTGAACCTTTTATGTGTCATTTAATGTTTTAACACATTGGTATTCATAGAGAATTGTTGATCTTTACTTTTCAGAACTTTCCATAATGCCTGCCTGTTCCATTGGCGGTTGCCCTTCGAAGACCCATAACAAATCTGAAGGTACTATAATGCATGTTTTCCCTAAGACAATAGATCAGATAAGAGAATGGGTCCGATATTGCGGATATCCAGCCTCTGAGATAGAAAGTAGAGTCCTAGAAGTCTTTGCGGACAAGAGGGGTGATCGATACCGCATCTGCAGCAGGCACTTTAGCCCAGACATGTACTCCACATCATTGCTAATAAGGACGAAAACACCGCGAGCGAGGCGAAAATTGCTCTCAACCGCTATTCCCACTCTATTCGTCCACATCCCTCCACTGGTGAGTCAAGTTTACGTTTTTATCTCTCGGCATTGCGGTAGTGTGTAGCATTAGCTAACAATAATTTCCCCATTTATGTATCCACTCAATATGAAGGCTGAAGATTCTCCATCCGTGTCGTTATTGCAGTCATCAGCCACTTCAAGCGCCTATCGGGTAATCTTACTTAGCTATTCTGACACTGACTTGTTTTAGGCATGTAAATCAATAGTTTTAATTGATCGTGTATTTATTTTACCTAATGGTACACCACAGTACTCGTCCTCTAGTCTTTGTTTTCAGTTATAATTATTGTTATCCAAAATAATGCAAGTACTGTCTTTCAGGGAGATGCTGAGGAGTCCAACGCATTGACGACAACCGTAGATGTCACTCAGATGCTCGAGGTACGTTTCCGGACAGTTCCATCGATGGAGATCATCAGATCTTGCATTCTTGTAGCGTGATTGTTACACACAATGTTTCTTTCGTTTTTAGCCATTGGTATGTCCTTCTGTCGTCGCCCTCCTATGTGTCTTCTTTTTTCAATATTGTGTTCATTACTAATGAAAGTCCTATGTTTCAGGGAGTCGATGGAGCATTAGTCCAAGAGGAAGGGGGAGCATGCAGTTACGGGTCGGCGCAACAGCTTGCAGAAGTGTGCACCGCAGTTACAGCGTCCCTTGATGTTCTTATGCATTTCGAGGTATGGATACTGACAGATCAATCATGCGAGATCAAATGACGTGATTACATCCGCTATACTTCCTTCTTTATTAACGCAAGTACTATGTTTCAGGGAGCTGACGGAGCTTCTTCAACAAGAACATCACCCCTAGTAGTTGATGCAGATCTCTGGGTGGTGACACTTCCAACGATGGAGCAAATCGAATCATATTTAGATATCCATTATTTATTTTAGACAACTGATCATTTGTGCAGGTATATTTAGATGAGCCGTTGACGCCTGCAGAAAGTTTATGTTCTTTTAAACAAAATACAAAACCATACTAATGCAATTACTGTGTTTCAGGGAGTTGCTGAAGCCTCATCTTCAATAATATCATCAATGGAAGTCTATGCGGAGCCCGAGGTATGGATCTTGACAGTTCAATCTAACTAGATCAACAATGCGTGAACTATTGTCGTTTGAATGTTCTACACAATGCGTTCATTCGTGTTTTTCTATTGAGATGTACGTATGGGTATTGGTCCCCAAGTACATTTTGTGTTTTCAATATTATTATACATACTAATGAAAGTTCTATGTTTCAGCGAGTCGATGGAGCCTCAGTGAGTGATGGATGTGCTTATCATGAAAGTATAGTCGTTGCAGCGCGAGAGGAAGTGGAGACATGCACACACGAGTCGGAGCAACAGCGTCCAGATGTTGAAGTTCGAGGAAAGAAAGTTTCAAAGAAAAGAAAGCAAAAGAAGGTTAGTGTCCTGTTCACTATATTATGTTGTCTTTCACTGTCAATAGTTCAATACTGTAAGTTGTGTTTAAACTGAACATCCCTTTTCTAATCTGTCCTCTAGTTGCGAGTGGGTGTAAGAACTAGATCTACACAGACAGTGAAGCGAACGAGAGATGTTGCTTGTCAAACCTTTTGGCAGGGACTTGAGACTGGAGATGCATCGTGCCAATGGGAAGAATATGAAGTGATTGACAACGGAGCTATACCACCACCAGCCATTGATAGTGAATGTCCTCCTGGTAGTTTGGATGCAGTCGTAGATCAATTCACAGAATCCACACCCGCAAAAAATAAGAGCACGCGAAAGTTGAAGACATTGTTTTTTTCTCCCATCTCCGGACAAGGAACAGATGTTTCAATGGAAGAGAATGAAGTGGACGACAATGAAACACCATCAATATCACTCAGCATAGCGGAAGACGATATCAGAGATTGTACCTTTCATGCGAGTGACATGTCCTCAACGTTACAGGCCGAACCAGCTGGGATGCAGAGTGACAGTATAAGGAAAGAGGCCAAATTCATTGTATTCGATAGCTGTTTGATGGATATTATTATGATGATGAAATGTGGGCATTGGGTTGGTGGGGAAGTATGTGGGGAGCCATTGATTAATGTGACTCGTGCAATTCGAGGCACTAACCTTAAAATACATGCCACCTGTACACAATATCATCCGTTCGCATGGTCTGCACAACCCATGCTGGGGCAACTGCCAGCAGGCAATCTACTTTGTGCAGCGGCCGCACTTTTTAGTGGTTCAAGTTTTAAAAAGTTACAGTATTTCTTTCAGTTTGTGGGAATCCATTTCATTGCGAAAAGTCAGTTCTACAAATACCAAACCGATTATCTATTTCCAGCCATCAGCGAAGCTTGGAGAATGGAAAAAATGTCAATGGAAAGTACATTCGCGGGCAAACGCTTCAGGCTAGCCGGTGATGGACAATGCGACAGTCCAGGATTTTCAGCCAAGTACTGCACCTACCACTTTCAGGACATGGAAAGTAAGAAAATTGTGAGTTCGGTGGTCGTGCAGGTGTCACAAAGTACATCCTCAGTGGCCATGGAGAAAGTTGGCTTTGTAGCATCATTGCAAGAACTACAATCGCGGGGAATGGTGATCGACCTGATAGCCACGGACAGACACGTTTCAATTGCCAAGACAATGAGAGAACAGTACAAAAATATAAATCACCAATTTGACGTTTGGCATCTTGCAAAATCAATCAATAAAAAATTGTCGGCTGCAGGAAAAAAAAAAGATATGCAAGGTATTTCACAGTGGTCCAAGTCAATCAGCAACCATCTTTGGTGGAGCTCAAAAACACGTGAAGGGTCGTTGGAAATTCTACTGGAAAAATGGCGGTCAGTAATGTTGCACTGTAGCAACGTACATCGATGGTCGACAAATGAGCATTTCCACAAATGTGAACATGGCCATTTGTCCACAGAGGAGGCACGGAAGAAGAAGTGGTTGATTCCTTCATCACCCACTCACAAGGCCATTGAAAAGATTGTATTTGATAAAACTATAACAAGAGATTTGAGGGGACTCACGGAATTCTGCCACACAGGAGATTTGGAGGTGTTCCACAATATGTGCCTAAAGTACAGGCCCAAAAGATTGCATTTTGGCATGGAAGGCATGATAAATCGGACTCTTCTAGCGGTCTTGGCACATAACCATAATGTTGGCCGTCAACAAAGTAGGACGACCGGAACTTTAGGGACGCTTCGCTACAATAAGGCCTTCACTAAAAGAAGTAAACAATGGATTATCAAACCAGTGTTTGAGGATATGCAATATGAGTTTATTGAGAGACTTATCGTAGATGTCCTCGATAGGCACATACATGGAGTGGTGAACGAACCTATGCAGGGGACAACTGCATTGCCACCCAACATTGCCTCTGTTCCATGTCCACCTAAAGCAGAGCTCATTGAGAAATACACATCACGGTTTAAATGATTGTAATTCGATTGTCTGTTCTCTCGAGTCTCCTCATGTTGCAGGCCCATTGCAATTAAACCAAACAGTAATATAAATCATTTTTACAAACATTATAGAATGTTTCCGTATTACAAACACATGGCCGACCCATAGGGACAATAAAAAAAAAGGCACGCAGACAAGATGCCCTTACACTAACTGGAGCGAACTAGAAATGTGTGCTCGCTCAAAGTGAAGGTCAGCTGCTTTGATGTTTTGCTCGGGTGGCGGAACGGCCCACGACCCAATATAAGGTTCTATTGTGATTTGACCTTGACAGGCCGGGACCATCCTGAAAGACTAAGAAAAGATAATGAATAAAATTTCAGAAACGAAACGATGAGCCACGTTCATTAGAAGAAGTAACGTCGGCAAAGAAGGAGTGGTGTTTCGGGTCTGCCCTACACAGAGACACAATGGAAAATGCAAATATAATGTAAGTAACTTTTGATGAGTTTATACCGCAATTTCATTACTATACAGTGGCTTTAAAGACGGGTTCAGTTGTACTTGTTCGTTCTATGTGGCATAGTGTTTTCTACCGCGCACTATCTGGAGGAGAAACATCTGCTTTTACTGAAGCACCTCAAAACCTTCCTCTTTGCTTCTGCTTTCTCTCTCCCTCTCCCCTGCTACAACTGGTCCACTGTCTGCGACCTCGGTCCTGGGCCCTTCCACTCTCCACCTGCACTGCCTCCCTGTCAACCCCTGCACTGGGGGACTGTCTCAGTATCCTACAGCCCCCCCTTCCCAGCACTTGTTCTGCACTTACCTTGCACTTGCCACCAGCTGGCCCTATTTATTTATTATTTTATGCTACTTACCTTGTACTCCACTCCCCCCCCCTCCATGCCTCGCCACGCCTTTAAACACTTGTGTACACCCAGTAGCGCTGTCCTCGCTATGAAATGAATAATTTTAATAAGGATCTGATGGTGAGACTAATTTCATTTTTTATGTTTTTAGGTACATCATTCACTACTGTCTGTGTCACGAGTACCAGACACCGGCGGACGGCTTCTACAGCCGCCAGTTGCTTCTCCGCGTGAACAACGTTAACACCCTGACCATTTTATGGGACGATCGCCAAGTACAAGTATGCCCTTACGCGGTACTAACGGTTAGATGCAACATACCTACCGTTGTGGTGGCCTAGTGCCTCGTTGTTGGAACAGCCATGCGATTATCAGTGCGACAGAAGAGCTTATTTTTATCGTAAACCAACACCCTGTGTACTGCACACGAACATCGCTTCCCTCAAGACGAACTAATTTGGATCGAGAGCAAAGAAAAATGCAAATCGCTGAATATTCTCTAAACATTTGATGTCCAATAAACGTACTTTGCCAAATGTACAATCTTGCCGTTTGCTTTTAAACCACGGTTTCACATTCCGAATTGTGGTGCTGTATTGTGAGATGCTCTAAGACCCTGTGTACAGCAAAGGACCATCGCGTTCCTCAATACGAACTTTTTGGAACATGAGCAAATAAAAATGCAAATCGCTGAATATTCTCTAAACATTTGATGTCAAATAAATGTACTTTACCACATTTACAATCTTGCGGTTTGATTTCAAAGTACAGTTTCATATTCCGAATTGTGGTGCGCTGTATTGTGAGCTGATCTGTGTTGATTTCCGGGGTCTGTGTGGAGTCGCGTAGAAGACGCCTGGGCGCGTTTGCCTACGCAGCTCAGTCACGTCACGGATAGAGGCGGGGAATATGAATGTTTTGATAAAGTCTGTTTCAGGGGCGGGGGATTTGATTTAGTGCCGCAAAGGCAGGTGAGCCAGGTCGATGCGGCGGAATGATAGGATTATCACAAAATGGAGGCTGATTTCGAGTGCGATAATGGGCGAAAAGTCGGGTAAGGTCCATAGGAAAGTTTCCTACGATCTACCGATTTATGCTTACAAACACATGGCCGACCCGTAGGGACAATAAAAAAAAAGTCCCGGAACTATCCTTTAATTGCAACATCAACGAGCATGGACGGATCTCATTATTAAGATCTAAATGTAAAAGTCTATCATCACAAGCCCTGTTGTTGAAAAGGAAGTATGGCACATTCACAATGTGTCCGATTGTAACCTTTGACAGAAGGTGATTCCCATTCTAACATGCAGAGCTGAATTTTAAAAATTTAAAATTTTTAAAAATATTGGTCGGCACTGGGAGATGTAAACGTTAGGGAAGTGTAGTGGTCTGCTACAACGGGCATCCAAAATACTTTGGGAGAGGCACACAGTTAGAATGCATATTTGTAAACTTAGCTGTTCAGGATTTTTGTGAGAGGATAAGTTGGCAGAGGTGCAACAGACGACATGGCACATTTATAAGGTGTTACCGTGGTGTCATAACAGGGTGCCCCTTGAGAGACCTCATGTTGCTAGTGCCCTTTAGTGGAAATCATTGCGAGGGGATACCCTGGGGCCTCCAATTCTACATTGGTGTCTTTGGAGGACTACAGAATGGATACTAGGATAGTTAAGCGTGGAATTGTTTCAGGGGAAACCACTGAGGGGTTGGGGCACCTAGGAGGGTTACAGTATTTCACAGCATCGTAGGATGTTTTTGCACTGGTTCTGAAGAGACACACCAGTCTTCTTGTGACATCTACAATGCTCTCTTCCCAAATACTCTCCTTCTAGAGCCCTTCGCTCGGACTCCTCCAACTCTCTGCGTGCGAGCCGTTTTTCCAAACATAGATTTGGTGGTAGATCCTTATCCTATGCAGGTGCTTCCCTCCGGAACAGCCTCCCTGCCTGTGTCTTGAACAGGACCTAAGTTACAGAAACTACCCAAGACATTCCTTTTCTCTTTCTCTCCCTCTCTCCCTTGCTAACCTCCTCGCTTCCTTCCCTCCATGCTCTTCCCCAACCTGCTCAGCTTGCTGACTGGTCCCCTGGTGCACCCCCAGAGCCCCAGATGTCCCAGGCCCCCCTGCCAGTCCTGCATTTGCCTCTGGGCCTCTGTACATTGCTTGGCACTACTGCATTATGCTCCATGAGGGGGGGGCAACCTCTCTGCAGTTAATCCTGGCCCCTGCTGGAATGGGAGCACTTGTCCCCCCCCCCCCCTCGCACTTCCTGGGTCTGCGCACTTGCATGACCTTAAGTGTACTAAGCCTACCAATCTGCCCGTTCCTCCCTCTGTGTACCCTCCCTAGCCAGGCCTAGTACTGTAGTTATTTGTACTGTACGTTCCTTTCCCTCTCGCCCCCCCTTCTCCCCTCACTCTTTGTCACGCACTCACACAAGCAGATATGCCTCTGGTCTAGTATGCTAGATCATTCAGAATCTTCAAGGCCCAAGATCATTCGGAATCTTCAAGGCCCAAGAACGACAACTGTAATCCCTTTTTCCCTTTCCGCTTTGAAGCACTTCACTTCAGTAAAAGCGTTTTATAAATCAACAATTACAATTGTCTGTCACAGGAGTTCTGTCCACTTTGCCACAGAAAATGCAGAGCCCTAGTGTATTCTCCAGGCATAGTCGGTCAGATAGCACAGCGAGATGAATGCTCGTTCTGGCATCTGTGCGCAGTTTGCTGATGTACGCAGAGCCAACTTAGCCTTTCAAATTTCAGATGTCAATAAATGGAGTACCACGCAGTGGGAAAATAATTACAACTGTTATTTCAGCGCTTCAAAACCTGCGGGTTTATAGTGCTATATAAAACTAGATATTATTGCTGTAATCTGGAGGCAGTGCATGGTTGGGTGTGTGGTCCTTGAAGTTTCACATGCTAGGCCTGCTATATCGAAGGTGTGCTTCCAAAATCATTACCTTGCTGCATAGTCTAGTGTGGCTATATTGTGTGGTCCGGTAGATTAGTGTTAGGTCCATATGCTGTCAATGTGATGCAGTAATGGCAGAGTGTTGGTGTGAAATTCAATGTTAATGTTAAAAGGTATTTATATAGTGCACCGTCACCCAAGGAGTTGGTCTCCAGGCGCTCAGGTGGATCTGCAAACAAAGGGGTGGTGTTGTGTTAGTGGGTGAAGAGGGCGTAGGAAAGTGAGAAGGTGGTGTTCTGTTGGCAGCTTCAGTTCGGTTTTCACTGTGCGCTGAGCTTGGGTGTGAATATAGGATCAATGCAAGTTCTTGTGTGCTGTTGTTGCGATGTATGTGTTGATTGTTGTTGCGGTGTGGTGAAGTGCGTGCGGTTTGCTGTGAGAGAATTGGTTGTGTGGGTTTTTGTGCGAGTTAAGTAGGAGGACATTTGAGGTTTTGCTTAGTGGGTAATGTGTCTCTTAATGCTTGTAGTTCTTGTTTTATGTATCTGGTTGTCATCCGGGTAGGTATATTCTTTCCTATCCTGACTGTCTAGTTTCTAGGGCGATGGCGTGGCTGGTTCCCAGCTAAATTATTGAGATTAGTGCACCCAGTTGGGCGAGCATTATCCCCTACTTGGATAGTGGTGTTATATTATTCCCCCGCTGCTTACTATATATTTACTGTCGGTGGTCCATTGGATAGGGATATTCCTTCTCTTCCATTTCCTGAATGTCTAGTTTCTAGGGCGATGGCCTGGCTCATTCCCAGCTAAGTTATCTGAGCTTAGTACACCCAGTTGGGCGAGCATTATCCCCTACTTAGGTAGTGGTGTTATATTATCATTCCCGCTCCTTCCTATCTATTTACTGTCGGTAGTCCATTGCTGCCTGTGATTACAATATTTGCCAAGGTGTTATTGCTAGTTCATCTTTGCCTTCCTTTTCCCGAATGATCTGTAGTCATTCTTTGGTATGAGTCTAGGTGGTCTATCTTTCAATTGATAAGTAGATATATTGAAGATCAGTATATCCTTACTTCTATTAAGGTAGGAAGGCTTAGGGAATAGGGGATAGGTTTCCTCTCAGCCTAGCTCCGCTGTCTATGCCCCTATGGGCATTATTTCCATTTATGGGGTGAAGAGCCAAGATTTGAGGAGATTCCTGAATTGTAGGTGATCTCTTGTGTTCTGTATGTTCTTTGGTAGTTCATTCCAGGTTCTTGGTGCGAGGTGAGAGAAAGAGGATCCTCTGAGTTTCCTTATGATGTATGATTTGGGTTCCAAACGGATGTCGCTACTGGATCCGAGTGGCTTTTTTGTGAAATGTACGTTTATTTTTCCTCTAAGGAACTCTGTGCCTTGGTTGTTGATTGCTCTATGCCTTATGCACATCGATTTGAACTTGATTTGCTGTTTGATGGGTAGCTAGTGTAGCGTTTTCAGCGCTGGTGTGAGGTGTCGTCTTCGAGGTAGTTTAAGGAGCAGTCTGGCTGCTGCATTTTGTATGCGTTGGGAGTTTACTTCGGAGTCGTTCAGGTGTGCCTAAATATAAAAGATTTTCGCAGTCTAATCTGGACATGATGAGAGCGATGACGGTAGTTTTGTTGGTGAATGACAGGAATGGTAGGATCCCTTTAGCCGCTCGCAGGAGAAAGAAGCATTTCTTCATTAGGGTATTTACTTGTGGCTCTAGAGTGAGTTCGTTGTACATCAGGACTCCCAGGTTTTTTACAATCGATGATGGGGCTGGGGTTTCACAGAGTTCTGTTGGCCATGGGATGCAGAGGTTGTCTTCTCTGTTTTTGTGATGATCATTATTTCTGTTTTACCTGGGTTGAGTTTGAGTTCAGCCAGTTCTCTAGTGATGAACTTTCTTTTTGCGAGTCTTGTATTTTATAGACTATTTGTGTGTCGTCAGCGTAGTTTTAACGGGTGATGCCATGTCTTTCGATGATTCTAATTAGACAGGTAGTTGTTGAATAGTAGTGGCAAGAAGGATGATCCTTGTGGGACTCCGCATGATGATTCTCTTGGGCTTGATTTGAAAGGTTTCCTCAATACCATTTCTGTTCTGTTTGCTAGGAAGGATTTGATCCATAGTAGGGTTTTGACTGTGATTCCGAACTCTTCCAGTCTCATGAGGATGTCGTGGTTAACTGTGTCGAATGTCGCGAAGAGGTCGAGAAGTATCAGAGCGGTGCCGTCATTTGAGTTTGCCTTTGCATCATCCCAGATTGAGATAAGTGCTGTTTCTGTTCCTCTCATCATGGCGCCTAGTAGTGGGGTGAACCATTTTGCTGTTGCTCTTTTGATGTATGGACTGAAAGGTTTTTCTTTTGCAATATCATCAATTGTTGTAGGGATCCAGTTGTGAAGTATATCTATTTTAGTGTCTAGGTCAGCTTTGTCCATATTTGTTGCTTGTGATTTGGTTATTTCCAGTAGTTCCATTAAGTTGGAGTTTTTTATGGTTCTCCAGTTTCTTTTCATGATGATCAGTAGCTTTCCCCATTTCTTGCTTATTGGGGAGGGCAATGTGATTAGGAAGGTGATGATGAGGTGGTCGCTCCAGAGGATCTGAATCAGTGGCGCCGTGGTAATTAATTTTCTGTTGGCGGCGATTGCGTCCAGTGTATGTCCTGTCGTGTGGGTTGCTCCTTCAACTAGCTGATGTAGTTTCATTGTTGTTAGTTGGCTGGTAAGAGATTTTTGTGAAGTACTGGTTCGATGAAAAAAACGACATGTTGAAGTCTCTGAAGATAATCAGGTGGTTATGCTTGATAGCTAGGTTGGTGATTGCTTCTATGAAGGTGTATACGAAGCCCGCATCATAGGTTGGTGGTCTGTATACCAGTATGAATTTCAGGTTTGTTGAGACGTATGATTAGAGATTCACATTTATTCATGTTCAATGGTGGCCTCCTTGTCAGGGCCCTGAGCGCCCGTTCCACTGCAAATCCTTGGGTCAGCACCCCTCTGGTGATTTCTTGCAGCAGCATTGTTTCGATATATTCCGTGGGGTTTGGTCCCTCTGCTCCTTCCGGCAAACCCACAATGCATACGTTATTGTTATTCCTCCAGGCACGTCCCTCTGCTTCCTCCTCTCTGTTTTCTAAGTTGCTCACGCGTTGTTCAAGGATGTGGATCTCTGCTTTGTGGGATGCACTTGCAGCCGTATTGGGGGTTACTTCCTTTTCTACCAGTGAACAATCTTGTTCCTTATTGCAGCTCATACATTGTATGCAACCAGAGGCGATTGTCTCCCTCCGTTTTGGCGAACTGAAAGACGCCATTTTTCAACAACCCTGCCCTGAGACACCAAATTTCTCGAAACAGGTATGTTATGGCACAATAACATGCTTTTAGCTATTCCCCCTATGTAGACACGTTTTTAAAATACACACATTTCATTTTCCCACAGCTTCTCCGATCTCACGAGCAAGATGTGGAAGATTAGCATACTACACTCTGCCTAAATTCAGTCCCGAGGAAAGCTTCAGAACATGACATCATCAGCAATCTGTTTTGTTCCTAGCTGGAAACACAATTTAGTGTTGACTTGATAGATGCATGTTTAGTAACATTGCATTCTAAGTCACCATGTACTAATCCTCACTTTTGTCTATGTCTATGAGACAGTTACATTATATGATGAAATAATATAATGAAAACATGGACTTTTAATGTATCTTCTATGTTTGTACGTCAAGAAAAAGAAGTATTCCTTGTGTGGAAATAAATGATGTTTTGTAACCTAAAAAGGCTGTGATCTACTACAACCAGATTTTATGTACTAGGATCTGTTCCATGAAAATTGTGTCACACTTGTAAGTGTTTCAGAGGAAGAGGTAGCTTGGATCCACCCCCCTTCCTCCATTAGGATAAAGTCTCCCTACACTAGAGTCCCATTGGAACCTGTTAAACTATGCCTTGTGTGGGACAAAAAAGGGATGTTTTCATTCCTAATCGTCAGACCTAGACTGAATAAGAGCTCTAGTAACTAGTGATGTCATTGCTTGGTGAAACGTCTCTGCTCTGATGAGCCAGTCATCTAGATATGGATAAAAGTGGACTCCCACTCACTGGACTCAATTTTATTCCCACCAAAGGAGCCTCATTTAGACTGAAGGGGAGAACCTTGTACTGAAAAGGATGTCCCCCGCAGAGAAAAACTCAAATATTTCTTGTGCGCAGACACAATGGTACATGTAAGTAAGTCTTTTGGATCCTCTGCCCACAAGCAATCTCCCCAGTAGAGGGAATTTCAGATCTGTGCTTGAGTAACCATCTTGAATTTTTCTAAGGGGAGAGAGGGATTCAGAAAAGAAAGATTCTAGGACTGCCCTCCGGCCCACTTGGTTCTTTTTCAGGACAGTAAAAAGGCCAGAATATAATCAGTTTCCTCTATCACCTCGATTTGCACCAGATTGGAAACTCCTAGAAAGTGGGCGACATAGGCCAACCTGCAGAAGAGGGGCAGAAGCAGGAACTAGGGAGACGTCAGGAAGCGATACCCCCAGGATACAATCTAGGACCCCAAGAATCCCCTGAAATGGTATGCCAGCCCTGATGGTATATAGCAATCCCCCCCACTGGGGATTGATGGATCTGGACGACTGCCTCATTGTTTCTTTGGGTCAGAAGAGCCAGGAGTGCTAGATCTCTGTTGCTTTTACCTCTGCAAGCTGGGAGATCTGTCTGGTTGCCTGCTTTTTCTATCGTCATAACTACGAAACCCCCCAAAGTCCCTCTCAATGGGGAAGGTTTTGGAGGTACTTTGGTAAGCACAAAAAGGGATTTGTCCAACAAGATTGAAGATTCCTTTTTATGTAGCTCTTCATCAGAGGAAGAATGAAAAAGATAATTTCCCTCGCAGACGAGACCCAGAATTGTCTCTGGTACCACCTTATGGAACTGTGATGCTCTATCCCACGCTGTGCAACACATGTCCACCCCCAAACAAATGGCTCTGGCAGGAATATTAAAGTGGTGTATATAGGACTCCCTCAAGTCTTAAGCAATATGTTTTGCCTCTGTTAAAGAAAACTTGAGTCGCCACTTTATCAGCCGGTAAATATTGGTGCAAGTGGAGGATTTCCATCCATAGACCCGGTTTAGCTGCTGCTTTTATAGCATCAGATGTGGCATCGTATTTTCTTTCCATTTCCATTTATTTGAAAGAGGAGATTGTGACGGTTTCCCAAGGGAGGTTGGAGTAGAGGATATAGCAAATAAAGTAGCTGCTGTTGCCACTGATGATTTGGATTGGGGGTTGGTTGTGCAGACATGCTGAATCAAGATTGCATCGGATGGTACCGGGACTCAATCTTTTTGCTGGTTGGCAAGTCATAGTGTAGGTTCTTCCACAACTACTTCGCTTTTGCCAACCACTCCTTTTGAATTGGCACCCCTGACTTATGAACGTTGTGTAGAGGAAGTCCTCCTGGAAGTGGTACAGGCAGTGGAAGGTCTTTACTGACAGCAGGGATATATTTTTATCCCACCACGTCATCATAGTCTGTATCCCGGTCAGGAGGTTCTGCTACCAAAAGAGTAGAGGCCACAGGTGCTGTACCTTGGGTAACATCAGGCACAACAGGTAGAGCAAGTGCCGCTTGGGTTCAAGAATCAGAGATCTGGGACAGGAAAAGGGGCAAAAACAGGACAGGCTGTTCTACTGGAGATGTGGGTGCTGGAGGACATTCTTTGCACCAAAACTGGTGGAGGTATGAAAGTCCCATTAGGCTGGTCTGGTGGAATAGGCCAAACAGGGATCATTTGTGATATAACCTCTTTGATAAGGTTCCTAAAATACCCAATCAAAGGTTCAGAATGCATTACGTGCTGACCCTTTCAAAGAACCTGTCTTCAGAGGTCCAGGCAGACATCGCAGTCTATAAAGAGGACTATGCTGGAGTCCAAGAGGAGGTTGCCGCTGGGTACTAAGTCAGATGTCTTGGGGGAGGAAGGTGGTGGAGCGCCGTACCTCAATGGAAGATGGTAATGGATACAAGGTGGACTAAGTGAACATTTGTGATTTATCCACCCTCACAAAAGCCTCCTTGCAAACTGCAGGTGGCAAGGAAATTTGTGAAGAACGGACACCCGATGCTTCCGAAGGTGGACACTGGAGAGGAAACTTCTGAAACCACATCTGCTATATGTGACAGAGACCGAAGGTGCAATGTGTCTGTCCTGTCGTTTTGCCACCATTTTGAAGGGGTTGGGATATTGTTCGGTAGAGGGTCCTGCGATATCTCGGTTGGTCGTTTACTTCAGGCCTTGAGTCGATTTGTGCACCTTAAGTGAGACGCAGGGAGGGTTGCTCAATGCAGCGGATGGTTCCCGAGGCCCAGGTAGGCCACTGGATTGCACTCCGGTACAGTCAGTGTAACACTTGGTGCATACTCTGGCAGGTTGGGGCCTCTCACACTCAGAGAGTAGTAGGTAGATAACACAGGCATAACATTGGGTCCAATGGTTCCGGTACCAGACCCCAATGTGTCCTTGTGTGAGCACCAGTAGAAGCCTGTAAGGCCTCGGGACCAGCCCCAGTACTGCAGTGGCAGCCACAACAGGATGTCCGTCCCTGCCACCAGCACGGGGTGCCAGTTGGTGGACTTCCCTGTAGTCTCATCTTCAAAAGAATGAACTCAGTGATGTGACTGGGAGGAGGTCTGCTGAATACCTCCTCCAAACACCAACGTTCGAAGCACTGTCGACACAACGCATAGTTGGGCCACCTGTGCCTGCGACCCAGGCACTCAAAACTGTCAGTTGCCATGTAGTGTCTGCCACAGGAAGAACAAAGAAAATCTGGTTACTATAGTCAAAGTACATACGGATGTTGCCAGGAAGCAAGGCGAGAGAACATTTGAAAAGAATTTAGGTGAAAAAAGATTCTGCAGAAAAAAAAGAAACTGCATGCAGCGAAGAGCATCCACTCCCGTTGATGCAGGGAAAAGGATGTTGCTGGTGGGTGGGGTCAGTGGGGATAGCCACACCCACACTGCCATGTCTCACCACGAAATGCAAAATTGTTTAAAGTAGAATCACCTTTTTGTGCTATGAAAGAAGAGCTCTGGTCCCATAGCCTCGGGCGATACTCAAGTATGGAGGAAAGGGGACAGGACATAAGAGTAGAACACATCACAGACGTGCAATGATTGCATTTGCAGGCATAGCCTGTTCTTTCCATTAATATTAACATTTCACAAACGTTGCAAAACGATGGTCAAATGAGTATCGGTGCCAGTGGATGTTTTGGTATACTTATTCCCCAAATCACAAACCATTTTATGACTATTTGAGTAGCCTTATTCTACACCACCACCCTTGCATACTTATACCTCATTGGCATCAAACATTTGTTCACTTGCCAGGTGTGCCATCAGGTGAGCCCATATATTCTTAGGTCTACTAACTGTGGGGAGGAGGGAGGCATATACCTAGGACTGTACGTGACAATAAATCAAGAATTTAAGCCAACCCTTCACACCAGGGGCAGTCTCCCCCAGCCCCCCTCTCCCCCCAGTGTATAGCAACACATTGTATGGCAACTATCAATGTTAGGTTAAAAAAAGTGGTCATACTAATGCATTTTTCTCTCAACTTCCCGCACAGCCATCGTTTATAGTAACTAATGGGGGATGTTATTCCATAATTTCAGACACCTTTATCCCTGGCCCTAAACCAGAACATAAGCACTTTGTTACAGTTCCATGTTAATTTGAGAAAATCAGCTCTTTCTTTACTGCATCTGATGCATTTTTCTTTTATCTCGGCATATATAAATTGGAGTTTGGCTGGTGTATGGTTCATTTACTGTAAATATTCAAAGTCTAACAGCCTATGTCCATAGTTTGTTAAAATCTTGCGGGTCTGCAAACACACCCATTTCTAGTCAGCCGCAGTAGGGTGAGAAGGGTCTCCGATCTTGCCTTTGCCATTTCAGTCATGCATGTTGACCTCACTACTCTATTGTATATCTTCAAAATCAGGTGAGGTCTGCCCTTGCCCACCACCAAGTTCTGTGTGATTTCAGACAGTCCAGGTTCTTTAGGAAACTCAGGAATATAATGCTTAAGTGTTTGCTTCAACCTACAACATTGAAATATGGTCAGTTCATCAACAGGAGCCTCTAACAACACGGCAGACCATTTCAAAATCTGCAAGGAACTTGACAATCCACTTGCAGTCTCCACCTCCATCCCTCGGCTCCTTCTCAGGCCATCTGTACTGCCTTGGCCTCCCACTTCACACCCAAAACTAAGGACATCCTATCCTCACTCTTCTCGACCTCCATCTCCTCTCCCACTGCTACTCAAACTCCCCTGCCTCCCTTGGCTCTCCTCCTCCCAACACCCTTGCTCTCCTCACTCCTACCCATAAGACCAGACAAGGTCTCTAAAGTAGTCAGCTCTATGAAGGCCTCCCCCAAACAGGTTCTCCCCTACGCCTCCAGAACCATTAAGGACAACATCTCTCTCTCGCCCCAGCCCTTGCAGACCTCTGCAACCACGCCTTTGCCACTGGCTCTTTCCCTCAAGCATTCCCTTATGCACCCTTTCTTAAAAACGCTGTCTGCAGATCCGCCTGCCCAGCTAACTAAAGCCCTACATCTACTACCCCCTTCCTGCATAAACTCTTGGAAAAGTTGGTCCTCCCCCAACTGACCCTCCACACTGAGCTTGTTGGCTGCATTCATGACCACCAATCAGGATTCCGAGCATCCAGAGGCATGGAATCTGCTCTCTTGAACACCCGTGAAACAATGCTTGCCAATCTCAATTCAAACTCTCGTGCTGTTCTCATTCTCTGCGATCCCTCCTATGCCTTTGACACGGTCAACCATTCCATCCTCATAAAACGACCGACACCCTCGGCATTACTGACCGGGCACTGGACTGGCTGACCGCTTTCCTCACTAACCGCCCTTCCCAGCTGCAATTGGGCCCTTTCTCCTCCACCGAACTCTCTACCTGTGCTGTCCCTGAGGGCTCAATCCTATCGCCTTGGCCATTTAACATCTGTCTCACTTGATCTCGTCCTTCTACCCTAATTTCCAGTGTTATGCCGATGACACACAACTTTCCTTCATACTTCCCTCTACTTCCCCCTCCTCCTCCTCCCTCATCCCCAACTGTCTGTCCGCCATACAGGCATGTGTTCATCGAACAATCTCTGTCTCAATACCATTAAGACTGAGATCCTCCTCATCAGGATATCTGCACCCTCTTTTCCTCCTGCCCTTTGGCCACCCTCTTTGGGCCCTCTACCCCCGCCATCTTGTGCGGCCAAAAACCTCAGGGTCATCTTAGACTCCGCTCTCTCCTTCACCCCTTATCATGCACCTCACCAAAAAGTCCCACTTGCAGCTTTCTTCCTTTTCTCACCTTCCCACAGACGCTCAATGAGCTCCAGGCGTTTCCAGGTTGGACTACTGCAACAGCCTCTTTCTCAATTTGCCTCTCTCCGCCCTCCAGCTAATCCAGAATAAGGCTGCAAGACGTATCCTTGGCCTCAAGCCCAGGAACCTTACCTCTCCAGCCTTACAATCTCTCCACTGGCTCCTGGTGGCTGCAAGGATCAAATTCAAGACCCTCTGCAACATCGCCAAGGCCTTCTGGGGCCACGCTATCACCAACATTCCCTCTGTAAATACTCCCCTGCTCGAGCCCTACGCTAATTCCAACTTTCTGATTGTTCTCTCTCTCTCTCTCTCTCTCTCTCCCTCTCTCGATCTCTCTCTCAATCTCTCTCTCGATCTCTCTCGTCGAACCTCCTCAAGTTCCAGAAACTGCTAAAAACTCTGCTCTTATCTACCTCTTTCCCTTTCATGCTAATCACCCCACTTCGGCTTTGACTGGTGGCTTGACCCTCATGAACCTCACAGGCTCTTAGGCCTTTCCTTAAAAAAAAAAAGGGGAACCCACGCTAGTGACAGTCCTAAATTCTGTCAATTTCAGTTAAATCTCCATATAAATTGCGAGGTGTGTGCTTTCAAAGAAAGTCACATAGATGACAAAACCAAAGGAAATTCCTGAGAGTACATGAAATTAGATTTATTGTACGAACACACATATTTTTAAAGAGTTTCAAAATGCTTTATACATAGGTTTAAAAACATAGCAAAAAAAGAAAAGGAAACAAAGCATAACATGTGTACTTTGTAATTTCATCAAGGGATGTAATAGGATATTATGCAGGAACAATTAATGAAAAGGCGGAGACCCAACAGGAAACCAGTTGTACCTGTGGGTTAGGTTTTAACTAGGGTGTATAAAAAATTACCCTGGTTAGTACAGAGTGAAATCATTCACAATCAACTTATGTCATATGGTTATTTTACCATATAATTAACTGCCACTTTATATGATCTATTTCTTCCTGCCCGAACAAGTGTTTATGGGACAAAAGTGAACCTGAAAATGCTTTTCATGTGTGATTGGAAAGCCGGGAGCATTAAATAATGGTAGCGCTGGGGAGTAAGGGAATACATCATCTTCCCTCTCAGTTGTGTGTGAGAATGCTTTTCAAGTTGTGTGCCACGGCCGCAGCTTCTTCAGTGCTACCCAGATTGTAGCTCCCAATTACCATGTGCGGAATGTTGTTGTGTTCCCCAGTCCACCAAACGGCATAATGTGTCTGTGCTGCATATCGGTATAATTCTATGTCTGGGACCCACTGGGCCTCCCATCTCGATGTCAGTATCTTGTATGATATAGGAAGCACATTCTTCGCTGATAGTAATCTGAGTATCATAAGCTTAGTTCTGTTAAAGTATTTGGATGGGGTGGTGATCGGCATGTTTTGATGCATACATAGGAATTTAGGGAGTATGCCCTGCCTATAAAGGACAAGTGTAATTGCCTCCACTCATTGAGAAGATATTTTAAGACCATGTAATATAAAATGGACAGGAAGGGAGTTTTGTGACTATTGACCAGATTCCCATTCCCAATTGGTAGCTTCTGCTTAGAGAGAGGGAAGAGACTGCTTGCAGTCTTTGGTCAGCCTGTTACAGAAGAGCTGAGTTTAGCTCCTGATCATTAAATCTTTATTTTAATCCCTGCCATCCACTATCCCACACATCCTTATTCCATCAACACAAGGCAGAAACGGGGGGCGCTGTTGGATGGCGATCAAGATGGCTGCCTGAGCGTGAAGCTGCGCTAATATAATAAATCCTACTTTAAAATCCTGCAGATCGGTGTGCAATAGAAGCAAAAAAAGCTCAAATTCACGCTCCGGAACCATTAGAGAGTGCGTGGACCTGTCAATGACCCGCTGCATTGACGGAGGCCCGAGAGACACAGGCTAACGGCTGGCGTGAAAACGGAACACGATTACCCTCCCCCTCCAGTGCAGAGGACCCGGCTCGCAGCCACACGAGATCCTCTGCGGGGGCAAAAAAAGCTCTGTGCCAGACTTCGGAACGCGAGGAGCCATTGAGTGACACCTCTGGGGTGCCAGCGCAGCTGGGACGACAAAGTGAGGCGCTGCAGGGAGCTGCAGTGAACGAAGACCCCAATCCGGGCCACACAAAGAGGACCTCCCTCCCCGGCGACCGTGTGCGCTGCGAGCGAGCGGCTGGCACGCCTAGGTCGAGGGGCCCCCCTCCCCAAAGGAAGATCACCGGCAACCCAAGGTACGTGATCCTGCCCACCGAGACGGCAAAGTGAGGGGCCGCGGGGAGCTTCAGTGAATGCTTGCCCATCACGCAGCATAAGTCCGGGCCGCACAAAGAGGACCTCCCTCCCCGGCGACCACAGTGTGCGCTGTGAGCGAGCGGCTGGTACGCCTGGGTTGAGGGAGGCCCCCACGGCATAGCCCCGACACTTCTATCTGGCTGAACATCCCGGCCCCAAACACACCGAAACACCGTTAGACCCAGGGGGGCCCATTGAATACCCACTGCTAACCCAGCGGCAATAGACCCCCTGCCACGGGAAACACCCCAAAAAACCGGCCGAGGTAGATGGGGGATAGCCAATACCTTTTTTTTTTTTGAAATTTCCATTTTATTGGTTTTGCAGAAAAGTTTTACAGTTTTTCATGTGAACAAAAATGAAAGATTATAACATGTAACATTGAGAGAGCGACTTAGGAGTGCGACATACAACGTGTTGGTTAGAAAAACATTATAAAAGTCCCCCTAACCCCCCTCCCGTTCAGTTTGTGCCCACGATGAGAGCAGAGGCAGCTTTCTTGGTTCTTGTGACTTTTCTTTACAGGATTTATATGGCAGGATTAGGCACGATTGTTCGAGAACTCTTGAGACCTTTTGACAAATGGCACAGGCGGCAAATAGATTGTTGTGTTTGCATTACGGCATTATGCACACATTTTTCTCATGTGACGTATTTTGCACGGAAGTCCGCCCATTCCATTTCGGTGGAGGCACCTTTTCCGTGTAGAGCAGCGGTCAGAGCCTCCATTCTGAAGATGGTTCGCGTGACGTTCACCCATTCCTCCTTGGAGGGGAGGGATGGCCTCTTCCAGGTCATTGTAAGGCAGGCTCTTGCGGCAGTCAGGAGGCCCAAAGTCATCTTGGGAGCTTTTAGGATTGTGTCTTCTTCCTGCAAAAGGCCGAAGAGGACCAGTAGGGGGCATTTCTCCCTTTCTTCTTGGTCAAGGTCCTTGATCCAACCGAGAACCCCGTCCCAATAGGCCTGGACTTTATTGCAGCCCCACCACATGTGCCAGTAGTTTGGTTCTTGACCACAGCCCCTCCAGCATTGCGGGTTTGCTCCTTGGTACGCCAATCTAAGCGGGTCGTACTGCCACCTGTAGAGGAGTTTGATTGTGTGGAGTTTATATTGGCATGATATTGATGCTTTGGCCGTCTGTCTACATTTGCGCAGCCACATCTCTTCCTGGAGAGGTCCACCTAAGTCGGCTTCCCATCTGTTCCGCAATTTGGTAGAAGGAGCTAGGTTTGTCGTTATCAGAGCGTTATACATAGAGCTTATCAGGCCTCTAGAGCCCACGAAGGTGTCCAGTATTTTTTCAAGGGTGTAAGGTCCCTCTGTAGTTGAACTTTCCATTTCTCTCGTGACATGACTCCCTTCAACTTTAAATACTGGAATACAGACAGCAGGGCTATGTTGTGTGCATCTTCAAGTTCTTGTATGGTTATAAAGGTCTTGCTTCTCCATAATTGCCCAGCTCGTTCCAGGCCCGCTTCATACCAAGACTGGTAGCTTAATGGTTCAGATATGTCGTCACGTATCCCTGGGATCCAAATGTGTCCCAGGGGAGAAGGCCAGGTCGTGATTCCTTTCATGGTGCGATCGGGTTTCCAAATTGCCCAAATGGTTCCAAGTATTGGATGGTTTCGGATACTATTCCGCAGTTGGGGTCCCGGGACCCATAGCCATTCTCCAACGGTGTACGGCCGAAGGTGGAAGTTGTCGAGGGCTATCCAGTGTAAATTCGTTTGCTGTCTCACGTGTGGGATTATTATTCGCAATTGGGCCGCTTTGTAATATGCTTCCAGGCTGGGGAGACCAACTCCCGCGTCGTCTTTCTTGAGGTAGAGAAGGGATTTTGGGACTCTTGTTTTTTTGCCTTGCCATAGGAAAGCCATCATGGACTTCGTTATTTCAGAAAATAATTCTGTGGGTATCTTTATGGGGAGCATCTGAAACAGGTACAACATTTTTGGAAGAATCACCATTTTGATGGCATTTAGGCGCCCCATCCATGAGATTGTAAATTTGGCCCATTTTGCCATGTCGCTTGGCAGTGTCAGTAGTACGGGGAAGTTGGCATTGTACAGGGTGTGGGGTGAATCTCTCCACCTCGTTGTCTTTGTTTTTGTCGAGCGGGAGGAGGATTGATTTCCCAGTGTTGATCTTCAGGCAAGCTATCTGTCCGTATTCCTCAATGATGTTCAGGGCTGTCAGGATGGATTCAAGTGGATGAGTGAGATGTAGCAATATATCGTCGGCGTAGAGGCCAAGCTTATATTCCCTGTCCCCCACCTTGATCCCCCGGACACCAGTGTCCGATCTCAGTCGCTGCGCAAGGGGTTCGAGCGACAGGACGAACAAGATGGCAGATAGCGGGCATCCCTATTTTGTTCCCCTTTCCAGGGGGAACCATCTGGAGTAGCCTTCGTTGACTGAGACTGATGTTCGCAGGGACGTGTAGAGTGCCTTTATGGCAAGGCGTAGCTTTGGGCCGAAGCCCACCTCAATGAGAACCTTTTCCAGGAAGTCCCAGTCCACCCTGACGAAAGCTTTCTCAGCGTCCAAGGAAAGAAGGGTTCGATCCCCCGGCATGTTCTGAGCCTTGTGAATCAGGTGGAGAGTTTTCCTCATGGTGTCGGCACCTTGTCTTCCTAATATGAAACCCACTTGGTCCGGGTTCACCAATCGCGGTAAGTGGACTTCTATACAGGCTGCTATGACTCTTGCATATATCTTGGCATCAATGTTGAGGAGCGAAATGGGGCGATACGATCCACAGAGTTTTGGGTCTCTGCCTTCTTTGGGTATAACAGCGAGGAGGGCTTGTTCGAAGGAAGGGGGTGCTTTGCCTGTTTCGAAGATATCGTTGAAGAGTGTCGTTAGGAATGGGACAATATACGAGGAGAACGATTTGTAGAAACCTGGGGTGAATCAGTCGTCTCTGGGGGACTTCCCTGTTTTGAGCCGCTTAAGAGCGTCAGCAACTTCCTCCTCACTGACTGGGACATCGAGAGCCTCAGATTCTGCACGTGTTAGCGACGGTAGTTTGACGTTTTTGAGGTATGCCTCTATGGCATTCGGCGGGGAGGGCGGGTCACACATGTATAGATCTTCATAGAAGAATGTGAAGGCTTCCTGAATCCCCTGGGGAGAGGTCTCTGTGGTATCCAGGAGTGTGCCGTCCGTCCTTTCTATGGTTTCCACCCATCTCTCGGCTCTCTGTGCGCGCAACCTTGCTGCCAGAAGGGCGTCCGCCTTATCACCTTTTTCGTAGAATTTTTGCTTTAGGTGTTGTAGGGTTTGAGTTATTTTGCCGATTTCCAATACTTTGAGTTCTTCTCCAAGTTCTTTGGCTTCATTGATCTATTTTGTTCGTTCAAGCGGGTTTGATTGGGCTTGCTTCTCAGCCAGATTCAGTTTCTCCCTAATGTTCCTTTTCGATTAAGGATCGTTCTCTTTTTGCGGGCTCCCTCTCTGATGAGGATGCCCCTCCAAGTGGCTTTGGCTACTTCCCACACTGTGATCTTCGGGACCTCCCTGTGTCGTTTAACATGAAATATTGTTTGATTTCGTTTTCAAAGTCATCTCTGAACACCGTGTCCTTCCATAAAGAATCGTTGCACCTCCATTTTGTGGTTCGGGAAGTTTGGTTCGCCCAGTGTATTTCGCCCATGACCATATCATGATCCGACCATGAGATCGGGAATATGTTTGCGGACGTGGTTTCCCGCAAAAGGTCTTCGGACAAGAATAAATAGTCAGTTCGTGTGAGAGTTTCATGTGGGATGGAACGGAAGGTGAAACCACGATCTGTGGGGTGGAGATGACGCCAACTGTCGATTAAGCCAAATGTCGAAAGGGCTGCCTTCATGTCTGCTGCATCATTCATGTGGGATGGCTTGGGTGTGCTGGTCTTACTTTGCCTGTCTAGAGAGCTGTCCATCCACAAGTTGAAGTCTCCCCCCAGGACCGTGTGTCCTTGTGCCATATTGAACACTTTTTCAATCGCTTTGTGGAGGAATCTTTTCTGTCTGTGGTTGAGGGCATAGACCGTGGCCAGAGTGACTGGAGTATCCTGTATGGTCCCTGTTATAACCACTGTTCTTCCCTCCGTGTCGACCCAAGTGCTGCGAATCGACATACGGAGGCCCTTCCGTATCAATATCCCCACCCCTGCCTTTTTTGATAATCCGGAGGTCCACAGGGAAAAACCGGCAGCTCTACTCAGGATTGTTCTTTCTGTTCCCTTGAGGTAGTGAGTCTCTTGTATGAATAGAACGTCAATTTTGGAGCGCTTGAATTCTCTGGCCGCAAGAGAGCGCTTCGCGGGGGAATTTAGACCCTTAACGTTAAGTGTGCATATGCGTAAATGATCAGTGTTAGGTGTGTTTGCCATTGAGGATGTTTAGCGACGATATTGCTGATCTCTGTGCCTGTCGTGCTGCCTCTCCTAGTCCTCGTGACCATAAGTTCAGTTTTTGTCCTTTGCCATTGGAAAGAAGCTGGGTCAGTTTTACCACATTTTGTAAATCGGCCCCATGTTGTAAACAAAAAGTCTGTAAAAGTCCAACATTTCCCTCCCAGCCCTCCCTCCACCCCCCAGGAACAGGGCACCCCAATGTAGGGTCACCCACACCCATCTCCTCCCGCTGCGTCCGATTCAGCTGAGTTAACTTCACCCAGCCGATGTCGAACCACCAGTATGAACCGCACAACATTCGGTCCAATGATCAATAGAACACAACATAACTTTAACTTTTGAGCCCCCAAATCGTGTCACTCGAGACCCGGAAGCAAGAAGTTTTCCGTGTTATCAGACAAGACTGTTTCAACTTTAGCTCCCTGTCCAGGTGTGATCGAGTTCATCAACATTCCCCCCCCTTGACCCCGGCCTGTACCTTATTGCACGTGAATCAGCCACGGATCCAGCCTGGGGTTCATTGCAGCGTAATCGTCACCCAATGTAGTTTCGCTGTTTAAAATGACACGTTATGATGGGCGGTCGAGATGATGGAAGAGTCAGTGTTCCATATCTGAGGAAGCATTAATCCTCCTGAATTTCCTGGAGCCGTGCATTTTTCTTCTTCGAGGGCCTTTAGTTTGCCATGAGCCTTCAGCGTTTTTCTGTGCCGGCACGTGAGGTCCGTCCGCCTGGGGGCCTAATAGGTCTGCAATGGCATTGACAATGTCTCTTTCAGAGGTCAGCTTCATCCCTGTGCCTTCCCAGTCGAATGAGAGGGAGAATGGGCAGCCCCATCGGTATCGGATGCCTTTGTCCTTGAGGAGTTTCGTAATCGAAAGGCATTTCCTTCGTAGCACCAGTGTAAGAGAGGACAGGTCCTGAAAGATGACAATGGGTGACCCTCCCAGGGAGATCTGTGGTGTAAGTCTGGGCTTCTCCAGGATCCGAGCCCTGTCCGCATAATTGTGGAACCGGGCCAGGACTGATCTCGGACCGCCTGGTTTGCCCCCGGCTCTGTGGATTCTGTCGATTTTCGGCTCGTCTATGCCATCATCTCCAAATAATAGTTTCAAGATGTCATGTAGAGATTTTTTCAGATGCGTTCCTGTTTCTTCTTCCGTCTCAGGGATGCCAAAGACACGTATATTGTTTCGGCACTCTCTATTTTCCAAATCGTCAACTTTTAGACGGAGTTCCTCCTCCTTGCTCTCAATTTCCGCAAGGCGGTGATCGATTTGCATTTCCAGTGTGCTTGATGAGGTTTGGTTGTGTTCGACCTCCTCAAGCCTCTACTCCATTTTATCGATTCCGTTTGTGATCTTGTGAATTTTATTCTCAATGTCCGCCCTCATCCCTTTCATTTCTGAAAGGTGGTCAGCAATATCGCCCTTGGTCAGTGCTTCCTTTGCATTCTTGGAAGCCATGGTCGAGGGGTCGGGCAGGTGCGGTGCTTCGGAGGACTGTATGAACTTGAATTTGGCCAATTCTAATTTTATGTCCATGGACTCTAAGTGCACCAGTGGTCCGCTGGGCAGTGCTCAGTTAACACCCGGCCTATCTGTGCCGATCCAATTCAAAGGTCTGTTTTTCCTTTCCGTGGTGAAGCACTGGGTGCGATAGATCTGGGCTCTCTGCCGTAGGCCTCATCCCAGACCCTGCATCCAGTGACGCAGATCAAGGAGGATCAAGTGTCTGCTGGCCCACAGGCTTCTGTGGGAATGTGAAGTGATTTAGACACCGGCGTAACCTGTGCTCCCAAAAGGAAGTGGATATCTCGGGCCCCGCGGTGCTCCCGTGTTGTGCTGTGCAGAGGCCGCGGTCCGCGCCTGGCTCTCAGATGTGCGCGGGGTGGCCCTGTTCCGGCACTTCTTCCAGGGTCCCAACCTGCGAGACCGTCTGGACGGCCGCCGGGCGTGAGAGATGTCTTGATGCAGGCCCGGATGGTTCTCTCCTGCGACTGCCCTCATAGGCCGCAGGCGCGCAAAGCCTCTCCGCCGGCTGCGTGTGCGCCTCTGCGTACCGTCAGTGCACCGGAGTCTCAGGGCCTCCCCTGCTGATCTGTAGTCCTAGGTTATGCAGGACGGGGGGCCGTAAGGTGTGTGCCACGCCGCAGCACCTCCTAGCAGTGGGAGGCCGCCCGCGTCCTGATGCGGGGTCTCCGTGGAGCTTTGGCTGGGCGGGACGCGAGCCGGGAGCGATGCTTCCGTTTCAGGCGCAGAGACGGGGGACCACTTCAGGCGGTTAATCCAGGGTGTAAACTCCACTGTTTCACTCCAGATTTTCTGCCACAGGCCCCCGGCACATTCACAAAGCTTCGTGTCAGAACTCGGCCATGGGGGGGGTCCTAAAAGTGGGGGCTTAGACCTCTTAAAGGACCATTGCGGAGCGAGCTCAGACAGGGCACAACATCACCTGTGAGCCCCCTGGTGGCCAATCAGCCAATACCTTTATAGGCTCAAGGACCGCTAAAGTAAATACGCCGGGACCCCCTCCAGAGCCACTGTCAATACCACCAATTCCACAGCTGGGCCCCAACAATAAAGCGGCCCAACCAACTGAATATTGTGCACCCAAATATGTCCAGAGGCAACAGTACCAACAAAAAAGGGCACATGGATGCATTTACCAGTCGGACCACGGAGGCAGATGAGACCCTCAAAGATCGGACCCCCCCCAGCGCAAGACACCAGAAGCACAACAGACCCATACATGGAAGCCATGCAGGCAGGGTTTGCGGCTGTGAATACCAAATTAGACGATATTGCAACACCATAGCCTCCATCAGAGCGGACATGCTACAAAGACACACCCGTGTTACCGAAGCCGAAAACAGGATAGGCGAGGTGGAAGACGCCACAATTAAACATGGCAGAGACATAGGGGACATCAAGAAGAGCCTATGACAGGTACAAACTAAGTGTGATGACTTAGAATCACGATCTTGCCGAAATAACATCCGCGTGGTGGGCCTGGCAGAGAAATCCATCAATGTTCCTATGGAAGTGTTCCTGGAGGAAGTTATATGTACGGCCCTACCGGAGGCACAGTTCTCCCAGCAATTTCTAATCGAGAGGGCCCACAGAACGTCAGCACCTCCCCCAAAGCCAGGGGCACCACCATGTACGGTAATTGCCCGCTTGTTAAACTACCGTGAAAGAGACCAAATCCTTCGCCTTTCAAGGGAAAAAGGGACATTGTTGTACGATTCTGCCAGAATTCATGTGTATCCTGATTTTTCCAGCGGGGTGCAGTCTGCGTACCAGGTGAAAAAAGCACTTAGGGCAAGAGCAGTGCCATACGCAATGTTGTTTCCTGCGAAACTCCAAAGACAGCACGCTGGGAGGACACATTTCTTTGAGTTCCCAGAAGAGGCTATGATCTATATAGAACACAACATTCCACTATCCCCGCGAGACAAAGAATCGACGGCCAAATGAAAGGCGCGACGGATAAAGAGGCGTAGACAACACTGAAAACTGTGCACCTACTCACGATCTGTGAAGATACAGCGCGGCGGCCCTCAGGGCAATCAAGTTGGGTAACGGATAGCGGCAACCCAACAGAGCCGCCCACCCTTTTCAAATGTGGAAGTTTACCAATGGGGGCACACTGTCCACTTGTGGGGATAGTGAGAGGGGGGGGGAGGGAGGGAGTGGATAAGGGCACGTTGCCCAGTTAGGAAAGGGGAGAAACAAAAACAATTGACAAGGGCAAGGATCAAAAGGCATCAGAACTTCTTAAAGACAGAGAAAACAGTGTTAATACAATACCAATGGCTACACCAGCGAAATCACAGGGGGGTGAGATTACTCACCTGGAACATTAGGGGTCTTGCACACCCGATCAAGGCAAGGAAATTATTGAGCTACGCAAATAGGCACAAAATTGATATCCTCCTACTACAGGAGACCCACGCAACAAGGAAAGTGACCGATGAATTTGCCCGAACATGGGGCCCCACAAAAGTAGCCACAGACTACTCCACACAAGCCAGGGGCGTGCTCACAGTGGTGCACAAGCGAACCAATTTTCAGCTCACCAGGTCTGAAATAGACAAAGAGGGCCGCTATGTAATCATATGGGGTACATTGTGCAACGAAGAAATGATTATAATCAACACGTATGGTCCCAACATCGACTACCCTAGTTTCTACTTAAAAGATTCTCACGTTGGTAACCCCGACAGCCCATGCCAAAGTGCTATGGCCCGGAGATCTAAATACGATCCTAGACCGAACCTCTGGAGGGAGTAGGAACCACACTAAATCCTCCTTGACCATACTTCAGGCCATGAACACACGCCCCCTTGCAGATGAGTGGAGAGAACTACATCCTCTGGAGAAGGAATACACCTTCTCCTACGTACACGGATCCAGTTCACATATACACTACTGGCTATGTACACCCGACCTCATATCAGACGTGGCTGCATGTACGATACAACCACGTACAATGTCGGATCATTTCCCGGTCCTTCTTGAACTGACACCATCTATCGCAGAATACACAGCCCGGAACTGGAGGATGCCCCCCGCACTACTGAGGGATCAAACACTGAGAACCCCTCAGAACAGAAATAATTGACTTTTTTGAACGAAATGCAAACTCAGTCGATTCCAAGGCAGTCATTTGGGAGACCTTCATGGTCTGGATGCGTGGGCAATTAATGGCGCTGACTCACAGAGTTCTGAGGGACGTAAGGAGGGAACTGGACCAAACCGAACGAGAACCGAGAGCCCTGGAAAACACAGAGGCTACCACCAACAGCGGCACCCTCCTACAAAACGTCTCAGAACATCCGGCAAAATTCAGATCACTTGCCGAACGCGAACCCTTTTATACGACACAACCTAAACGAGCCAGGAGATACAGCGAAGGGAATAGAGCAGGCCAAACACTTGCTAACCTCATCAAAGCCGAGCAAGGAATGAGACATCACCAGCATAATGGACGCAGATGGAAATGTACGAACAAAAGCTGCTGACATCAATGAGGTGTTCCAGATGTTCTACAACAAACTCTATAACAGAGACCAGGTCTCCCAAATAGAACTACGAGATCCCCCTGCCCCAATTGGACGAAGACGATAAAGCAGCCCTCGACCTTCCACTGTCGAAGAGCTAGAACTAGCCATAGCGGACTTACGAGCGGGCAAGGCTCCGGGTCCGATGGAATCCCAGTCGAACTGTATAAAACTTTCAAAGAGGAACTGGCCCCCATATTACTGGAAGTCTGGGAAGAGGCCCTAGGTAAAGGGGCACTACCAAACACCATGAAAGAAGCCATCATAACTGTTCTCCTTAAACCCCATAAGCCGCCACAATATCCCATGTCTTACCGACCACTATCCCTTATCAATTCAGAGACCAAGATATATGCCAAAGTAATCGCAAATCGTCTCATAAAATGCATGAATGCACTTCTACATCCTGACCAATCGGGATTCGTCCCTACCAGATCAAACGCACTGAATCTCAGGAGATTTTTCGCCATCACCTCCCAGCTTGACCCGAAAGCCAAAACAATAGCTGCCACGTTGGACACTGAAAAAGCATTCGACTCCGTATCCTAGAACTATATGTACTCTATACTAAACAAGATGGGATTCGGCCCTGTATTCATCAAATATATTCGAGTTTTATACACCGACCCCAGAGCAATGGTCAGAACTAACAAATCATTATCCCCAAGCTTCGCACTCGAAAGAGGCACTAGACAAGGCTGCCCACTATCCCCCCTTATATTTGCTCTCACCATAGAGGGCATGGCGGCCAAACTTAGATATGAACATGCATGGAGAGGTATTTGCGTCAGAGGACCTCCCCAATTTATCTCACTCTATGCAGACGATGCAATGCTGTATGTTAGAAACACCGAAACCAATCTACCACCGCCAATGCAAGAAAGAGACATTTGCCAAATACTCTGGGTACTGAATCAATCAGGCTAAATCGGAAATCCTCCCACTCACTCATTCCACAGTGCAGTCACCAGCCACTGCATAATTTAAATGGTCGCCGATCACCGCCCGATACCTGGGGTCATAATGGCCACAGATAAACAGACTCTGTATAAGAATAACTATGAACCATACTTAATACTCCTGGAACACAAACTAAATGTATGGGACAAACTCCCAATATCCCTATACAGACGAATAGCGTTACTCAAAATGGTAATAGTACCAAAACTATTGAACCTGTTCAGTAACATACCCATTTGGCGAGGCAAACAATTTTTTAAAAAACTCCCTAGACTGGCATCTAGGTTTGTATGGGGTGGTGGAACCGTGTGACTCCATTGGTCCAAGCTATGAGAGAATTACGAAACCGGGGGCTCAGCAGCCCTGGACTTTCAACTATACTATCAGGCGGCCCAGGCCCACTTTGCAAAATACTGGCCAGACTCTACCGAGACATACGCACACATACAAGCTGAAAAGTTTGCGGCAGCCCCCTTCAACTTACGGGCAATGCCCTACTCCAAGGCTCAGAGATCGAGGGGAGGTCGACCCAGTAGGCTCTACAGTCAGAGAATGGTCCAATCTAATTAATAGAGCGGGGTGCGACAACCCATACTGGCCTTATACCCTGCTATGACACCACCCTGGACACGACCCTCCAGAAAAGATGGGACCCAGGGAAAGAAATGCACCTGGGAGATCTATATCCTGACGGGAAGTTCGCATCCTTGAAGACTGTCCAGGCGAAAGTTGGGAATCGGTCTGGTCACATCAATACAATACTATAGGCTTAAGGCAGCATGTAAGAAGCCATTGCCTTTCTTCCCGGATGCCCCACCTACTCATCAATTCTTAACCAACACCATGACACCCGAGGGCTTCAGAGGAGGAATTTCCACCCTTTACAACGCAGTCCAACGGCATTGCCCCTCCAAGAACACAATGAAAGCCAAATGGGAAAGAGACCTGGGGATCACCATCAAGGACACCCAATGGGCGAAATATTGTCAGTTCACCAAAGCGATCTCCATATGCACCAACTTTAGACTGATCCAATTCAAGATATTAAACCATCTACATATCACTCCTAATAAAATCGCCAAATTCGACCCCACGATTAAACCGGAATGCCCTAAATGTTAGACCCAAGGGGCAAACTCCTTCCACATGTACTGGGACTGTCCCCCAATAAAAAAGTTCTGGTGGGAAGTAGCCAACACGTTAAGTGACATAGTTGGGCACAGAATTCCAGCAACCCCACTGAAATACCTACTCAGTGACATCAGGAAGGTCTCGATTAAAATACGTCGCCTGGTTGCAATCGCAGGGGCAGTCCCACTCTGCAAGCCTGGATGAAAGACCTAATTCAAGTACAGGAAACTGAAGAACTATATGTACAAAATGTGGTGTCTGCCTGCAGACCGAAAGATATCCAGACCCCATTGAGGAGATATCTCAGGACATCCCCCGACACGTCAGGAGACAAATCATCCAGTTCGGCCAATGGCCTAGCCAACGAACCCACATGACCACCACTGAGCCCAGACTGATCGCATGAAAAAAAACCACCCACATGTACAATGCAAAGTGAACCCCAAATAGAAAATGCATAGCCTGCTATATGGTAAAATGTATAATGTCAACACTTGTTCGACATATGTGATGCACTTGCCAAATCTCAAAATAAAGGTTTTAAAAATAAATAAAAAAACACAAGGCAGAAATGCGCGAGTTAACACTGGGATAACACTACATAGGATTGCCACTTTGTGCAACAAACACCCCATCAACTCAAGTACTTAGAAGCTAACTCGCAGAAAAAACTAGATTAATTTGATCAACACACAACACATTTGTACATGGAAAACATGACTTTCCCTCTTTTCCCGCAAACACTTCAACTCCTCTTTTTGAAGGGAACTTGCACCAAGAGGTTAAACAAAGGGACAGACGTGTTTTAAAAAAGCCAGTTACATTACATTACTGTGGGAGATATACAATAGTTCCTGTAGAAGAGGATTTGCTCTTACACATTGAGCAAACAGAGGAGTTTGGACTAACGTCAATGGAAGGCAGGGTAACTAGTCCAGAATTGGTAATATAAACCAATGTTATAAAGGATGTATTGGGACAGGTACAATCAAAGAGTTTGATCCTGTTCGGCTACATATAGAGAAAGTAATACAAACCACAGAATCATGTTTTAATACATCTAGTGGGTGTCTATTTGAATTCTCAAAAAAAGTATTTGGTCACAGCAGGTTGCCAGACTTTTAACCCTTTCTCTTCTGAACGGAACTCTAATGATTCAGACATAGCAAAAGGTTTGGCTTGCCTGTGAACTGATGAAATCGCAACTTATTTTTTGGGGAAACGGTTTCAGAACCCACAGCACAGAATCTCATGCAAATAAAAGTTTCACAACAAAAGGAAACATTAACTAAAAGACAAAGTTTGCACAATTGAGGATTTAAAAAACTAGATACGGAGGGGAACAAATCTTCCTTAGCAATTTATACAAAGTTACTTGCAATGGACACACTTCCATAACTTTGTAGTGAGATTAAAGCTACAAACTGATGTTAAGTGTATAAATATGGCAGATACAAATCGTTCACACCCAAATTATCCCACCAGATATTCAAAAAGCATACCTTATGGTCTCAAATACTGCATAAGAACCAAGAAGCAACTTCCTTTACAAGGAAGCACTGATTAAAGAAATATGTAACTGTTACCTCTCTGATTTCAGAAGAAGGTTGGAAGGAAGCTCATGCAAGTGGTTATGCTGAACATCTAAGACCTCCAACTGATTTCTCTCAAGCTGGTCCGGCAGCTTCTGGAGCTGGTTGTGGCCTGCAAGCAGTTTCCGCAGGCCACTGTTGCAAAACAAACTAGAGAAAAGAGCACAAAGCCAGTGTCACCACATATTGTAAATTCCCATTCCCATCTAGTTTTCTTTTTTGTCTTCACTTTCTTTCCCCAGAACTTTGCCAAATTGTGTGACCAAACTGAATATGTGGGCTAACCGAACGTTTCCTTATAGCAGAAAAAACGATCGCTACAAAATTGACAGTTGCCTAAAACAAGTGAACTAAACTGCCTGCATTGGGTTGTGTCGTTTTCAATTTGTGTTATTCACCAATAGAACATGTATAATGAAATTATTTTCTCTACATTTTAGCATGAGTGCCAAAAACGACGCTGCTTTTCAACCATTAGAAGTGTTAAATTGGTGTTGTGAGAGGACCAAAAACAAAAAGGATCTACTTACCTGTAACAAGAGTTATGAGGAATTAGTATTTTTTTTTTTAAAAAAAAACATTTTTATTGTTTTCACCAATTAACAATGTGCATTTTAGCAGAACATCCCTCAAAACTCTCCCCCCCCCCCCAGGAAGAACTGATCCGTGTTCCATTAGTTCTCGGGAAAGTCTATGAGCTGTATATGTCAGTTTTTTTGATAATGTGCGGGCACCATTGTTCCATATAGTCTTAGTATTCCAAACCCACCCCCCCATTCCGTCATGAAGGATTCGTTCGAGCCCTGTAAGCAGTGTGTAATCATTTCCATGGTCATTTGTGACCAGACCTTCTGCAGCCATGTGTATACCAGAGGTGGGTCTTGCTTTTTCCAGTTTTGGGCGATTGTTGCCCACACCGCGATGACCAGGCCCATAAAGCTCCTCCACTGTGCTTTATTAAAGCTTTTGGCCTGTTGATCTTTCATTCCACGTAGCCACACTTTCTCCCCCAGCTGGTCCACCTCTGGAAACATCTTTTTCATTTCCGTTTTTCCTTCTGACCAGAATCCTTTGGCCCCCTGACAGTCCCACCAAATGTGCTTCCACGTGCCAGGTTCTAAGCACCCCCTCCAGCAGCAATTGGACATTTCCGGATACATAGTGCTGAGCCTCTCTGGTGTGTAGTGCCATTGGGTAATTATTTGTAACCACATTTCCCTGGTTTGCACTGCTCGGGTGAGTTTTGGGATACTAACCCACAGTTCCACCCATTGCGGTTTTGGAATCTCTTCCCCCAGCGTTCTTTCCCATCTTCTCATGTATGCCCATTTAATTTCTACACCTTGTGTGTTGATAAAGTTAGAGAGAGGAGACTAGTTTCTTGGCTCCAGAGTTGGTTATTAGGTACTTTTCGAAAGGGGGGTTAAATACCTTGTGGCCGCTTGAATGACCTCTGGTGTTGCTATCCAGTGTCTGAGCTGCTCATATTTATACCTGTCCGCCTCTTTCAGGTTCCACATATTTTTACATTCATGTAAAGGTCTTATATCTTTATTTTGGAACAACTCCTCAATTTTTTTGCACCCTGCGGCTTGCTATTTCTCGAAGGCCCCATGATCTACTCCCAGTGGGAATTGAGGGTTCCGACTGATGGCCGTGAAAGGGGCCAACAGTGTGGTCATGATACCCTTCCGTGTTTCTTGGTCCCAGGCATCCAGTGTGGTTTTCATGATTTTGCTGATGCAGAGGTTTGGGTGTCTGTGATGGTTATGCTTCCATAGAAGGTCCTCTAAGGGAGTTCTGGCAACCGCCCCATCTTGGATTACCCAAATCGTTTGTTGACCCTCCCCCAGCAATTACTTTAGCACCCATAATTGCGCCACTTGATAATATTTTCTAAAGTGTGGAAGTGACATTTCCCCCCGCTCTGATATGTGCCGTGAGGATGGCTCTGGCAACCCTTGGGGGTTTCCTGTTCCAGATATAGGACGAGACTGCTTTTGACAGTGCCTTAAAGAATAAATTTGGGACTGCTGTAGGGAGGGCGTGGAAGTAGTACAACAACCAGGGGAGTATGTTCATTTTCACTGATTGAATTCTACCCCACCATGAGAACCTTAGCGGACACCATCGTTCCAGATCCCTTTTCACTCGAGCAAGGAGCTGGGGATAATTACCCTTATATAGCATGTCCACCTTGTGTGTGAGCATTATACCCAGATACTTGATACCCTCCTCAGCAATTTTTAGACCTAACGATCCAGCCTCGCTATCCAGTGCCCCTCTCTCCCCTGCTAAGATTTCCCCAAATGCCTCCAGTTCTTTTAAGGTTTGCGGTAGGGTCCTCCCCGGGTCTTCTAGGGCCAACAGCAAATCATCTGCATAGGCTATTACTTTGTGCTGTCTGCCTGCCATCTCGATTTCCCCTTCATGGGTAGATGCCCCGATTCCAATTAGTAGCGGCTCCAGGAAGATGGCATATAGAAGGGGGGACAGCGGGCATACCTGTTTGGTTCCCCTAGTTATCTGTACCCTATCCGTGACTTCCCTGTTTACCGCTATTCTTATTGATGGGGAGTTGCAGTTGGCTTTGACCAAGTTTATGTAGTGATCTCCGAATCCCGTGTGCTTTAAATGTTTTAAAAAGTATGGACCACTCAACCCGGTCGAATGCCTATTCGGCGTCTAGTGAGAGCAGGATTGCTGGCGTTTGTGTGATGCCCATTTTTTCTACCAAATGAATTAGTCTTCTTAAGTTGTCATGCGTTTGCCTTGCCGGAATTAAGCCCAATTGATCAGAGTTTATTAAGGTGGCCAGAAGTGGGGATAATCTGGCGGCCAGGATTTTGGTGTACATCTTAGCGTCCACATTTATCAAGGCTATGGGGCGATATGAGCCAGGGAGGGAGGGGTCTTTACCTGATTTATGGAACACCAGAACTTTTGCCTCATTCATGGATGGGGTTACGTTTCCGCTTTCCTTAAAGGTGTTTAATAGTCTTGTTATAACTGGGGTGAGAATGTCCGCATATTTTTTGTAGAAGGTGGCTGTAAAGCGATCTGGGCCTGGTGCTTTGTTATTTGGGAGTCCTGCAATTGCCCTCTTCACTTCTTCACTTATCCGGGTTTCCAATGCCGGTTTGTCTTCCTCAGATATTTTTGGAATTGATGGATTGATTGATTTGTTTATTTATAGAGCGCCTTACACCAGGGAACTGTACAATGGAACAACTCATACAGTGAACAATAAACATTGGGAGCAAAATTACATAATGAATCATTCGACAACAAAATAGTGCAAAAAGCAATTAACTGAGGGGGAGGGGAAGTGGAGAGGGAGTAGGATTAGTGAGGGGGAACAGAGAAGGATAGAACGAGTGAAGAATAGAAGGGAGGGAGGATAAAATGGGAGTGGGGAGAGAGGAGTTAGAAGAGGGAAAGAGGGGGGAGGAAGAGAGAACAGGAGAGGCATTCAAGGAGGAGAGTGGAGGAGAAGGGATTTAAGGGAAGTGCGAAATGAGGGAAGGGGCGTGGAAGAGCGGATTGAGAGGGGGAGTGAGTTCCAGTGAAGAGGAGCAAGGAGTTGGAAGGAGCGGAACCGGGAGGAAGCACAGGGGGAAGGAGGTACAGTGAGGAGGAAATGGTCAGCAGAACGAAGTGAGCGAAAGGGGGAGTAAAAGGTGAGAAGGGAGGAGAGATAGGGAGGAGCAAGACCATGTAGGGATTTGAAAACAAGGCAGAGAAAGCATAATTTTAACTAAGTGGAAAGGTAGCCAGCGAAGGTGAGAGAGCGAGGAGGAGATGGAGTCACGGGAGGTAAGGAGACAAAGAGTACGAACAGCAGAGTGGTAAATGGATTTAAGGGGGCAAGCTGGGATGCAGGAAGTCCAAAGAATAAGGGGGAGCAGTAGAATAGTCGGGAAAAGATGAGAGAGGAGATAAGGAGTTTGGTCGCATGGAATGTGAGGGGGGGACGGATTTTGCGAATGTTGTAGAGGTGGTAACGGCAGGAGCGAGAGGTAAGTGAAATGTGTTGTGAAAAGGTGAGAGAGGAGCCAAATAGAACACCTAGATTACGAGCATGGGAAGAGATGGGGAGGTTGGAGGGAGGAAAGTGGATGAAAGGGGGAGGAGAGAGAGGAGGAAGTGTGTTAGAAGGGAAGAAAAGGACTTTGGTTTTATCAGTATTAAGAGAGAGGAAGCGGGAGGACATCCAGTTCTTGATGGCTGTGAGACAGGAGGAGAGTTTAGGATGAAGGTCAGGTGTGAAGGAGGAGAAAGAGAAAGAGTTGAGTATCATCAGCATAGAAGTGATTGGAGATATCAAAGGAGGAGATAACAGGGGCGATGAGTGAGGTGTAAAGAGAGAAGAGGAAAGGACCAAGTACAGAGCCTTGCGGAACACCGTATATGAGAGGGAAGGAAGAAGAGGTCTGCCCCCCCCCCCCATGAGACGGTAAAGGAACGAGAAGAGAGGTAGGAAGATAGCCATTTCAGAACAGGGCCTTTGAATCCGAAGGAGGAGAGAGTGTGTAGGAGGAGTGGGTGAACGACAGTGTCAAAAGCTGCAGAGAGATCAAGGAGAATAAGGATGGAAGATTGCTTGGCATGCCAAGCAGAGAGGAGAGAATTGAGAATAGAAGTGAGCGGTTTCAGTGGAGTGTTTGGGTCGGAAGCCGATTGGAAGGGAGGAAGGAGAGAGGAGGAAGAGACGAAAGAAGAGAGTTGAGAGTAAGCGTGACGCTCAAGGAGTTTAGAAAGGAAAGGTAGAAGGGAGAAAGGTCTGTAGTTAGAGGTGAGGAGTGGATCAGCAGAGGGTTTCTTTAGGAAAGGAATAATCATTGCATGTTTGAAGGCTGAGGGAAAGGTAGAAGAGGAGAGGCAGGAGTTGAAGAAAGTGGTAAGGTATGGGATAAGAAAAGGGTAGATTTTGGGGTTGAGAACGGAGGGGAGAGGGTCAGAGGGGGCGGATGTGGGGTGGGCTTTGGTAAAACGGGAGGAGACATCCGAAGCAGAAACAGATGATAAGACAGTGTAAGAGGGAGGAGAGGGGGGAGAAGAAGAGAGGGAGCTAGAGGGGGAGTTAATTTTTTGGCGGAGTGAGATGATTTTGGAGGAAAAGTTAGAAAAGTCAGAGGGAGAAAGTGTGGAGTTGGATGAGGGATCGGGAGTAGGAGGAGAGAGAAGACGGGTAAGAGTTTGAAAAATTCGACGAGGATGAGATGCTTGAGACTGGAGAAGGTTAGAGTAGTAAGAGGACTTGGTGGTTGCAAGACAAGAGTTGTAAAGAGCGTGGTAAGAGAAGTAAGAGGTTCGATTAGAAAGCGAGGGAGTTTTGAGCCAGAGTGTCTCTAATCGCCTGAGAAGGCGTCGCATAGAGCGGAGATGGGGGGTAAGCCAAGGTTGAGAAGGTTTCCGAGTAGGGCGAAAGAGAGAAAGGGGGTAAAGTTGGTCAAGGGCAGTGGAGATAGAGGATGAAAGGGAAGAGAGAGCATCGTCAGCAGAGAGTAATGCAAAGTCTTGGTGAGATGGGAGAGAAGAAGAGCAGGTGTCGAAGAAGAGGGTAGCGTCAAAGTCCCGGAGGTCACGACGTGAATAGATAAGGGGAGAGGGAATAGTAATAGTAAGTGTAGAGAGAGGGGAAAGGGAGAAAGAGTAGGGCATGGTCAGAGATAAACAGGGAGAGAAGAGACAGGGGAGGAGGGGTGGGAGGAGTAAAAGATGAGGTCAAGAGTGGAACCAGAGGAGTGAGTAGAGGGTGAAGGAGGGAGGGAGAGGAGATCGAAATCAAGGATGGAGAGGAGAGGAGAAGATTGTGGGGGAGAAGGCAGATGGATATTAAAGTCGCCAAGTACCACTAAAGGAGAGGCAGGTGGAGAAATAAGTGAGAGGAGGTGATCCAGATCATCAAGGAAGGAGGAGAGAGGACCAGAGGGTCGATAGACGACCAGGAAGGAAATAGGGTAGGAGAAGGACTTGTAGAAGAATTCAAAAGTAGAGAAAGAGAGGAGAGTTGGAGATGAAGAGGAGGAAATGAATTTAAGGTGGAATAGGAGACCAATGCCGCCACCTCGACCAGAGTTACGAGGGGTATGGATGAAAGAGGAAGACGAGGTCGTTAAGGAAGCAGGGACACAGGTGTTGTGAGGTGGAATCCATGTCTCAGTTAGGCAGAGGAAATGAAGATTGAGGCGAAAGAAAAGATCAAGGGTAGCTGCTGTTTTGTTACAGATGGATCTGGCGTTCCAGAGAGCAGTGTTTATGAGGACAGACTGGTTGGCAGTGGGGAGGGGGGGGGGTAGAGAAGGTTAGGGCGATGAGAAAAGGAAGGAGGATGAGTAGGAGAGCGGGGGGGGGGGAATAGTGGAGAGGACTAGGCATCAGGAGGAGCGAGTAGAATAGGAGGGAGAGGAGGAGATGGTGGGGGGGAAAAAGGGGGGGGGAGAGGTGAAAAGGAGATAAGGAAGATCGCATACCAAGGACTTGGGTACAGACAGGTAGGTAGGAGCAGAATAGTAGGAACGGGAATGTAGAGGGTAGAGACCAGCGTGTTCTTTAAATAAAGGGGGGAAGTAGAGGGCAATGTGGAATCAGGAGTGAAGAAAATTGGGAGGAAAAACAATAGGAGGAGACCAGGTGAGGATGGGGTTGACGGTGGAATTCAAGTTGGAGGTGGGAGGGAGCCAGAGGGAGTCAAAAGAGTCAGAGGGCTCAGGAACTCGAGACTGTGGATGGAGGAGTCCAGAGGTGCTTGAGACAGGACAATGTAGTTACACCGAGTTATCACCACAGAGGGAGCCAGAAGGATCCAAAAAAGTCAGATGGTGCAGGATCTCGATAGTGTAGATGGAGGGGTCAAGTGGTGCTTGATGCATGACAAAGTAGGTGTCCAAAGTTATCTCCGCACCGCCGACGGTGGTGACAGGGTAGAGCTGAGAAAGCGTAGAAACAATCAATGAAGAATGGGAAGAAGAAGCATACAAATCAAAGTCAGAGCCGGGTAAGCCAGGACCTGTGGGAGTAGAGTTGGAGCAGAGCCAGTGGAGCGACAAGTGTACAAGTGGAACAAGTGTAGCGCAGAGGCCACAGTAGGCAGTTATATGGATCAGCCGGGAACCAGCGTAGTGCAGACAGTGATCCGGGGTTGAGTGAAGTACAGAGGTCCCAGGAAGTAGTGTAGCAAATCTGTCGGGACCGTGCGCAGGAGGAGGGGACCCAAGCCCTGCGGGAAGAAGAAGGGGCTCGGAGAGTGGAGGCAGCTGTGTGGAGGGAGCCGCAGGATTCAGCGAAGTGAGCCTTCTGGGAATGCACGCAGAAGGAAGAGGCTCCAACCCGTGTGGAATGACGAGAGGGCTCGGAGAGCAGTGCGGAGGCAGCCGTGTGGAGGAGGCCCCAGGCCGCAGCGAAGCAGGTCAAGGGCACGGAGAGCTGTGTGGAGGCAGCGGCCTGGAGGGGGCCCCAGGAAACGAAGGAAGAAGGAGGGGACTCCGAGGGCCGCGAGGAGTTCAGCGGTCAGATGACTCCAAAGAAGGACCGAAGCTGGCTCAGCAGATAGCGGTAGCCGCACCTGTAGTTGTGCCCCCAATCAAGGACAATGGGCTCCGGCAACCGACAAGGGGCTCCGGCACCTGACCTGTGTAGGATCCGCTGGCGTCGACCGCAGTAAGGAAGGAGGCGGCAACCGCCGCCCTGGGTTACTGGAAGGCGGGAGGACCCCGCAGGCCGGCTGGCTCAGCAGGCAGCGGTAAGGAAGGAGGAGGCTACCGCCGCCCTGGATGACTGGAAGGCGGGAGGACCCCGCAGGCTGGCTGGCTCAGCAGGCAGCGGTAAGGAAGGAGGAGGCTACCGCCGCCCTGGATGACTGGAAGGCGGGAGGACCCCGCAGGCTGGCTGGCTCAGCAGGCAGCGGTAAGGAAGGAGAAGGCAACCACCGCCCTGGATAACTGGAAGGCGGGGGTGATGATGATGAAGCGGGAGGAAGGCTGCTCCGAGGCTCGATCCCAGAGTCACTCCAGGCGGGTCCGATCTTGGCAACCGCCGCCCTGGATGTCTGGAAGGCAGGAAGAACCCCGTGGGTCGTCCCGAAGACAGAACGGGAGGAAGGCCGCTCCGAGGCTCGATCCTGAAGCCACTCCAGGCGGGTCCGATTTTCGCTGAAAAAGCAGACAGTGGAGCCTAAGCAGGTAAGCAACAGGAACGGAAGACGATATTGGCAGAAATTGCAGTTTAAACTGCCTTAATTTACGAATGATTCAGCCTGATTTAAGGAGTCAGACTCAGGCAGCCATGCTCATGCGCCCCCTGGTGGTGGAATGGGGAGAGATTGTAGGAACTTGTCTTGGTCGCCCTCATCTGGGCACTCTGTCGCGTATAACTTTTCATAGAATGCCTTAAAGGCCTCCCCTATTTCTTTGGTGCGTGTTATTGTCTCTCCATGTGCGTTTTTGATGTTTAGTATGGTGATTGACTTTTGCTTTGTGCAGAGTTGTCTTGCTAGGTATCGGTCTGCCTTATTGGCTTTGATATAGTATCTTTGCGAAGCATCTCCAGCTGCCCTTGCGCATGTCTCAACTCTTCTTGAGACTTCTTGTGGGGTGAGTCATTAGTTCCTCTCGAATGTCCGTTACTTTCTTTTCCAGTTCTCTTTCCCAGCCTTGCCTCCGCTTGTCCTTGGTGGCTTTCAGAGCTATCATGCGTCCCCGGATCACCGCCTTGAAAGCCTCCAATACTGCTCCCAATGGGAAATACCCTGTATCGTTTTGTTCAAAATATTCTATGATTTTGTCCCTTATTGCTTCTTCCGTCACCAGGTCTACGAGAAGATCTTGTGGTAACCTCCACCGCCTGAGGCCCCCCCCCCCCTTCCCTGGGGTCTGAACATCCAACCAAAGCGGGGCATGGTCCGACAATGCTATAGGGCCTGTTTTTATTCCTTGAATTTTGCCCATCAGTCCCACTGACACCCAGAAATCCATTCTCGACATTGTGTTGTGCACATGCAAGTAGTATGTGAAGCCACTATCTTGACCTTTCTGTTCCCTCCATGCATCGCACAGCGCCATCTGATCCATCTTTTGCTTGAGATGCTTGGATGGAGCACACCCTGGCCTTGAGGTCCCCCAGCACTGCTGTCCAATCGTGGGTCCCAGGCCATATTCAAATCTCCCCCCAGTACTACCTCTCCTTTCGCAAACCCCTCGAGTTTCCCCATTGTGTCCCGCAGAAAGCCATCTTGCCCCGAATTAGGTGCGTATATCGCTGCCAGGGTGAGCAGGAGACCGCTAAGCATAATGTTTGCAAAAGCGAACCTACCTTCCCTGCCTGTCTATGAGTGTTACGTCCATTCCCCCTTTTATTGCCATCAGTAACCCCGCTCTTTTTTCCGTAGCATTTGATTGCGCCCAGATATTGTACCCTCTGAGACATAACTTCCTTTTATCCTGGGATCTTACGTGTGTTTCATGGAGCAGCAGAATGTCTGCCTTCTCCCCCCTGAGCATAGTCTCTACCTTTTTCATCTTCACAGGAGATTTCAGGCCCCTTACATTGTATGATAACATTCTGAGCTTCCCCATCTCGTCTAACCCAGATTGACTGCCATAAGATCCCGAGTGCTGTGATCCCAACTATCTTCCAGAGTACCCCCCCGTCTCCCCCCCAACTCCCCGACTTCCCCCCCTACAACTAACATTGAACTGACTTTGGTCCCGAGGAGGGCCCGGGTACCTAAGGATGCTAGGGCGTTGCGCCTATCGCTCCCTGCCCTCGGTGAGCTCGGGTTGAACTTTGCAGGGAGTCCTAAACCCCACATCATCCTCAGACCTTACCAAGTGTCCTTTCCTGTTCCCCAGCCGGGCCGCTGAGTAACGCACTCTCCGAATATCCTTCAATGATTACCTCTCTGCCTCCTGTATTTGGAAAGTGTCAGCTACAGATCCTTTTGCCTGAGTTTCTCCTCTACTCCCCTGTTTGCTTGGTGCTTCCTCTTAGTTTCTTTTTTTTGCTGAACTTCTTCCCATTCTCTCAGACTCTTATGCTATTCACCCCATAGCCCTGGTGCCCCTGGTAACTGCCTCCTCCACCTGCAGGTCCATTATGTGGAGCCCTTCTTCACAGGTTGTCACTCTTCTTTGTTTGCCTTCCCACTCGAACAGCAGTCCGAATGGAAACGTCCATTTGTACCTTAGCTCTTTCGCCACACGCTCCCGTACTAGTGGGGCCATCCCTCTCCTTTTTAGCAATGTCACTGATGCCAGGTCCTGGTATAACTGAATGTCCACCCCGTTCATCCTTATGTGGTCTACCTGCCTCGCTCTCCTTAAGATTTGTTCTTTTTGCGGGTATGAGGAGAGGGCCATCAGTACATCTCTAGGTCTTTCCCCCGGGGTGCCTGTTCTTTTGGGGCCCACTCTGTCGATCCCAATGTTATCTGCTTCTTGCGCCTCTAGAATGTCTCTAAACACTGCATGAACCGCATTCTTAAGATCCTTATCCAACACAGACTCGGGCATATTCTTAATGCGGATATTAGATCTGTGGGATCGTTTTTCCAAATCCTCACATTGGATTTCTAAGTTGTGGGTTAACCACACCAGGTGTTCCTGCGTTTCACTGTTCCGTCGTGCTTCATCTTCTGCATTTTGTGCAATTCTCTCTAGGGCATCTGTCCTTTCTTCCAGTTTGGCCACATCCAGCTTCAATTCTTGGACTACCTGCTTCATGTAGTTCCTCATTGTAGCAAATTGGTCCTGCACCGTTGACATGAACTTGTCCTGCAGCTCCACAAACCAAGCATGCATGATATGGGATGGAGCTATGTGGAGACAGGCCTTGTAATTTTGTGTCACTGTGGAGGGGAGGGGGGGGGCATAGTTTCTCCTGCCCTCTAGGAGCACCGTGCCTGAGCTTCCTATTTGATGGTAGTGTTCTGGCACCTCCACTCTTATCCGTCCAGCCCCCCCCACCGCGTATGGCTTTAGTGATGGGAATGAGGGGTGGGGGTTTCACCCCTGTTCTGGCAAAAAGCCTCATGTAATACTTGGTGGGGTGGGGGGTGTCTACCAGTTGGGTTAGGCACCCCTCTGTCTTCTTTGCGGGGGGGGGGAAGAAGAGAGCAGTGGGGAGGGGGGCGCTCACCTTCTGTTCCTTCTGCGTCTGTCACCCGTGCCTCAACGTTTCCATGTGCGATTCAGTGCCTGTGCTCCGCAGCGTTCCCGGCCCAGTCAGTGGCGGTGGAGCATGTGCAGGGTCTCCGTAGCCTCGCTGTGCAGTATTTAGGTCCTTGCGGGTGCCGAGCACCCTGTCGTTGGTGTCCCGCCTTGGCTTCTCCTCCGCCCCCGGTCTCTCCTCCCTGCGGCGCGGTTCTGTTCTCTCCTCGGAGGGGCACCCCTGCCCTGCTGCCGCTGCGCTCTCACCCGCAGTGCCCGTGCGGCCTCCAAGTCAGCGGGGCACCGTGGCGGCCACGTTGTTCCCACGGGCCTGATTGTGTTCTGGCCGCTTCCCGTGGGTGTCGATGCGCGTGCTTTTTGGATCTGGGCTCCCCGTCCGCGCCTCCCCCTCTGCCCCATGTCGCTTCACTTGATGCGTAGCTCTCTCTGCAATCCTTGGAGGGGAGGGGTGCCCGTGTTTCGATGCTGCGGCGTCATCTCTGCTGACTCCACAGGGGCGATATCCCCTTTCTTCAGCGCCGGCAGCCTCTGGAGGTAATCGGCTGGGTTTTTATTTGCCATTTCATTCGGATTTGTTCAGTGAAGAGCTTATTATCAGCGGCCCGGCAGGAGCGTGACTCAGACGCGCCTTCCTGCGCCAGTGGCCATCTTGGAATGAGGAATTAGTATTTTAACATTTACTTACTTGAATTCTTCCATGTTATCAGACTGGCAAATCATGATAACCTGTACATTCAACTGCAGTAGCAACAGTGTTTTAATATACAACATATTAACCTCATTTTGATACTTTAAATTTGACCAACGAGAGGGAGTAATTTAAGGCTTAGGCTTCGCCCTAGGAAGCCATCTTCGGACTCCTACAGCTGTAGTGTTGCATATACCATATTGAACTACTTCTCCAGCTTGTGGGCTAAGGTGGGAGTGGGGATTTGATTATGAATTTATTAAAGAAACCAAAACTGGAGGACTACCATTTCAGTTAAGTATTTTTCCCCAGCACTGGATCCTTCATAGGCACATGCTTGAATAGAGTACAAAGTAAGTAAAATATGGATGGACGGCCTTGTTGCTTTTGACAGCACAGAGGCTGAGCAAGGCTAATGACCTTTGACTTGCTGGATGGATTTGGATGACAAACAAAAAGTTTGTCAAGAGCCCCATGAAACTGGAAAGTTATGGAAAAATTTGTTGGAAAATGAAAATTTCAGCCTACTCCCATTCATTTTCCCATGGAGAGAAAGTGCAGTTTTTTAACTTTATTTCGGTCTTGGTGCTTTGCAGCAGAGAGGGTTTTCGAAAATAAAAATCCAGCATAAAAGAAAATATGTATTTGCACGATGCGTGCGATTCCTGCGATATTACCGGAAGAAGCCGCAGAAGAAACAACTCAAAACCCTATTCTGCTTCATCACTCCATGGCCAGGACACAGCCATCGCTATTGGATCCAGTTCTTGGGGGTGGACCAGTACGGGAGGGTCACCTGGATTTGGGGGGGGGGGTGTCTTCGGGGAGTGGAAGTGGGGCAACGAAGGGTGAGATGCGGTAAACCCTTCCTTATGACACCTTTTCCTGACACCTAAGGATACTTAGAAACTCATCCCTCCCCACCTTTTCCGACACACTTTCTCACGGACAGTCCATCGTGAGCGACAACGGATTAACACCAGAGCCGTATACCTGACATGTCCCAATGTAAGGGTTAGGCAGAGTGAGGCAATTATTGATAATTACACACACCGGACTTCCATCACACTTCCACACACAGATAAAAGGCAGAGCAAGAAAGCCACTGGATCTCCCTATGGAGCTCATATTTCCCCGGTGCTAGGTGCTTTGCACTGGCTTCCAGTCAGTTGAAGAATCGAGTTTAAGTCATTGTGCATTGTTCATCGAGCACTCCACGGACTGGGTGCAGAATACCTTCAGTCTAAGTTTGTTCGTTACCACCCTGCTTGTATGCTTCGCTCCTCCACACCGAAGCTGCTGGTAGTTCCTTCTTTCCGCCGCAAACGCATTGGAGGCCAGGCTTGTTCAATTGCGGCAGAATGTGAATAATCTCCATCCTTCCATTAAGGCTATATCCAATCATTTTGCCTTTAGAAAATTCTTGAAGACCTTGCTATTTTAATTCTATGTGGCTGTATTGGCTATTCATCCTTATCTCCTCAGCGCCAAGATACCTTTGGTGACAGCGCGCTTTATAAATTCAAATAACATAACATGAAAGCACACTCTTAGCAAGTCCAAACACACGAGAAAGCAGCTATTCCGGGATGGTAGTTTAAAATCAAGGAGAAAGACGGCGAGACCAAAGAGGATGGCAAGAGCAAGTTACCCTCATCCTTTTCATGAAAGGATTGAGACTTTAAAGAAGCCTCAAGAAAAATAAACTTAAGACCAGGAATCACAACTGACAAACAGTGTAGCGCGTGTGTCTCAAAGGTACACAGGGCCCTCCCGCATGGATAGCCAAGGAGGGTAGAAGCTATTGCCACTGTGCTACTGTCCGTGACTCCGACAGCAAAGCACTGCCAACAAGTTCAGCACAGTCAGTGAGTTGGGAGAACCTGATAGCAGTCCGGACTGTGTTATGCTCAAGGTTGCAGGCGGCAACATTGTATGAACAAAGAACTTGTGTGCGATTGAACTTTAAGAAAGAAAGTTAGGTACCAGTTACAGAATGCTCAGGCGCCATGTGGGTGCTCACTTGAAGGTCTCTGTTCGGTACCCCCTGTCCCACGAGAACATGCAAATATTGAATGGGGAAATTGAAGTGGTACTGCAGTTAATCCCGTGCACATTCGAAAGACTTTGATTGTCTACGAACTGAAATTGGCCTGAGCATGGAAAAGGGGGACTAATTGTTGAACAGGGCATCTGAGCCCAGAAGAGGGAGATGCAGGTTGAAAAGCAAAACTCACCCGTGACCATATTGTTGTGGCAATTGTGAAACCGACTGAAGGATGCTTGCGAATGAAAGTTGGTCCTAACCCGGCTGAGGGAGACAAATTGTGAAAGAAGGATCGGAGCCCGGTTGAGTAAAGCACCCCGGCTTGAATATTTGAAAGGAACCTTTCTTGTTGTTTCTGGTGCATCAGGCCCTCTGAAGCAAGAGACTTTGACTAAAAGAAACTTGGGCACAGAAGACCCTGATGTTGGTAAAAGGAACTGTGACCTCGTGCAGAAGGAGCCCATGAGTGTGCTGTGTTCGAGTGACCTGCCTTGTCCTGTGCTACAAACGTGGGGAAGGGAGGCCAATGGCCTAAACATCCTTACTTATCATTTTCTAAAACACTTCTTTTTGTAAACACTATCCCACACTATTTTGTAGCATAGCGGTAAGGATTGGCAATAGGGTTTGTTAGTATAGGCCCTTTTCTTTTGACTAGACTCCACTAGGACCCTATTTTTATCATTTGATGGTCGTAGCTTGCTCACATCTTAAGAGTTAGTTTTAGATAGGTGTTTTTCACACCCCTGATTAAGTTCAATAAACACCCTTGAACTGTGATCACGTGTCTGTCTTACTATGATACCATACCTTCCTTACAGTGCCCCCACCGAGAATTCTTGTTCCAGCATGTGTGGCCGTACAGGTCAAACAGGGAGGGCAGGGCCTTGACCAGGCAGGCCTTTCATATAGTCATTGTTGCTCTGCCGTTATGGGGAGTGCCCAGGGTATAAACAGCACTCCACCCAGTTCACCAGCCACCATCCTTTGTGTAGATCAAAGTTCTGGAGCGGGACAGTACAAGGACCAGCTGTCGTAGTGTTAGGCAGTCCAATCCGCCTCATCTGGGGTGTGACTTTACCAGCATGAGGCACAGGATGCCGATATTTTGCAAAAGGAACGCCTCCGGCCCCGCTGACCGAGCCAGCCTCAGGCTCGGTCTGTCTGCGACAGAGCAGCCGGCCCGACACCGGCTAAACCCGCCAAACGCGAAGAGTCGCAGGGGCACAAAACACCAGCTGCACCCGCAGACCGTGGAGAGCTGAAAACGTGTGGCATTGGACCTGCACAGTGCCACAAGAGTGTTGTGGAGCTCAGTCCAGCACTTTTAACGAGCCAAATTGTGGAGTGGGCAATCGGCTCACTTTCTTCACCTGTTAGGAAGGTGTCTGGTGGACTCGGAGCCACCAAATAACCCACACAGACACCAGTGGGACTCGCGCCCGTACCTGGGCGTGTCCCGTATTTCTTTCTAGAATGACAGTGCGTCTCTTGTCAGTAGGGATTTCCTACATCACAACACACACTAAGCTGGTCACTTGAAATTCGTTCTTACAAGGTGGTCTCAGAAAGAGTGCCACCACGTGTCCTTCGTGCCAGCAAATGTTAGACATGCCAAAACTAACACATTCTCTTTGTTTATCAGAAACGAGATTGTAGATGATTTTGCGCTCCTTACTTTATTTTATAAAACTGAAAACTTTGTTTGGACAACAAAGCAGTTAAAGCTGCACTTAACCAGGTTAGCTATTTTGATTTGTTATGGATTCAATGTTATCAAAATGTAATTCTTGTCTCAGTTTATTTTTTTATTGCAGCAGTTTGCATTCAAATTTCTGTTATAAAACGTATTTGAAGATTGTTTCTTCCAATCAATGAAAAGGTGTAAACCACGGGGTGGCCTGTTCCCCCGCCAAGTCTATTTATGCTAAACTGATCAATCTCTACCTATAGCATGTTGTAGCACCATGAACACTGTAGACTGGAGAGCAGCATCTACCCTTCAGTGCCTTGTACGTGTGGAGGAATATCTGGCACTGCTTTGCTTTTACTAAATGGCTGCTAAAATTCAAGTGCTCCCAAGAATGTCTTTGGACTGCTTCCAAACCCACAGTGCATTCTTGGGAGCTTTCTGCAAACTAACTGACTTCAAAAGAAACGAAAACCAAGCGCTTTCGATGTAAATTATAGTACACTAATGTGAAAGTACACAGTCCAAAGTGCATGAGGAGAAAGGAAACAGCTTATTTCCTAAGGCAACAGCTCCTTCCAGCCGTGACAACAGGCAAAGCGGGCAGTCTCTACTGTGCATGAATGCATCTGACAAACATACATCTATTATATGGTATGATGGTGTGATGTGATCTTTTGCAATTTAAAAAATGATCACTCTGCTTTTCTTTTAGTGATTGTGGAGCAGGCAAATCAAATAGAACCAAAATAAATCATCATTGCCAGGGCTTCAGCACCTAGTTCGAAACCTGTAAAGCCAAGCAGAAAACCCATCAAAAGGCACATTCTAAACACAGTGAGCTTTCGGAAAAAAGTCGGTCAGGCATTTAATTTTGACATTGTTAAATGCTGTTGCAATGTACAGCCTGGCACAGTGTACATTCATATTACCTGTGCATGCACCCGTCTATTCATTCATGTACTTAGCATCCAACACTGATCAAATATATGTTCAGTGCTCCGACTCAAATCGGTTTCATTCACACAATGCATTCTTTCACATGCAAATATTCAGTTTAGCATCCATTGGCTCATTCTTACATCCTTAATATATATGGTTTAGAACACGCTTATCCATTAAGTCACCCAGATACTTCCTTTATGGACATTGCTCCAGTCCAATAGCAGTTTTCCCCAGACTTTCATTCACGGACCAATCAGATTTATAGGCCTGCTCGACTAACACATTGCAAATTATGTGCATTATTGACTGGTGGAATACATTAATAAAACAATTAGGAAATGGATGAGAGTGAATTCATGATTAGATGTACGAGTAGGTCAGTGAGCTGTGAGCGAATTAATGAAGGATCATTTCCTAATTAATTACCAAGTCTCATTTTGTCAATCAACAGGAGTGAATGTATTAATAAATCCATAAATTAGGACTCTATGGACAGATGCATGTGTTAGCTGAGTCATGGCATTAACTGTGCAGTGGACGTGGCGAATGCTGTTGTCTGTCAGGTGGCCAACAGAGTATTCTTGCAGAGTGCAACTTGGATGAAGGTGCCCAATTTTGGACCCACGGTCTAGTTGAAGGTTCTTGATGTGCCTTATGCAATTTTGCCTTCCTGGACAATATGCCTGGATTCCCTATTTTAAAAATTTCACATAGGGTTGATGGAAAGGGAAAGGTGGTAAGGTTACGCCAAACTGGAACTGAATACAGCTGGGATGTATTACACCCAAACAGGTTAGGGCAACATTTATGTTAAACTATCCTCTAGACGGACATCAGGTGATCCCTCTCATCCTTCAGGGCTCTTATTAGGACCCTTGAGAGCTTCTGATATCATTCTACAGTTGACATTTTCCCAAATGTCCACAGAAGTTCTTAAAATCATTCAGCAGCTTAAAGCCATTAACTGTGTAAACAATGTTTGCCTTGGCAAAGTCATTAAAGACTGTGCATCTTACTTCATGCAAGCCATCCCTGCAATAGTCAAGACTTTTGCTAGTGGCATTATACCAGACTCTTTGAAGAAGACTTGCATTACTCATATCTTAAAAAAGTCTTCTTTGGATCCTTCTAACCCTTGTAACTATCGACCTATCATGAATGTCCGATTTCTCCTTCACATTTTGAAGGAAATTGCTTACCACCAGTTTCATCGTTTTGTTATCTTGCATAATTTATTGGGCACTCTCCAGTCCGGTTTTCGCCCGGCTCAGAGTACAGAAACTTCAACGCTGTACATTCAGTCAGGCATATTTGATATCCTGGACGAGAGCAAAGCTGGTCTATTCATCTTGAACCTGTCTGCAGCATTTAATGTGCTTGATCATGACATCTCTTGTCATGCCTCATACAGGATTCACTATTGACCATCTTGCCACTAGTTGGATCAGCTGCTTTTTACGAGGAAGGTCCGCCTCAGTGGTGCTGGGCCAGCATTCATCCCATCCCTACCTTATTATTCTGGGAGTTTCTCAGGGATCTTGCATTTCCCCTCTTTTGTTCAATTTGTTTATAAAGCATCTTCACTATCCTCTGATCAGTAATGAGGTTCAGTTTCAAAATTATGCTGACGATACCCAGCTGTTTATCTGGTGATATTGTCAGAGACACCAATCACATCAATAACATCAGTTTATGGATGAGAGACAATTGTCTCTGTTTAAATGACCAAACAACTGAGCTACTATTATTGGTTGCCCCTAATACCATTAAGACATTTGGACATTTGGACATTCTTATTACTGCATGTCTATAAACACACACTCAATTCCTTTACTGAGGAAAGCCAAGTCCCTGGATTTGTACCTTAACACTGAGATGATTATGGATGCCCAAGTTAGCCAAGTTGGCTCTAGTCACTATTATCTCCTACAACAGAAGTGGGGTAAAGTAAGAGTTCAATTGTGCTATGGTACACCCTTGTCAGTAGGAAGCACATAGCTGCAACCCCAGTTGAAATAGGTGTCACCCACCACTGATTAAGCAATATAAAGGACAACCACGTGTTCAACTGTAAGGATTGCGCTAATCCAGTTACTGTGTCTCTTGGTTTTTAACGCCAATTATTCAAAACTTCAACTCAATGTGAAGATCAACAGAAACAATGACTGTCGTCGTTTCTGTTGATCTATACATTGAATTGAAGTTTTGAATAATTGGTATTAAAAATCAAGAGACATTGGCCACAAGGGGGCGTGCGGATGAGCTCAGCCACCATGTGAACTCCTCGACCCATGGACTCTAAAGTGGACTGAGCCCCCACTACAAGACCACCCACCTGGAATAACTGGAACAAAGTGGCGTTGTAATATATCCCCCCCCCCAATCTGTGAGAAAGTCCGGAGAAAATCGGTGCCTGATAGATTACTGCAGCGTCATTCACCAGCTATCGAGTTGAAGCAACGGCCGGGAAAAGTACCGAAAACGAAAATAGCTCTGATACGCATGGTACGTGGAACGCACAGAGGCAAGGCCCGGTACAGAGCAACTGCCTGAACATTTGCGACCCTCAGTGGAGGCTCGGACCAGAACCAGCCTTCCTTCTTATTCATAAAGAACCTGCCGGACAAGAAAAGGGGGAACAAATAAAAAAATTTAAAAAATGATTTCACAGGTCCTGTTTGCACGAGTGCTCTGGAGAGGCACCCGTGGTGCCACTGTGGTGTGCTCACTCCCACTGCTGTCCCCACGGGAGCTGATCGCCCTCTCCACCCCACCTGTCGCGACATATCGAGGTGACCCGCCCAGCGCGGGGGAAGTCGACGAATCGGATTACACCAGCCGCTGTCGCAGAGCACGCACTACCGGGACCAGTCGTTCCCATACATGCCATCAGACGTCACATTGCATACTCCCAACCTAGGTTAGCTGACGAGATTGCTGTGCTTATCCCGCACCTTGCCCTTAAGGAAATGATGATCGCAGCCCCCTGAACCTATCGGTCCCCTTCACTTTGGTAGGGCCATTGAACAGACGTGAGGCACGTTTGAGTGGGATGCAGTAACGGGCGTGCCAGGGTTGTGGCTGCCTGTGTGAGGAGTGCTACGGAGTGATCACAGATTTGGATTTACCCCTAGAACCAGTCAGTGCCTCGCTCATAGCTACCCTAGTTACAGATTGCTAGGACCACCGAGAATCAGCCAGGCTCCTGGTGGAGATACTCTCGACTCTCCCCGAGCCAGGCCCCTCAAGCGCTGATGTCACACCTAGCAAAGCGCGTATGCTAGATGTCCCATTGCGCACATGCCACACTTCATCAGTGGGGTTGCAACCGTCTCTGGCCCCCCAGGACTGTGCTGAACAACCATACCGCCGAGTTATTGCACCACGTACGTGGGGCGGCTTGTTGTTTAAATCTTTTAAGTGGAGACAACGTGGTGCAACAAATTGAAATGGCAAGAGGCAAGGAGCCAGACCTGCACTCACCCTGGGAGCGGCCTCTAACGCAATAGTGACTCCAATATCGGATATCCTGCCAGTGGGGACTAAAGTGAACAATCCTGCACAGCTTGATATATTGAGCCCCAGGAAAAGTTGGGAGCAACTGAGACACATCTCCATATCACCTTACTCCCGACACAGACGGCTGAGAGCTGGGGAATATACCTTTTGAATTTGATCGCCTCTACGCAACAAAGATAAGCTGCCAACCTAACCGTCTGACAGGACCAAACCCACACAGGTCCGGCCCAATGCAAGCACTCATCACCCTATCTATTGCTCATACAGGGGGAACGCCGCACTAGCTAGCAGGGATCAAGAAAGTCTGAACAAAAATACCTACCTGCGCACACTCTATACCTCCATAGCTCCACAGTCCTGGAATCATCCTGGAGTCCTCCAAGTGAAGGACTCAAACCTGCACCAGATCCGACGCAAGCGTTGCCCTTAAGCCTGGACGGCAGTGAAGTGGATGAGCGAAAAAAGGTGGGTCGTACGTGGCAGCCAACGCACAGATTGAAGTGACATACCTTCAATCAAGCGGACAGGTCTTCTTGTGCCCCCCAGCAGTCACACCACGTATAGGCAACAATCTAGGCACCCCACCCGATTTCCGTAGTAATGGCCCAGCTAAGGCCTCGTAAGTCAAGACAGATGAACTGTGGGTTGTTGCGACTGGACACCTGAGGTTTGGGCCCCCGACACTGGGGCGTGTGCCCTACCCAGGGTAGCAACTTTGTGAGTCAAAAGGAGGACTCTTGCCAAGAGTTGTACCATGGACCCCAGTAGGAGCCGAAGTTACCTGCCCAGACCACATTCATGAATCTGGCCGACCTGTGGTGCCTTTACAAAACCTGCCACTGACTTCCTCGGCTACAAGCCGCCTCTATCATTGTGAGGGTTGGGCCCCCGTTCTTGGGGCGTGTGCCCTCCTCCGATGCTCAAACTCCAGCAGGTGGGAGGTCGACTGGCCGCAGGTCAATCTATACGTCCTGTACTTCAAAGGACCCCCCTAGCAAGGAGAGGCATGAGTGGAAGGAGACAGAGTCGTAACTTACCCAGGACAGCAGCGGGTGATCCACTAAGAGTGTATGGACATACAGAGGAAACTTGCGCCATATCGGTTCATCCCACGCCGTACCGACCCGGGTGCTTTCCAGGAACCCACTATGGAGACATCGGGAGCAGAGGCCGCTGCGACAAAGGAAGCCATAGCAGCCTTTTTAAAAGAAATGAAGGGCACGAGGGCGGACATTGGTGCAAAGGTTGACAAGATCACGCAGAGAATCGATAAAGGGCATGAGGGCGGACATTGGTGCGAAGGTTGACAAGATCATGCAGAGAATCGATAAAATGGAAGTAAGACTTGAAGTGGTTGAGCACAATAAGACCTCCCTCAAAACCCTAGAGACACAGATAGATAAGAGGATTGCAGAGATAGTAGCACGGGAGGAGGAGTTCCGCCTACAGATGGATAATTTGGAGAACTGGAAGCGATGGAACAATCTACACATTTTCGGGATCCTAGACAAAGAAGGTGAAACTGAACAAGACCTGAAGAGGAACCTCCATGAAATCATGAAACTGTTGTTCGGAGAGGACTATCGATGAACCAAAGGTCGACCGAATACATAGAGCAGGAGGTGCCGCCGGGGGCCTGAGAACAGTGATGGCTAGGTTCCACAGCTATTCCGATAAAGCCAGAGTCCTTGAGAAAGCCAGGCGCGGCGGCCAAATATCCCTGGGCACGGCAAGTGTCACCATCTTTCAGGACCTATCATCGCGGACGCTCGCCCCAAGACAGATGTGCATCCCACTTACTAGATGGCTGAAAGAGAAAGGAGTTAGGTACCGATGGGGTTACCCATTCTCCCTTACATTCGAGCTAGAGGGGAGCAAGATCAAGCTGAGATCAGAAAGGGAAATACACATCTGCATATCTGACCTGCTGGGCCATCAGGATGGCGAAAGACAGCAGGGGGAAAGAGGGGAAGACGACAGACAGTGGTGAATCCAAGGCCCAAAAAGGAGGCAGATGCTGGGGTCTAGAAAGTACAGGAGGATGAACGCCTCTCTGGGAGCGGAAGTTTGAGTAACACATCGAGATGCTCCAACGCTCTTGCGAACAACTTTGAGAATGATAGACCATCTCACCACCATCGAAATAAACATATTACCAGGTGGATGAGGTGTGAGTTCTCCGATAAGTGAATCAGCGAGGGAATAACAGATCGTCCAATGTGCTTACGTTTGGCTGGCCACAAGCTGGGAAGGCCAAATGGTGGACGTGGGGGATCCTCCAGGAGCTTCCCGGTGAGAAGGAGTACTGACATATCCAAACAGCAGAAACTGGCGAGCAAGGCAATGTATCTGAAAAGTGGATACATTTAGCTGGAGTTGAGGGGGGACATAGAGAGTGATGTGATTTTGGAGGGGGAAGGGGGCTCAATGAATTTAAAGATTGTATTTGTGCTGAGACCACAGTATCCCGGGTCTCTACTGGTGGTCTGGAACCGGCTTGGTGAGGTCAACCGAGCTGGAGCGGACACTGACATGGGGGTGGGAAGGAGAGGGGGAGGGGTAAGAACAAGTCTCTTTCTAAATATGAATCGTGAGGCAAATGGGAGCAGGTCTGGGAGTCAGGGTTGGTGTGACCCGCCTTGAGAATGTGCAGTCCAAATAAGGATAAATGGCGTTAGGAATGGGACCTCAGAGGGGTAACCTTCTCAGGGTGAGCACACAATGTCAAAGGGCTAAACTCGCCTACAAAGCGATCGTTGGTGAGAAGGAGTTAAAAGAGCGGGACTTGATCTACTCTTCCTCAAAGAAACTAAATATGCAAGAAGAGAGGAACACAGGGTCTGGCATTCTAGGCTGGCGGTTGAATACTGGAGCACAGGCCCCCTTCCGGAAGACAGTGGTGGGGATACTCATCAAGAAGGGTTTGGACATAGACATCACTAAAGTGTGGACAGATGTAGAGGGTAGAGCTCTTTTGGTAGTGGGCACGGGGCACAAAGTAACCGTCACGTTGGCCACACTCTATTCCCCCAATACGGGCCAAACCCGATTCCTAAAACAAATGATCCAGAAGATGTAAGAAGCCAAAGGGCATATAATGCTAGATACTAGGAGGGGACTTCAACAAGTGGGCGGACACTAAACTAGACAGGCAACCCTGTAATCCGGAAGCGAGGGAACCAGCAGAAGGTGGCCGAGCGGAGGTGCGGGAGACGTTAGACATTTATGGGCTACGAGATATATGGAGAGGTTTCCACCCATACGACACAGGCTATACCTTCTATTCAGCACCCCATGGAACATTCACGAGAATTGACTACGTATGCCTCGGATGGGTTGATCGATGTAGCGAATGGCTCAGAGATCTTGCCGATCTCCTGGTTGGACCACAACATGGTTTCAGCAGACTTCAATTGGGCAGGCCTACCGCACAGGGGATAGAAGTGGCGATGTAATGAAACACTGTGGAAAGACCCTGTCTCCCGTACAGAAATGGACACGGAAATAATGGAATATTTCAGAACAAACAATACGGGGGAGGTTCCAAACAGAACGGTGTGGGAAGCGGGAAAGGCGACATGGCGGGGGATCCCGATTAGAGAGGGCGCTAGCATAAAAAGGGAAAGGACTCTCATAGAAAACAGATTAAGGGGGGAAATTGTACAATTGGATCGGGCGACGCGGTCAGCCACGGTGGGCCAGGAGGTGAAGATTGCTGAGGCCAGGAAAAAAAGACAAGAACTTCAACTTCTTGAAGAAGGACAAGTAGTTCGAAAACTCCAGCTCCTTAACCAGAGGTATGAGGAGGAAAAGGATAAGGCAGACGCCCTCTTGGCTGCCAGATGGAGGGGGCAACAAGCGGAAAGGATGGACTCTGCCATAGAAGCGGAAGGGAACCAGACCCAGAAAACGAAGAAGGGATATCCCAGAGGTGTTTGTGAAGTTCTATGAGCATTTATATACATTGGAAGTGGCACAAGAGAACAGAAATAGACAAGTACATGGGAAGTGTGGAGATGCCGCAACTCTCCAGTGAGGAAGCACAAGCCATGGACGCCCCAATCCCCCTCGACGAGGTTGAGAGAGCGATAAAGAGATTTTCGACAGGGAAGGCCCCAGGAAACGATGGCTACATGGCAGGTTTTTATAAGACCTTTCTCCCATCCCTCCTTCCCTTTATGGTCAACCTCTTTAATGATATTTTGGAAACAGTTCTAGCCCCGGAATCCTTCTCACAATCATTGATCACAGTAATCCCGAAGGAAGGTAGAGACCCCAGAAAATGCGTATCATACCGCCCGATATCGCTGCTGAATATTGACGCTAAAATATATACAAAGGTCCTAGCATCCAGATTAGAGATATATATGCCCGACTGATACACTCAGATCAGGTCGGATTTATTCTAGGGAGGCAAGGAGCAGACACAATGTGTAAAACACTGCACTTCGATGAATCCAAAAAGATGTCAGGAGACCCTGATCTCCTATCAGTCGACGCAGAGAAAGCATTCGATAGGGTTGAATAGACCTTCCTGGAAGCGGTCCTGAGCAAGGTTCACCTAGGAGAAAGATTTAGAAAGGGTGTGAAGGCTTTCTACACATCCCCCAAAGCATCCGCTTCGGTCCACTCCGACTATTAGAGATGGTTTGACCTTGGTAGAGGAACAAGGCAGGGTTGCCCGTTGTCCACAATACTGTTCGCCTTTTCTCTCGAACCCCTTGCTCTGAATCTGAGGAAGAATCGCCAGGTGAAGGGGATGGAGGTGGGATCGGTCAAATACGAGGAGGCACTGTACGCTGATGACCAACTACATTTGAGGGAACCCATGACATCCATCCCGCAAGCCATACACTTGATAGAACGATACAGTGCGCTCCCTGGCTTCAAAATTAATAAGGCCAAGTCCATCCTACTCAAGATTTTCCACATTGGGCCGCACCCTAGCGAAGTGGCAAAAACTTAGGATTTCTTGGATAGGGAGACTTAACGCAGTCAAGATGGTGCGTCTTCCTAGATTTCTATACCCGTTCTAAATGCTTCCAATCAAACTTCCGAAACCATTCTTCAAAGAGGTAAAGAGGGCCATACTGAGATTCCAATGGCAAGGAAAAGCGGCTAGGATAGCGTATGAAACTTTAACTCTGCCTAAATAAAAAGGCGGTGTAGGCTTACCTGATCTTAAAAAATATTATGAAGCGGCACAGTTAAGGGTGCTGGTCCCCCATTTGAGAGAGAGCAGAAAGACCCACAGTGGATACACCTCAACAACCATGATCTGGCCCAGGCCACAATCTCGGAATGGCTATAGCTTCCGAAACACAAACTACTTCGGAGGCTCCAAAACCATCCTAAACTGAGCACCATCTGGGAGATCTGGCGGGAGGGACCAAACATGCAAGAGAATATATTCCAGATCACGAGAGGTTTCAAACATGGTTCGAGGCGGGCCTGGAGAGGGTGGGTCAACTATGGAAGGAGGGCACATTCATCACAATTACGGAACTTGAAGAGGCATTGGGCATAAGACCTCTACCTGTTTTCCCCTTTCCCCCAACTCAAAAGTATAATCTCGAGGAATACATGAAAGGAGAAGGTGCAGAGAGACCTAACCCCATTTGAGAAACTCCTCAATACTATGACAGAGACCAAAGGCCTGATCTCAATTATGTATAAAACACTCAGAGGCTGGAAATGGTCCACTAGCAACTTGACCGATAAATGGAGAGGGATCTGAACCAGACAATAGACTCCGACCTGTGGGCAAGGATATGCAAGGGGGTCTCGCAAACAACCATAGCGTCCCAGTACAAACTACATGCCATTGAGCTTCTCCACAGATGGCAATATTATCCTCATAGATTGTCTAAGATATTTCAAACCGCAAGCCCCCGCTGTTGGTGGCAATGCTGTGAGAGAGGCGACTATTGGCATATGTGGTGGGGTTGTCCCCGGGTTAAGGTATTTTGGGAGGAGGTCCTGGGATGGATTAAAGCAATAGACAGGATAGGTTGTGAAGCTACTCCTCTCTTTATACTATTTGCTATGGAAGATTACAGAGATGAACATAGGAGGGTAATGGAATAGTGGCTCCACTTCTATTAGCTGCTCGAGCATCTCTTGTGATATGTTGGAAGGCGGCCAAAGTCCCGGGGAAAAGGGAATGGTTGCAATTAATATTTGTACTATGTTACTTGGCATTTATATAGCGCCTTTTGTATCATTGGTATGACCTCAAAGTGCTGGTAGGTTGAATGCCCTCGGGAACCGCAGTTCAAGTCAGGAGAGAGAAAGAGAGAGAGAAAGAGAGAGAGAAAGAGCGAGAGAAAGAGCGAGAGAGAAAGAAAGAGAGAAAGAGAGAAAACCGGATAGGTGTGCAGCTGGTGTGGTTGTTGCATGATAGCTGCTTTCAGCGGTAGGTGTGGTGCTGTGAAAATCAGTTGGATGTGTTCAGTCTGGAGGGTGGACACCCAGACTGATTTCTGGTTGCGTTAGGCCTGAGGAGACACCTAAGATAGCCGGTATGTGCTCAGCTAGCTGTGTTTTATTAGGATGATGAGGTGTTTGTGGGGTCATGTTAGTATGAGAACAGCTAGGCCGAATGTGTCATATAGCTGTGTTCTAGTTGAATGATGGTGTATAGGATAGAGTAAGCGTAGTAGTGTGATATGGTGGTTATTAGTAAAGAGCCTGAGACCAAGCATGAGAGCAGGACAGGGGGTGTACATAGCGGCATACGTATATAAAGCGACAGGATGGATAGGGTAAACATGTGATACAGATAACATGGGGATACAGGTACATAGCATATACATAGCATAAATAGGAGATAGAGATATATCCACTCCATCCGCTCTGTCCTTTCCATCCACTCTATCCTTCCCTTCCTTTCCATCCACTCTATCCTGCTCTGTCCTTTCCATCCACTCTATCCTGCTCTGTCCTTTCCATCCACTCTATCCTTCCCTTCCTTTCCATCCACTCCATCCTTCCCTTCCACTCCATTCTTCCCTTCCACTCCATTCACTCCATCCTTTCCTTCCACTCCATCCTTTCCTTCCACTCCATTCACTCCATCCTTTCCTTCCACTCCATTCACTCCATCCTTTCCTTCCACTCCATTCACTCCATCCTTTCCTTCCACTCCATTCACTCCATCCTTTCCTTCCACTCCATTCACTTTTTCCATCCGTTCCATCCATAGATAATTACAGCTGCTCTCCATGGCAAATCTACGCAATATGAAGTGCTATGGGGGGACTTTGTTAACAAATATATCACTAACCCCTGACGAGGTGTACTCTATAAGTGGAGGGAGGTATGATATTGCTGGAATCACAAGGGCGCATCAGAGGCGATAGAGAAGACCTTGAGAGACCACTCACCTGAAAGAGTTAAATACCTGTTGAAGATTGTACCTAACCTAAACGATCTGAATTAAAATCTGGGACGGTAATTCCACTTTGATCCACATGACACAAATGAAATCACAACGTACAATGAAGCATGAGAATTGAGACATTGTTCGTGGGGGGAGGAGAGCTATATATCATAATAAAAAGTTGTGTGATGTTGTAGGGCGGGATGGGTAGATCAAAGTTTAACAAATTACTGTAAGCTCTAAACATTGCCTGTATGTTGTTTAACAGGTTTCTTGAAAAACCTTAATAAAATTAAAAATCACGTTGTTGTCCTTTGTATCACTAGTATCGTTGTTTTCTTCACCAAATGAGTCCTTTCGTCTTTGATTATAATGCCACTGCAATAGCTAGGGCCATCATAGGGGCTAAACTTGATTACGGCAATGCACCGCTCGCTCGAGCACCGGCATACAAGATTGAAAGGCTTCAAGTTGTGCAAAATGCTACTGCTCGGATTGTGGCTAATGTCTCCAGAATGTCCCACATTACTCAAACATTGAAAAGCTAGCACTGGTTGCCATTTGCAGAGAGAATTAAGTATAAAACCATGATTATCGTCGTTAAATGTGTATATGGTGCTGTTCCGTTATACTTAAAAGCCTGGCTGCTTTTTTATAAACTGCCCCACTCTCTTTGATCGAGAACACAACTTGTAAGTGCTAGCAGCGTAGCTGTGCTGGTGGCAGATCACTGCAGACAACAGCTTCTTATTGGTCGAATATGCTTGCACCCTGTCTGCGCTCTTATGTTAATTTTGTTTTCTTTAAAAAAAAAAACTGTTGCAAATGCATCTTTTCATGGATTACTTTACATAATCTTTGTAGTCGCTTTTTACTTAATTATTTTCGATGCATGGCCTCCTTTGTTCTGTATTTATTGAGCTTTTTTGTTTCTGTTTTGTCTTGTTTCTGTTAAATGTTGAATGCGCTTTGACGCATACGGCTTAAGCGCTTTATAAATAAATAAAACCTAAGCAGATACCACATAGATAAAATTTGAACTAGCGCAAGTAAAACAACCCTAAATGTGATCTATTAGCATTGTGGATAACATGGAGGAATGGAGTGTTTACTTTTGAGGATATCAGCATGTAATGTAAATGTCAACTGCAAAACCTGGTAATTTGATTGAAGATCTAGCACAGCAACATTGAATGATAGTTGCTTTATGAACATTTGCTACAATTTGCCTTTAGACAGACCTGATGGTGGCAACACATGCTGGCAATTTGAGTTAATGAGCATATTATGCTGCATTAGACTATTAACAGACAGCCAGAGTTTACTTGGTCACCACAGAATCTTCCCTCAAGGGGCAGGTCATCCAATAATTTGTACCTTTCACCCAAATGTGCTGTAAAAGGTGCTTTTAATATTGGTGTATGAGCCACCCAAATGTGGTTGAGTATTGGGCTAGATGTGAGGGGTACCTTAGTTTCTCACGCCATTGGATAACATGGGGGTTGCTCTAAAACCACCTTGCAGCAGGTTGATACTTGGGAAGGCATGATGGTGCCAAAGCTTTTTTTCTGCTAGTCTTTCGTAGTCTCCATTCTCTCACAGTAATTCTATTAGAGAGTAAACAAATGGATTCTACTCCTTTCAGCCAACATCTAGTTTGGTTCTTGCTTATATATTTGAAGGCACTTGAGTGACCTGAACTGGAGACATTTCCTCAATATACTCATCAGGAGTGATCTACGGAAGATATATTGGCACCCTTGCGGGGTAGCCAGCCAATCAGATAACTAGGAACGTGGGCTTGTACTGCCAGTGCAAGCCTGCGTTCCATGCCACCTACCGGTTGCCCCCCCCCGCTGCCATCTTCCCCCCACCCTCTGTCACCTTATTTTGAATCACCACCCCTCTACTTACCTTATTTCAGCAGCAGCGCCACATCTTCTCCTTCCCCTAGCCTCCCGCAGGCCGTCATGGAAAGGGAAGAGGGGCTTTGTAAGGAGCCCCGTCTTCCCTTTCCATGTTGGCCATCTTCGATAAGGATTTTTCTTTGTACAACGGGATACTGCGCGCATCCTGTTGTACGAAGGAAACCCCTCTTTTTTAAAAACTTTTTTAGCACCCCAGGTTACCGCTTTGGCAACCTGCAGTGCTAATAGCCTTAATCCCCCGTTCGAATGGCTGAAACGGGGGCTAATGCCCCTTGGGCTGCCAGACCGTTATTCCCCGTTCCAGCCATTGGAATGGGAGATTAACGCCATAATCTTCTAAAGCTCTAAAAGTACCTCTCCTTAATTGGTCAGTTCTACAAATCAATGATTTTGGGACTGTTGCTCATAAAATAGTTTGCAGCGGCATAGGTTTGTTACAGTTAAATCTGTTGATTAGAGTGACATTGGCAATGCCCTGTCCACGGACGGGAGCTTCTGCAGTGACAAATTTGATATACTGAGCTACAAAAGAGGCATTTGACTGGAGGGTGCACTGGGCAGTGACACTTGATCGATTACATAAGTAAAGCACATTGCAAGGGATCTCTTGACCACAAGCTACCTAGTGAATAAAGATAGGTCTTCAGGAGGGACCAGAATGAGACAGTGGTACACAGATCCAAGCGAAGACTGACAGCCAAGACTTCTAATCAGCATTTATAAAAGAGAGCAGAGGATAAGTTTAGTAGATATACATACAGTTCTTCAGGGAAGATAGTGTGACGATTCTCAAGGTATCGTACTTTCTCCCAAAGGGGAGCGCCCTTTCCCATGAGGCTATGGAGGTGCGGCCACTACCCAATGTACCCAATGGTCCTCCTAGGGGCAGTATAATGCAGGAAGACCTCATGGGGAGGGACTACCCCTCTGTAGCTAAGGACGATAACATAGGGTATAACCTGTTGGCCAACTTCCCATCCCAACTTTCCCCAAACCCCACTCCATGCCAAACAACTTCCTTGAGTGTAGATGCTTGTTTTTCTATAGTGTAGGAGAAACAACCACAACAGAGTACCAGGAGGAAGAAAAGCACAAGAGACATGAAGATTACTTACTGTGCTAATACTGGGACGAGATGGGCCAAGGATGCAGGAAGATCAATCCATCAAGAACAACAAAGAACTTTCACAATCTGCCATGGTGGGACTGGCAACATACAAGAACAGAAGTATTGAAGACTTCGTCAAGCTCAGCCAGGATAGGCAGCAGGTGTGAGTGGGAATTTCGAACCCTGTTGGCTGACCGGAGAAGTAGAAGAGCGGTGGACGTCAACAAGGTGCTGAGGAAATTCATGTGGGTCCAGCTGGAGCGGACCCAAACAAGACGCAGGAAGAAGCCAAGCTGTCCAGGAGAGTGCAGAGCTGCCCCACTGCTGCAGAGGTGGAGAAAAGCAGCCAGAAGAGCTGGAGAGAAGGTTCCCAGTCCCTGGACCCTCCCGGAGGCCTGCCGAAGTCCCAAACAAAGTTAACAGGAGGCACGAGATACCCAGAGTGGACACAGGGATGGAAGATGGGTGGACTCGAGGATCTCCGATGACCCATTAGTAAAAGTCAAACTAATGGGAAGGGCACATCGAGCATCAGAAGAGAAAGTCCTTGTTGCAGTGACCTCAATAAGCCCACTGAGCACCAGAGAAGGGACTGGGACCTGAATGCAAGCATTTTGAGCATCAGAGGAGAACTTCCTCATTGTAGTGGCTGCAACATGCCCACTGACCATATGAATGGTCTGGGACCACGACAGAAGTATATCAAGTATCCAAGGAAAGCATGCTCTTCACAATGGCAGGGAAAAGTCCACCAATGCCCGAGAAGGACTTGGGACTTTGCCAATATCAAGAGAATGGAGTCATTCTGGTTCTGAAAGTTGAGGAAACTGAAAGGCCGTTTGGATCGAGAGATGCCAGGGGAGGGGAGTCCTCCCCCCTGGGTTTGGTGCAAACCTATATTGAAGTGTGTGAACCAATACCAGAAGAAGGGAGTCATTATCCTGATTCTGAAAGTTGACTGCTGTAAAGGTTTGTTGGAGCCACAAGCCAGGGCACGGGAGTCATTCCCCCTGACATCCCTTTTGCCAAAGAACATTTCTAGAAATACCACCCACCTACCAGGAGAAGGGAGTCATGAACTTTTCTGTTGAATTATTCTTTAGTTGTAGTGCAAGGGATAGAAGTAGGTTGTGACATAGGCTGTTGGAATTGGATTACGGCGGACATTCAGCCAGACCATTTTTAGTATTAGTAGGAGGCAGGGAAAGCCCTCTAAGAAGATGGGGATAGTGAGGGTTTCTTTACTTATAAAAAAAGTCTTTGCCAACCACTATGCCACCTTTGTTTCATCTTCCTTCTTTGACAACCTTACAATATCTACAGAATTTATACAAGAGATCTGGGGCCAAGAAGTCTGGTACATCTGCTAGTTTAACTTGGATCCGGGTAGCTATAAAGTCACAAAAGACTGTTGGTATTTTAGACATGATCTTTACTCGCAGGGCCACATATCGGACAAATGGTAGCATGCTGGAATCTTTGCAGTTTTGTTCAGAACCCAGATAGAAGTCCAATATAGAGCATATTGGCATCAGCTATTGTTGATAAACAATTTGTGCCTTATATAGACCAATGGGCGCCACCTTCCTCAGCATTTTAAGAATGGCAAACCATGGGCAGTAAATGGATTGTAGGATGTCCTCCCTGTCGGCACCCCCTGGTATGCCAGTCTCATGAAAAGTCCCCAGTTGCTTAGTTCATGCAAAATGCTCATTTTTCCCACCTAAATACCTTGAATCGTTGATGTACATCATACAATTTGTGCTAATTACCCAAGTTAAACTGATATAGTCATGCTTGCCCATCAAATTGAATGTATTCCATTTATTCATAAAGTCCTACATTTTTTCTACTATTTGTGTGGCATCTCCAAAACTGTTCAGACTCTGAAGAAGTTTGGCTCGAATGTCTGGCCTTATTTGCTGAAAACAGAAGTTGCACTTTGTTTTGATATGTTTATGCACCAAGCCACTACAATTGTATGAACATTTGTTTGCCAGGATTACTGAGGGAGATTCTGATCTGGATCGGATTTCTTATTTTTTATGTGCTTTGACTGTTTTGTACTGTTATCTTGATTTCTTTTATATAGGGGCACCCAGGCGTCATGGAGCACCTGGTCATCAGTCATTCATGTCTCAAGCAAGCCAAGCGCAATACTAGCATTATGCATCTAGGGGCCTAATTAACTGTGCCTTTGGCATGGTAAAACACAGACAGGGAGGGTATTTTATTGAGCTTGGAAACACCTTTTGTAGATGACAGCCGAGTCATTACAAAAATGAAAATGCCACTGGGTTATATATAATATATTTGAATGTAAGACATTATTTCATAAAAGCATATATGTTTATAAGGCAAGCAGCAAGAAAATACTGAAAGTAGCGTAACAAGCCATCAATCCTAACAGTAAAACTATCATATAAGCGATAAACATGTTGAGTAGGAATGATGCAAAATTAATTCTAGTTTAAAATGGAAAACACATCTTTCCCCTATACTCGATGACGAGTATAACCACAACCAGAGCCATTGTACTCACGTTGGAAAGAAAAACAAACAGCTGCATGATAAATGGTTTCCTCTCCGAGTTTCACTCTACTGCCATCATAGACCCAAATAAGTCTTGACCCGGCCGAACAAGACTGCAAACCTTGTGTCTCTCTCTTGGCATGGCCTATATATATTTAATATGCTAACAAATGTGTTGGCCAGTAAGTTGGAACAGCTTAATGTCTGTTCTTTGAAAATCATTAGGTCACAAGTACCCATCTGTTTCAGAGTTAAGACCTTTCTAACTATAAATGTTCAAGTCCCACTTTAGGTGTTCTAGGAAGGCTTGTTACGCAGGGAAGTTTAGAAATTCCACTCAGTTCTTTAGGCGACTTCCTCTACATTGGATTTCTGTAACTTCACCTTTCGTACGCTGTCGCTAAAGAGGGCTTTTAGAAAGGTCTTAACTTATACTGTCATAACCCAATGTCTACGATCTGAAGCATCCGTTAAAACAGAACAGTCCAACTGTAGCCCTCCGCTCAGGAAGCAGTTTGTATGCCACATCCCTCCTTTGTCTAGCAGTCGAACAGAATATTCTTAAAAGTTGGACTGTTGACTTAACTTTTTCAACTCCATTCCTCCAGCAGTTTAAGAGTTTAGGATTTTTGCTCGTTCCTGCTGGAAACCAGCTTCCTTTGCTAAGGTCTGTGCCATTTGTTTTCCAAATCACCCCCGTTATACTGTACATAGTGATTACAGAACTTTGCTAATTCAACGTGGGCCATGTTCATTCTAATGCGTTGTTCTGATGGCACATCTGATACACCATACAACATGCCCTTTATGCTCATTCTGAAGTCTGTTACAACTGTCTTAAAGCCATTGCTTTGAGTTGATGACGTCATTATGGCTGAGGTCATATTTATAAGGGCAGTCCTCTCACTGTGTAGTTCTCTATCATGAGTTTGTTTGATTTTCTTTAAAGCGCAACCTAGCTAGAGGGCAGCAGAGCACTGCACATGATTTGCCAGTGTTTCGGTTGCCATCTTTAAACAGTAGCGCAGTACTGTGGGTGTTCTGCAAATCCATTGAGATTAGTCCTTGGTCAGATGTTGAAAGCCACATTTTGAGAAATTGTTCAAAATTCGAGAATTGCGGGGCGCATTTCGAGCCAATATTGCGATCGTTTCAGAGGATGGTTGCAGGATTGTTTGCCGATCCTCTCTGTGGACAAGTAGTGATTTAAGGCGATTGGTCGATTTGCTGCATGAGGAGCATGTGCCCCAAGAAATGTGGATCTGAGCCTCCAGGTATGCTTGTGTGCTACTTGTTACTGCTTTGTAGATGATGCATGGAGTCGAACAGTATCCTGGCCTGGAAAGGAAACCAATGCATTTTGGGTAGAATGCGGGTGAATACAATTTCCACGCCCCCGTAATAAGACATGCTGCAGCATGTTGGACTGCTTTTATGTAAGCTAAGTGAGCGGCTGGCAGCCCTGCCAAGTGGGCATTTATCCCATTGATGTGCGGGACCACAAGGACCCCGAAGTCCTACAGCGGGATGAAGGGTTTGATTTTCCGAAAGGTGGAGATCGGGAGCCAGATCATTTGAGCCTTTGTGTTTATGAGTTCCTGGAAGGACAGGCTGCTGTCATTGGTGAAGCCTTATAGGTTTTGCTGAATGTGAGAGTTGCGAAACAAATCCTTCTAGGTGCATATCATTGAGCTTTTATAGGACAAGTTGTTATGTTGTTGTTTAGCGGTGTAACTAAGGAGGATGAAGTCGGTCTTGGATGGTTTAAGTTTGAGGTAGGCAGTTGAAATCCAGTACTGGATGATGGCTAGATAATCGCGGAGAAGACTGATGTCCTGTGGATTTTCTACTCACATGTACAACAAAATATCGTTTGCATGTTGGTGGAGGGCTATACCTGGATCGTTGCCGTAGTGTGCCCAGAGGCTCCGTGTAAAGGTTAAAACAGATCAGTGAGAGGATAGAGCATTGGGGGACTCAACATGTTGATCTGGACGGCTTGGCATATGCGCAAGAGTTAGGAGGCAAACCAATCCAGGACGGTGGCAAAGATCCCATCATGTTGGCAAGGGAGGGAGAGGAGGATGCAGTGGTCAACAATGTGGAATGTAGCCGAGATGTCAAAGAGGACAAGGAGGCATGATTCGCCCCGTTATCCATGATTTGGACAACATCACCCATCACCTCGATCATGGCTGTCTCAATGCTTCACTTGGAGTGGGATTTTGAGTAATATTTGTGTAGTAGTTTGATTCTTTTGATAGTTTAATTTATTAATGTGTTACAGTTTATAAATAAACTTCACAATTACAAATCATAAACGTTCACAAAAATAATCCGCAAATCTAAAATAATACATATACATACTTACTAAATCACATCATATAACTCAAATATAATAAATATACCATATAGGCATTATCTTGTATATGTAATAACCGTTCTACATTCCATTTCCATTAAAACTAGATACATTCAGGATCAGATACTAAACAAGTCACTTGTGTTCAAATTGAAATCCCTAGTAAACTCTGGATCACTAACCACACATTCTACATTGCTATGAAACACTTCAAGTTCACAGAGTTAATATTGCACCACCAGAAGATTTCCTCCTTTATATGCTCTACATTATGTACATATTTATCATAATGTCTATTATAGGTACTTGTCAACTTCGTGCAGCAAGTCAATACATGTTTCCCTGACTCAACCGATTCTTTGTCCTCGCATATTCTGCAGCTGTACTCAGAGCTAGTTAGTTTATTTATTACTCCAGTATTTTCCAGGACTGGGAGATGGTTAATCCTAACAAGCAGGATAAATTGTCTAAGTCTTATCCCTGGACACAAGTTTAAAGAATGTTGTGGCTTTTTATATGTATACAGCATGTATTTCACAAATTGATATTTTTTTTAAATATTGAAGGTGAGCATAGTTTTCTAACCAATCGCCTAGGTCTATTTTTCTTGACAAAGCAGATTTTGCAGAGGGTTGAATTCTCCCTGTCTGTTACTCCAGTTTATTGCATCCCAAACATTTTCAGTATTGGCCTTTAAAGGCAGCTTATTAGATTCCCTACAGACTTCATATCACAGCGAGACCAATAATTGGTTACTAGAGGTACTACTAATCTTCAGGTAGAGTTCAGCCCTTCTCTTAAGGACCATCGATTTCAAAGATTGCATCCCCAGCTCTAGTCTGATAATAGCCGTCGGGATACAGGTAGGGAGGACCCAGAATAGTTTGATTCTGGTAAGTTGTTGTATAGCAACTACCTTTCCAAGATTTTGCCAGTAAACTGGAGGTTCGTAATGGGCCAGTAATTTGCCAGGTTGTCTGGGTATAGGGTTGGTTTTTGAACAAGGTTGCATGAGACCAGTCATGAGGGTGTCCGGTATTAACCATTCTGTAAGGCAGACATTAATGATGCAGAGGATTGTGTTGAGCGCTGGGCCCATCAATTGTTTAATGATGGAGGCTGGGATGATCTAGTCAGAGTAGGAAGTAGGTTTGGAGGCGATTGTTTTTGGGAGGTCTGAGGGAGAGGAGAGAATGTGGTTATTATTTCTTGCTCAGGATGTGTCATGTTAGGTCTGTTGTACAGTTCCTCTAACAATACAGCAAGTGAACTCATCTCAGAGTGCGGGGATCACATATTCATCCATAATGAACTCTCCTTCTCTCACTTCACTTTCAAGGTTATGCCCACTCAAAGCAAGGGAGGATGATCAATTCTGGTGAGGCTTGTTGCCCATAGGCAGCAACGTGTATGATCTTTGTTTTTTAGATATAATTAAATAATGGTTTCCGCCAATATTGGATGGCTAAAAATCATGTCTGTAAACCAGAATGTTCAATCGCTGCACCAGTTGCTACAACGCACATCTGGACACCATTGGAATATGATTGAATGCATACCAAGCCAGCAGCGTGAATAAGGGAATCGGGTAAATGTTGATCAGCACAGGGGACAGCAGAGGGCACTGATGGACATTGTAAATAAGAAAATGCTCAGGTTTGTACACTTGTCCGTCCTGATAAGATGAGCTGCTGTATGGGTGTTCCAGAGTGGGTGAATTACCAAAGAAAAATTTATGAGCAATAATTTGTGGGTACCCATGTTGAACACATCATAGGTCCAAAATTATTCCAGGGGCGTTAGTTGCTGCCATCTGCAATGGCAAAGGCACCATCCCAGAAGAGTAGTTTCAGTGTCATGGTTTGCGGGTGCATGTAAAGTAGGTTATTGGTCCCCCTACGCACCACCAACACTACCCCAAAGAAACAAACAACTGATGAAGTGAGAAGTAAGATGAAATGGTTGCAGGTTAGAGATAATGAGTAGTGCTAAAGCTGTGTCGGCTGTGTAGCTGTTAGAAAAGTTCTAATCCTTGGTTTGCCACTGATCCTCTGCAAATCACTACCTTTAAATCTCTGAATTTAATTTGACAAAGCTGTGAACACTTATGAACAGAGCACTCCAGCATTAGGGTTCTGAACAAAGCAAACATATTTGCTATTGTTGTGAAGTGTGGCCCATGAACCCATTTCACTCACACAGGTTTCTGGCACGGTTCATAAATTCTCTTTCCTCTTTGGCAGCTCTGAATTCCTGTCTTTATTTGATACAGTGGGTGCACCTGGGCTGTCATCATACAGGCAGTAGTATCTTTGTGCTAGTAGACGTGGGAATTGCACCAGCTGTTCCAGAACTCTCATGATAATGTTGAAACTGGAGTATGGTTCACGTTGTTCTGGGTAAGCCCCACCTCCCAAATCCATGCAGTGCAGATGGCCAGTAGATTTTAGTGCCACAAATCCTAACTGGAGGGGAGAAACACATCCTACTGAGTTTGGGGTGAAGGAGTGTGAGAAACAAATCACAAAGGAATGAGTGAATGGATGATGAAAGCAAGTGCATCCATGAATTTGTACATCCACGAAACAATGAACATATGAGTATCTCTATAGATCCATAAATCTGGTTTAGTAGGTCCTTCAAGGAACAAGGTCAAATGATTAGCGCATTGCTGAATAAGGTAATGGATTTAAAAAGAAAAATGACATCAATGGTTTGTAAATATCTAAAGTTCATGAATAGAAGAATGCATCCATAAAAAATGAAACCACCAATGTATGAGGGAAATGAATCAGTGAGTATGTGCATCAATGTATGAGTGAATTAATAATCCTGCCAATGACTTAGTGAATGTATGAGTACTTTGAATGAGTGCACCACTTGACGGATTTGAGAAGTGAATAAAAGTGAGCGACAACAGAAAAAATGAGTTAATCCCTGAATGATGAATGAGTATTAATGAACCAATAACCGTATGTTAGCAGTTATGAATGAGTACACAAAGCAAACAATGAATTGGCATATCTGTGCATGATTAAAAGGATAAATGCTGTACGAGTTAGCAAATTAATGCATGCATAAATACCTAAGTTTAGAAATGAGTGCATCAATGAACAAGTGAAGGGATGGGACATCTATCAATAAGTGAAGGGCGGAGTGCAGATTTGTAAGTTAGTTAGCTAGGAGTGAATTAATGAAGGCCAATTTACTAATTAAGACCAACTCACTCATTTTGTGAATAAATAGGAGTTCATGTATTAATAAATGCATACATTAGGACTCTACGGGCACACATGTTAGTTGAGCCATGGCATTGACTCTGCAGTGGACATGGCGAATGCTGGAGTCTTATAGGTGGACCACAGAGCATTCTTGCAGAGTGCAACTTGGATGAAGGTGCCCAATTTTGGACCAAATGTGCCTTATGACGGGTTGGCGCTTTTTCACACATTAGTAGAAGACTCTCTCAAAGATGATAAATCTGTAAAGAATTTGGCTAGGGCAATGTGATTGCTCAGGAAAGGAGACCCCTCCGTTCCTTGCAAAGTACATAATACGTAGGATTTGGAACATCGATGATCCCACTGCTGCCACCAACAATACAAACTGTTAGTTCAGGAATATTTTGGTCAAAAATGTATTAGCCTCCATTTCTTTTTGGCGTCTTATTTTTTTCTTTCAAGGCATGTTTAATCCAAAACTCCACTGTAGACTGAAACTCACTTTTTATATGTGTTCCTTGGTAGGCAATAAGGCTCGCAAGGTGAGAAAACCACAAAAGTGCCCAGTTTTATTCCTGGTTGAGTCTTGTGTTATGCTGTTAGTAGCTCTTTTACCATTTGTTTTACCACTCTGTAGCCATTTTACTGCCTAGTTTGCCACTTATTACATGAACAGGAGCAGTATACAGATTTGGTACTCAAGTCCTGTCATGTAGGAACTCTTTGTGGTCTTTCGTGTATGCCTACGTCCTATCCCCTTTCCTCCATACTGTATAGGCGTCCCTCTAGGGACGGGAGACAGAACCTTTTTCACCAGAAAAAAATCTTCTTCCCTAAAATTATAGGCGCGTAAGGGCGCAGCACTGGGAACATGCGCTCCCCAGCTCCGCCCACTGGCACCACTCCTCAGTCCTCTTTTCCGTGTTGACGGGAACGGACCGATTTCACGAGCGCTCCCGGGTTTGGCTTCGTCTTTGTAATTCCACACGCTCTTCCCCGGCTTCTGTCTTTTGTCTTTAATCAGGTACTCTGTCCTCTAGTGCCACGCCCCTCCCCAGCGCATGTCAACGTCATCGGGCTTCAGCAAGTGCCCAGCCTGCGAGGGAATCTTCCCTACGTCCGCCCCCCACACTCTTTGCCTCCACTGCCTTGGCCCCGAACACAGCTAGGAGGGTTGTACCGCATGTGACGTGCTTACACTGCGCGCTCTGAAGAACAGGTTAGCTCGGTAGAGGGAGCTCTTTGAGAAGTCGCCTCCAGAGGACTTGAACTTCAAACACAAGTCAAGGCCCAAGGTAGGGCCGGTTTTTTCCATTGCACCCCGCAAGGGTGACTCCTTTCCCAGTAAACGACCGAGCGGGAGGGGCCATTCAGGTTCTCACACCAGCACAGGTACAGAGACTCCTTCAGCTACCGACCGCCAGGCCGAGGGGTCGCTAGATCCTTCTGGAGGCAGTGCTGAGGGACTGCAAGGTTCTTTTACCGGTTGTCCAACCGAGGGGATACGCCCTATTACTGGACAAACGTCTGAGGGGGCGCCCGCACGCAGAACTACTGGCGACACAGCCAAGGGCACTACGCCTACCAGGCCTCGTCCCGAGGTGCAGGGTAGGGCTCAAGCACCACTGCCAAGAGTCCAGAAGGAGGCCGGTCCCAGCGAGGCAAGCAACACGACTCAAGCACGTACCATGCAGCCTGACAAAATGGCCACTGTGCCAAACAAAATGGCTGCTCGTCCGACACCACCCCCATTCAGGGAGCACATAGGAGATAGAGTGTCCAGGAGGGACTGGTCTTCGCCAGGTACGTGGCCTACAGCTTATCCTTCAGCGTCGCAGGGCAGATATACTCCACAACCAGCAAGGCAGAGTCACCTGCCCGCTACTCCGTAAATACCACCTGTCACCCCACCAGCCTGTGAAGACCGTTTTTTCGAGAAATTCCTCACGCTCATGAGGTCCCCTCAGATGGGCGCCATCCTTTGGGTTGTGATCAGGGACATGCTGCCACCAGGCCCCCGCCTGCACCTACAGTCATTCCTCCTATAGCTCCAGTGCCTCAGGCCCCCACGCTGCCCCAGCTGCCCACGCCAGATCCTTCGATTCCAGCTTCCCTGCCTTCTACAGTTCAGGCGGTTCCACAGCAGCCTCCAGCTCTACTACCCACACCTCAGCCTTCGGCGCCCAGCACTTCTCCTCTGGCGCCAGACCAGCCAGACACCCTGGTGGACACTGACACGAAGGATGATGAAACCGACACGCCATCTTCAGCCAAGGCCTTCCATGAACGACTTGTAGATTTGGCCGAATACTTGGGGCTTCAACAACCAGAGGTTGAACAACCTGAGGCAGATGTCCTGGCCGAGGTCCTCACTCTATGCCCCGCGGCCAGAACAGGGATCCCGATGCAAGAGGACATAGTCGCCTTGGCCAAAAAGGGATGGCTTATACCCCATTCGACTCAGCCTACCAATTGGTGCCTCGACGCCAAGTGCAGGCAATTAGAGGGGGATCCACTCTTGCTGTCGGCACACCCTCAGCCACACCAGTCAGTGATTGCTGTGGCCTCACTCTACTCCAAGCCTTAGTCGTCCTCGGTTACCTCGTCTTCAGTGCTTCTAGGCAAGGAGGAGAAGATATTGGAGGCTTATGGAAAGAAGGTTTATTCCAAAACACCTCACTGCACCTTCATCAGTCTAATGCAGACGCCATGCTCGCAGCCGTTAATCAGAGGCTTTGGCGGGAAATATACTTCCTTCTGGATAGTCAGGTACGTTTCAAGGCGGGGCTGGCAGAAGCTAAAATTGTGGCACAGGACATCATGGAGTCCAGCGTTGCGCATGAAGACACCTCAGGCCATGCCATCTGCATCGCCACGGACATGAGCAGAATGCCCTGGCAACGGGCGACCAAGTTTAACCCAGATATCCAGGAACGAATATTGGACTTCCATTTGAGGGTGGCAACCTTTTTCGTCCACCACCGATGAGGGGCTGGATAAAAAGAAAAATAGTTCCCAAACTGCAAAGTTCTATCCTCACAAAGGCCACGGCCAAGACATAAAGCCAGACGCATCAGCATCAACAAGCGGCACGCATTTGGCGGGTTCCGGGGGCTTCCAGGAACGTTCTCAGAGTAAGCACCACCGCAAACACAAGGTGGGGAATAAGGGATTCTTTCAGTCCCCCTCCTCAGCCCCAGCCTCAGAGGGAAAGAAGGCATGACATTCCCTTCCAGGTCCACGTGTCTCCGGTGAGAGGCAGGATTGCCCTGCACGCACATCATTGGCGTACAAGGTTTGCGGACCCCTGGATCCTATCCGTAGTGTCCATGGGTTACGGCCTACTGGTTCCTCTCTCTCCTCTCTTCCCCTCCACTCCCACAGATTGGGACAACAACCCTGTTGGCGGAAATTCGATCGCTCGTAGAGAGTCGGGCAGTGGAAGAAGTCCCACCATCCCAGCAGGGCTTGGGCTTCTACTCTAGGGTTTTCACCATAGACACGAAGAAGCAGGCTGGCTTAACAGTTGTATTGGACCTTTCCACCCTGAAACTTTCCCTTCCGCTTCAAAAGTTCAAGATGGTTACGCCAGCGCTTATTGCAGAGACACTGTGCAGAGGAGACTGGATGTGCTCCCTGGATCTGAAGGACGTGTACGTACACGTCCAGATTTGGCAGCATCGATTCTTCCTGAGGTTCAGGATTATGGGCGTCATTTCCAATACAAGGTTCTACCCTTTGGCCTCAATTCAGCCCCCAGGGTCTTTACCAGGATAATGAATGCAGTGGCAGCCTTCCTTGGGGCTCACCCGTACCTAGACGAATGGCTCATCAGGGCGAGTTCCCCGGAGTCGGTCCTCCACACCTCCTCCGCGCTCATGAACGCGCTACACGAATTGGGATTTTCCATCAATCACAAGAAGTCACAGCTGCAGCCGACAGAGAGTCTGGCATTCCTGGGCCTCATCTGAAACACGAGCTCCGAGAGAGTTTTTCCCTCGGAGGACAAGATCACAGCCATCAAGAGGGCCACAAGTCATTTTCTCAGCAGAGCGGTGACTTCAGCATGGTGGTACCAGCACCTCCTGTTTATCATGGCAGCGTGCCTACTGGCAGTGCCTTACACAAGGCTCAAAATAAGAAGATTATAACTGCACGCAGCCTCATGGAGTCAGGAGCAGGGTTCCCAGACATAACTCGTCAGCATTCCTCCCTTTCTCCACCAGGACCTTGTCTGGTCGAGCAAGGAATGCAACTTGAGGATAGGCAGACCATTCTGTCAACTAGCAGCGCAGGTTACCATCACCACAGACTCTTCCTTGGAGGGGTGAGGAGCTACCCTGAACAACCACAGCGTCCACAGAATTTGGTCTCTTCAGGAACAGGAGGCCCATATCAATTAGCTAGAGATGAAGGCCATCTGGCTGGCTCTCAAAGCCTCTCTGCCGCTCATCAGCGGCAAGACGATCCTCATTCAAACGGACAACTCCACCAGCATTTATTAGATCAACAAGCAGGGTGGCACCAGTTCTCCTCTATGTACCCTGGCGGTCAGCGTGTGGGAAGGGGCTCTGATCAGACGGCGATCCACCTCCCAGGGGAGTCAAACCTGGAGGCTGACAGACACAGCAGGATGGGGGCGGACAATGACTAGTGGCAACTGAACGATTTGGTCCTTCAAAAGATCTTTAGCAGATGGGGCAGCCCCAGTTGGATCGGTTTGCCACCCGGCCAACAGGAAGTGCCCTCAGTTCACGTCATGGCAGGGTCGGGGCCTAGGCTCTCTGGGCGACACCTTACAGCTACAGTGGGACAGCAGGAACGCATATGCATTTCCTCCCACTCCCTTGGTCCACAAGGTTATCTGCAAGATAAGGGAGTCCAACACCTCACCATCATTCTGATAGCTCCGTGGTGGCCTGCGAGATCATGGTTCTCGGAACTTCTCAGCCTCTCAGACCAGCCCCTGATTCACCTTCCATTGGGCCCAGCTCATCCTCTACCACAGCAGGGAGGCAGGGTCATCCACCCTGCCACGCAAAAGTTAGCAATTGCAGCGTGGTTCCTGAACAGGTCACACTAAAGCCGCTGCATCTGTCGCAGGCTAACCTAGACATCATACTGGGTGCTAAAAGCAATGCGACTAGGAGCCAGTACAAGAGCAAATGGACTAGGTTTTGCCACTTTGCGGACTCAAAGGAGGTTAATCCTCTTACTTTTACATTGAACGATGTGCCATCCTTCTCTGCGCACTTCGCACACTCGGGGGTGCAGATAGACACATGGTGCACCTCTGGCGGCCATCGGAGCCTACTGTAACTCAGAGGAGGCAGTCTTCTCATCCTCCAACCCAGTGGTTAAGACATCTGGCGGGCCTCACCAGGCTCTACCCGCCTATCAAGAAGCCAGACCCCGTGTGGGACCTCAACGTAGTGTTGGGTGCCTTGGCACACAAGCCGTTTGGTTTGAGCCAATGGCGTCCGCAGACATCAGGCTAGTCACCCTTAAGACAGCCCTATTGGTGCGTCTTACGTCTGCACGCAGGGTCAGCGGAATCCAAGCACTCGTGGCTTCAGAACCTTATACTACCTTTCATAGAGACAAGGAAGTCCTAAGAACGCATCTTGCGTTTTTTTTACCTAAGGTAGTCCCTTCGTTTCACCTAAATGAGGAGATAGTGTTACCTACCTTCTTCGCTGACCCCAAGGACGATGCGCAGAGGGTCTTCCACTATCTGGATGTCAGGCGCGCTCTGAAACTTTATCTGGACAGGATGCAATTCGGAGGCTCTCTTTGTCACGTTCGGTGGGTCAAGGCCAGGATATCAGGCTTCTATAGCAAGGTAGATTGTTTCGGCCATCAAGGAGTATGAGGGGCAGCACAAACCGCTTCCGGAGAACATGCATATACATGCTATCAGAAACAAGGCCACAGCAGTTTAGTTCTAGTGGCAGGTCATTATCAGGGCGGCAATGTCCTTCGGCCTTCTGCAAGCACTACTGTTTAGATGCCGGCTCCAGGTCCGACACAGCATTTGGGCAGACAGTATTAAGGAACTTGTTTTCTTAAGGAGGGTCACCTCTCCACCTTGGGGCTACATTCAGTTGTTATCACGCATACAGTATGGAGGAAAGGTAACCGGATGTAGGAGTAATTATAAGTTACTTACCCTAGTGTAACGCTCACCTGATTCCCACGGAGGCGCGGGTCTTGGCAGGAAGGTGTCTGTAACACGAAACGTGATGTGCAGGATTCGGTTGGCTTCTGGGGTCGAACCTCTCCGCACTGTGTGTCGGACTCGAAGGGTGAGGTTTCTGCAGGTGAAATAATATGGGGGTTAAAGGTCTGGGTTGTGAATGTCTCCATCTCTCTCCTCCCAGCCTGACTGTTGAGCCCCCCTCCCAGGTCAACGTGCTCACCTTAGATAGGTGAATGCTGGGCTCTCCATCTGCGTCTAGTGCAGGGTGCCGTTGCCAGTTCCTTCACTGGTGAAACGTTGGCCTCTTGACTTCAGAGGATGGGTACCGTCGTTGTCTGCACGACCGGTAAGTTTCTGGACACCTTTAGTCTTTATAGTCTTTTTATGCGTGGCGGTGAAGCGCCTGGAATTGCGTAAGTATGGCAAGCGCTCTTACTGTCTCTTTCTTTGTCTTTGCAGGCGACGATGCAGAATGAAGAAATCCGGAATTCGCAGCGTGCCGGTAAGTGTAACACTGCTGTTGTCTATGAAGATGCAGCGTGAAGAATCCGGAATGCACAGCGTGCCAGTAAGTAGAATAATGCTGTTTATCTTTGCAGGTGAACAAACTCCATGATACACCTAGACGACTCCTCCTTCTTACAAATTCTGATATGAAACACCAAATTGGCAATACAGGCTACGCCTCCAACCGCACCCGAGCTTCAACGCTCACCCAAATACCTGTGCCCAAGACTAAATCCAGTGCTAAAAACACTCCTAATCCTACACTTACCAAAGAGGAAACTAAGGACCATTCCTATAAAGGAGCACTTCTCAATGCCAGGTCACTAGTTGCACATGCCCTTGAGATAGCTGATTTAATCACTGAGAATAACCTGGACTTCATTGCTATAACTGAAACCTGGCTACACCAGGCAGCAGGCCCATCACTTATGTTAGCCATACCTGACGGCTACACTATATGCAGACAAGACCGAGAGGGCACCCGCGGAGGCGGAATTGCCATTATCTCTAAATCAAGCCTCTCACTAAGACTAGCCCCTGCACTAACGCTACAATCCTGTGAAGCCCTCACTGCTAAACTCCTTATAAATAATAATCAATCCCTAACTATTCACCTAATCTATAGACCTCCAGGCCCGCTTGGGACCTTCGAAGAGGATCTACACAAGTTACTAACCCTCAATACTAAAACCACCTCTCAATTGCTGGTATTAGGGGATTTTAACTTAGGATTTAACGACAAAACAGATGTGCATGCCGCGACCATCGCCCAAGCTATTAATTCCCTAGGCTTCTCCCAAAAAGTCAACAACCCTACCCATACGAAAGGTAGAATATTAGACTGGATCGCTGACTCTAACTGTACTACAGTCATCTCCTCTATCTCGCCTTTATCATGGTCTGACCACTCATTAGTGTCCTTTGACCTCCTAACCTCCCAACCATCCTCTACAGTCGTCCCCATGGCACCTTCATGCCCCACAAGAAATAAAAAGATTATGACAATACATAATGTCATACCCGCTATTCTTCCAACCTTAAACGCCTTGCCTGACAATCTAGACCCCGGCACCTTAGTTCACGAGTATAACAAAATTATGACTGATACCTTGGACAAAATTGCCCCACTTAAAATGCGCACAAGTAAACCCAAAGCCCACCTAAATAAATGGTTCACGCCCGAACTCAAGGCCTTACGCCTCACCAAGAGAAAATATGAATCCAACTGGAAAATATGTGCAACTGCTGAGAACAAGGCTAACCTAATATCTATCTCCCGTCAATACAAAAACGCAGTCTGTCTGGCTAAGAAAAACTCATACAACGATCGTATCGCCAATTCTAAATCAAGCATGAAGGAACTCTTCTCCATCCTAAAGGAACTTGAGTCACCTATTGCCATACCAGACACTTGCACTAAAGATCAGACCTGGTGTTCTGACATCCAATATGCTCTAATAAAATCACTACCCTCCAAAACAAAATTCAACTGAAAAAAGACTCGCTTAAACTCCCTACACTGTCACCACCTAAGGCGATCCACATGCCTCAACATACCAAATTTTCCTTCACCAAAACTTCCACACTTGAGATTGAAAAAATTATCCTCACCCTCAAACCATCCAACTGCAAAGGTGACATCTGCCCAGCACAGCTAATAAAAGACGCTGCCAGAGACCTATCACCATTTATCTCCAAACTGGTCAATGCATCCTTCTCTACAGGCATCATCCCAGCTAATCTAAAACAATCCTGGGTGCTCCCGTTGCTTAAAAAGCAAACTCTAGATCCTCTTATCCCCACCAATTACCGCCCAATCACTACAGTTCCGTTTCTGCTAAAGATCCTGGACAAAGTGGCCTATATACAGATTCAAAACTACCTTGAACTGCACAAACTACTAGGAACTAGACAATCTGGCTTCCGCCCACTACACGGAACGGAAACAGCCCTGATTGACTTAAAGGCCCAAATAGACGAACTGAGAGATCAGGGCAAGACAGCCCTCCTCCTCCTACTAGATCTCTCAGCTGCGTTTGATCTTGTGGACCACAAAGTCCTCTGCAAACACCTGGACGTTGCCGCTCACTTCTCCACCCAAGCCATCAGTTGGATAGAATCCTTTCTAAGTGAGAGAACTATGAGAGTCTTTTCCCCTTCGGCAGCAGCTGACCCTATACCTATTACTTGTGGAGTCCCTCAGGGATCCTGCGTCTCTCCGACCCTCTACAATATATTCACCAAACCTCTGTTCGACGATCTGGACAATCTCGGTATCACCTACACTAACTATGCAGATGATACACAGATTCTCTTCCCACTTTCTGGGGATCACAGCAGGGATGGGGAGTTGGTGAATAGAGTGTATCTCATCATTCAGGCATGGATGGCCACTCACGGTCTTTGCCTGAATGATGATAAGACAGAGTTGATCATTCTGGGCACACAAGCTAATATTAACAAATTGGGCCCGGATTACTCAGCCTTCAGCATAGACGGAAATGCCATTAAAGTCTCGAGGGAAGTAAAAACACTTGGTTTCTATCTCGACTCTACCCTGTCCTTCACTAAACAGGTAAACTCCCTAGCCTCCACTACTGCCTACACTTGTAAATTGATCAGAGCAGGCAAGCCCTTCCTGTCCAATACCAGCTGCCTAATCCTGGCTAGAGCCTTAATTCTTTCCCGACTAGACTACTGTAATGCCCTATACAGTAGCGCCAATAAAGCCACCACCCTAAGACTTCAAATTCTACAAAATAATGCTCTCAGAGCTGCATTAGGAATAAAAAAGAGGGAGCATATCTCCTCGACTAGGCGGCAACATAAATGGCTCTCTACGGAGAATAAAATCCAGCTAAAAATGATCTCATTAACCCATAAGGCCTTAAATAATGCAGCTCCCAGCTACTTAATGGACAAAATAAAAAGAAAAACTTCTAATAGACCCATGAGAGTCGCCAATTCCAATTGTTTGGCAGTACCTAGATTCAGACTCGCCAAAATTGGTGGCGCCTGCTTCCCTGTGAAAGCTGCTAACCTGTGGAACGCCCTGCCACCTAACCTAAGAGCTGACCAACCCTTCCCCCATTTCAGAAGGAACCTTATCAAACACATTATCGCCAACAACGACTTAACACCCGAACACTCACAAGTGTAGTTCGACCCAATGCACCCTGACGTGACATCAACCTTTATGCTTATTACCGCAAATCCTGTATATTGCTAACTGTACATTCATGTAAATACGGCAAATCTTTATCTGTACATTCCTGTAATTTGTGCAATATGGTGTAATATTGTAAATTCATTTATATAACATTGTAACATTGTAAGCTTCGCATATACTTGTTGCTGCGCCCGGTAACCTAAGGGTCTGGTGCGCAATATAAATAAATAAACAAACAAACAAACAAACAAACAAACAAGATGCAGCGTGAAGAAGCCGGAATGCACAGCGTGCCAGTGAGTATGATAATGCGGTTTATCTTTGCAGGTGAAGATGCAGCGTGAAGAAGCCGGAATGCACAGCGTACCAGTGAGTATGGAAATGCTGTTTATCTTTGCCAGCGAAGGTGCAGCGTGAGACACGGCCGCTGCCGATGGATCAGGTAAGTAAGCACTGCGTGTTAAAGTTCGTTCTGCTAACCTGTTGTTTCTGGTCTTTTGCAGGTGCTGATGTTGATCGGGTACAGGAATGGTAAGTATAATTCTTGCAGGTTCAGGATCCAAAGAAGAAAGGCTGGAACAGACTCGGTGAGCGTTCTGCTGCAGATGCAGAATAACGCGAAGCACGTTTCATCAATCGGGTGTGGTTTAAATAGCCTAGGAGTGATGAGGCGTCTCCTTCCACGGCCCCGCCTAGGTAAGAAAAGAGTTCCTGCTTCCAGAAGAGTTCCAGTGCTGTATCCAGGGAGTGGAGCTGCCCCACCCAGGTAAGAAAGTAGTCCCAGTTCACTGAGGACTTCTAAGAGTCTGGTAAGTCAGCAGCATGGTCTGCCGCAGGTAAGTCCACCCAAGCACCTTCACACCAATGATGAGCCCGGCGCTTCCAGTGCCGGGACCGATGCTTCTGATGAGCCTGGTGCCACCGGCGCCAGGACAAGGTCCAAAAGGTCCCTGTGGGGACCGGCTGGTGCCTAGGATCAGGGTTAGGGGCCTGCTTCCAAGGACGTTGGGCTGGTCCTGACTCCTTGGAAGCAGTGATCATGACACCTAGTGACTAACGTACTACTAGTCCATAGCCCCCTTTCCTCTATACTGTATGGGCGTCCCTTGCTAGGTATGGGAGACGGAACCTTTTTCACCAGAAAACGTCTTCCCCTTTAAACTGCACCCATTGGCGCCACTCCTCAGTCCCCATTGACGTGTCGACAATATTACCATTGCCCAATGACACCAGTTTTATTAGGGGGGAGGATGGTCCGACGTATTGGCGAAAGGGGACTATGGACTAGGAGTATGTTAGTCACTACGGTGAGTAACTTATAATTTTGTGTTTCACATGGTGGGAACTGCATGTTTGACTTTTTTTTATATATGAGCTCTGAGTTCACAAAAGCCTTTCAGTGAAAGGAATCTATTTTTTGGTGTGTGGTGGTCTACTAGGTACTTCAAACCGCGTCCCTTTGTGCGTACCAGGAAAAAGGAGTGACACTGGTCTTTCCTGATTGGAAGTCCACCACATATTTGAAAGGTGTGATGTATGGGATGGTATTGGCAGACTGGGACAACCCACCAATACTGTTCTGTTTGGCTGTAACAAAGGGTAACCGTGGCACTACTGGAACTGCTCCTGAAGTAGCGGAGCAAAGACTATGCTGAGGAGTACTGGCTGGTAGCTCTGGTGCAGACTCCTGATTCTTGTGAAGGCGACGCTCTGCCTCTAACCATAGGAAACATGTCTATAGCAATTCATGACTTGATACAGCAGGAAAAGGCAGATCATTGGTATTTGCAGCCTTTCTAGGCTTCTGTGAAGCTCCTTGACTGTGTGCATCAACAAAGAAAGTAGGGGCCATTGCTGGAGAACAAACTACATGTGTGTTTCTTTATTGGAAATGTTTTAGTTGCCACTCTCAAAATGTAGAGAGCTTTGTGGTGCCCCAAGAAAAACAGTGGGTTATGAAAAACAAAAGAACAGAGGGGAGGGAAGGTAAATATATCAAAGGACCTTCACAGTTCTTGGAGAATTCAGACCAGGTGGAAAAGAAAGAGGGAAAACGTTGAATATAAAGAATACCAAAATGTTACCACAGGGAAAAACTGTGTAGCAGGAGGACAAATGCTTTCCAGAGAAAGGAGTAGTAAGTCGCGGTTGCACATGGCCTCAGATGGTGTCGGTTCGTATTCCGTATTCACTGGCGTGAGACAAAGGGTAAAGTGTCTAGGTAAACCTGCTTGAAGATGTGAGTCTTGAGCGTCTGCTTACATTTCGGCAGCATGTCAAAAGTTTTGATAGGGGACGGTAAGCTCTTGCCAAATGTAATGCCGATGCTGATTGAATTAAAAAAAAAAAAATTCTCCTGATGCATACTTAAGGGCCCGGAAGGGGTGTGTTTAGAAATGTTTGATGGAAGGTAAATGATCCTCTGTATAAGAGCCTGTTGTAGGGTGCATGAGATATTGAAATTAGAAAAAATAGAAGTGTCAATAGAACAATCAAATAGACATTTTTTCAGTGTTTTTAATTATACCAAAGTTATTGGTGTCCAGATATTCCTACTGACGAAGAATACATCTGACAATTCTTAGATATTTACATCCAGCTGTCGACTTTTCTTATCAAATAATGATAATGTTCATAAATTGTTGGAGAGGTTCGTAAAGTGGCAAGATAACCCTTATTATAGAACAACAAATTCGTCCAACATCCAGTTACCATATAACAAAAGATGTTCCCGTATGGCTTAAGTATAAAGTGATTTAGGGAGCTGTCAGTGCATATTCAACTGATAGCTAAATATGTAGAAAAAAAACATTTTTATTTAGAGGGGAAAACATGAATATAGCCGCTTATTGGCTTCATAAATGAGAAATATTTACACAAGTAAACATATATAAACCAAATCTGCAAATATAGACAAAATACATTGTGTTATCTTTTCCGGTTTAGCACAAACAATTGCATGGACAGACCAAGATTTCTATCAGAACTAGTGTTCTCTGTGCAATGTGGATGGTTAAAAACCTCTATCAGAACAAGCGTGCTCTGCTAAACCAATTGCTTTTGCTGCTTTCTTCTTCTACTTATCCCTTTCCCCTCTATTTTTTGTTCCTTTATAACACTGAATGTATTTTGTCTATATTTGCGGATTTGTTTATATACGTTTACTTACTTGTGTAAATATTTCTCATTTATGAAGCCAATAAGCGGCTATATTCATGTTTTCTCCTCTAAATAAAAATATATATCTTTTTTTCAACATATTTTCTGAATTTAGTATTATATGTGCTACCAACAATTGGCACAACTGAGGTTTATATGACTGGTGATCTAAATACATATGTCAAACTGAATCATTTGTTTTAGTTTTAGCTATCAGTGGAATATGCACTGACAGCTCCCTAAATCACTTTATAACTTAAGCCATACGGGAACATCTTTTGTTATAAGTTAGTTTTACGCTCCATTGTGTTCCCGAGGTATTGGAGATCCTCTTTGTTTATACAACATCCAGTTAAGCCAACATCTAGTTAAGCCGCTGAAAACTTTATTTTCTTAGTTTTACTTCATCTTGATGTTTCTGTAATATGTCATCTAGGGTTTTATGATTCTTAATCTTTGCTTCTGCGGCTGGCATTTTCTCCAATTCCCTCTTGATTGTCTTGATTTGGTCTTCAATTCTCTTGTGCTTTCTATCGGCATGTTCAACCTATTATATGATATGATATTTTATTTATAGCGCGCCTTTACACCAGTGTTTCAAGACGCGACGAGGCAGGGAGGGGAACAAGGGGTGGGGAACAAGACAACTATCTTACTAGGCCCAGAGACAATGAGATTGCGCAAGTACAGGGGAGATGGTAGGGGAGAAGTGCCAGAGGAAGGGGAGGAGGAGCAAGTGCAAGACATAGGATCAAATAACGAAAACAAGAAGTGCGGGCAGCAGGTGGCAGTGCACCATTAAGTGTAGAAAACAAGTGATGAATAAGTGCAAGTAGGAGGTATGAGGGGTTGCAGATAGAGCCCCCAAATGAAGGGTTGCCAGGGGGGCATGCAGGTTTGCAACTGGGAGGGCAGAAAACTGGGCCTGTGGTTCAGATGGTAGCCAGGTAATCAGTGCATTATCGGACAGGAGATCAGCAGGGTAGTGGAAGAGAGAAGGCAGAAGCAATGAGCAAAGTCTTGCTGCTTCCAGAACCGGAGATGGTTCTGGTCAAGTTTCAGTGAGGCAGGGAGGCTGTTCCAGAGGGAGGCGCCAGCTAAAAGAGATCTGCCCCCAACTCGTTCCTTGGAAAAGCAAGTGACCCTCAAGGAGTTGGAGGAGCAAAGTGCTCGAGTAGGAAGATTCTTCAGAAGAGAACGCTGGAGATATTTTGGTCCCAGGCTCAAGACGGCCTTGTTATAATAGTGATAATAATTCTGTCATGTTCCTAGAACTTTATGAAAATGTACCTCTGCCAAGTCAGCATCATCAATGTGATTGAATACTGGTAAGATTCATATTCTAAGCCCCCTCTGTATTTTGTTATGATCATAGTACTTCCTCATAGTGCCTCTCTCCCAGTACAGAATGATTCCTTTTATTGAAAGTTTCTCCAGTCAAACACATTTTTCTCTTAAGGTTTCCAAATGTGCGATTGGATTTCTAGAAACATTACTGGTACTTCCATGTGGGGGCAAACAATGATTTGAAATCCTCATCCCTCTTAGTTTTATAATCTGTCATGCTAAAAAGGCTGCAGTTAAAGCGTACCAAGAACATACTAAATTTGAGCAACTAGGTTATGGGTATTACGGAACTCTGCCCCCTAACGCTAATATAAAATATAAAAAATGTAAGTCTGTTTTAGTCTGCTACGCTGCTTTTGCGTCAGCACACAACCTACAAGTGGGTGGTATGGCAGCAAGAGCGACTTCTCTGAAAGCGATTCTTTAGTGAAATCTCAATCAAATTAAAATTCTTTTTCTGTTTTTTTAAATATACCAAAGTTATTCGTGCCCAGAGATCTAGAAGTTAAATCTGATCTTTTACTTATAGCCAATGAGGGTCCCTCCGCCCCAGTGTGATGCGATTCCCAAGGTTTTGAAGCCTGGCACGTTTGTCCTTGTTTTGGATGAGTGACATGGTGTAGGCGACTTATTTTTATGGAGCCAGAAAAAAAATTGTTGCATTTGTCCAGTCTGGACAACACAATTACTCTTGGGACTTGTATCCTCAGTAGGTGTACTGAATAGCATATCTGTATTCGGATAAATACAGGCGAGCTAAGCAATTATTCTGATGCTGTATATGAAACAGAATAATGTAATAAACCCTCTTCCAAACCAACGGGGGAACAAGGTTAAGTGCTCACCCTCCCTCCTCCCCTTTCCCCACTCTTCCCCCCACATCTACAGATACCCCCCCACCCCCTGCCCAACTTAACTTCTTTTGGCTACTTTGAGAGCGGACGCACTGGGAATACTTCTGTCCCCAGTGCATCCGCTCCCGATCTGTGTCACACAGCCATGGAAAGGAAGAAGGGACTAAGCGTAGTCCCTTCTCTCCTTTCCATGGCAGCAATTATTTTTTCAACCTTTTCCCTATTTTTTGATTGGCCGCCATGGAAACGGAGAAGGGACTGTGCAGTCCCTTCTCCCATTCCAATGCGGCCGTTTTGTTACTTTAATTTTTTTTAATTATTATTATTTTCACTGGCCGCCATGGAAAGGGGAACCGACTTAGTTTTCCCTTCCACAGCGGCCATTAAAAAGAAAAGTCTGCTTCCTCGTTTCGCAAAGGAAGAAAGAAGCGTTTATTACCATAGTGCAATGGGCTGGGATACTAATAGCAAGAAAAGAACAGATTAACCAAATAACAGGGACCAAATGCGTGGAATAAGTTGCATATGCAAAACCTGTGCTAGTGAAAATTGCAGGCTACACAAATACAAAAGTGCTAGGTTGCAGTGAACAAAACGGATTTTGCATTTGCTATTTTGAATCACACATTGCAATTGTTAGCATGTTACATGGTAGCTTAGTTGTAAAGTGTTTTAAACCCTCCTTGATAGACTATAACAGTATAAATGATTTATATGCGCCTGTGCAGGACACAAGTACAGAATTAATGTGAGGCGAGAGGACTCAATTACACCCCGACTGCTCCCAAAGGCCAAACAAGGGGGAGGACCATTTCAGAGAGGCTGATGGGGTTACGGGAGGGCTAGTCACATGTAGGAAAGCCTGACATGTGGTTGAATCTGCAAGCTTTAAGAAGGCAAATCTTGATCTAAGTCATTTATCCCATCCTCTGCCCACCACACTAGAGGATGCATATCTCTGGACTTTTCTATGTCTTCAACATTCTACCCCACACAACACTACAGTTGGTACTCTCCATCGTTCTGCCTATACAGCAATGTGCTTTAATCTCTCACACTTTTCCTCTTGGGGATAGACTGGCCTGTAATGTAGTTTAAATATTTCCCAGTATCACGTACTCCCAAGAGGCTGATATTGTACAGGTAAATGTAAACAACGTCTTGGATGCCTGGCTGATAATGGACTCATCCACATCCCTATTGACTTAGAAGAGGCAGTCCACCTGTTGGGAAGTCTTCCAATTACCAAACATCCTCCTCTCCTACTATTTCAACAATGGAGCATATCCATCTGTGTCCCATACCATAATTAGTACCTGGCAAGGGGGTGGCAGCCTCTCAGCCAATGGGAAGGCTTGGAACAGGGGATAACCAGACAGTAATCCTACCCATCCAGAGCCTCCTCACGGCTAGAGGCCGCAATCTTCTCCCGCCAGGGAATGAGGTAAGTGGTCCCCCGCATCCCCAGATTTTCCTCCCCGCCTCCCACCCCCACTTGCCTTCTTTTCTATCCATTTCAGGAGCGGATGCACTGGGAACACTGCTGTCACCAGAACGTCCGCTCCCGATCTGCAACAGGCCACCATGTAAAGGAAAAAGGGACTACACATAGTCCCTTCTCTTTTCCATGGCAGCCATTTTTTTGTTTACCTTTTTCCTATTTTTTGCATGGCCACCATGGAAAGGAAGGGACTACATGTTGTCCCTTCTCCCTTTCCATGGCAGCCATTTTTTTGTTGACCGTTTGGCCATGATTTGGATGGCCGCATGGAAAGGGAGAAAGGACATCGTTTTCTGTTCCACGGGCAGCCATTATTTTCGGTTTTTTTTCTTCCTTTCTGATTTCGTAAAGGAAGGAAGAAGATTTAGTACCCCGGTCCAACAGGCAGGGGTACTAATAGCAATAATTCCCCCACAGGGGGCATTATTGAGTCAGGCAATTCCCCGGGGCCTTCGTTAAGGCCCTTGCTACGCTCAGGCATGCAACTATGGGCCCCTGGGCATTACCTGACTCGGTAATACTCACACGGCTCGCGATTTCTGCTTAAACAGTCCTTAAACTTTTTTCTGTATACTCCGTTCGGCAGACTGGCCTACAGGGGAATGCAAGTTATTACCCAACATGAAGTTCCTCTGAGAAACTTCTTAGGTAGGGTCATGTCACTCTGCCTGACATAACCGACTACCCCAGCCCTACTAGTCTACACCGTCTGTTGTGAATTCAAGTTTCCCCATAAGCATTTTCCATTGGAATGAACCATGTTCACTTCTCTCACCCTCAGCACTCCTGCTCTCCATTACACAACATAAGCACCATAATCTGATATTTAATCAGATCTACTGTCTGATAATTTGAAAGCTCATTCTGTTTTGCTATCTGCACCCATATTTGCCTCTCTGATGTTACATTGCATTCAAGCGGGAAGACAAAGTAGTTGGCTGGAGCTGAATACCAAGAAATGCAAAGAAACTATTAGTCAAGAGCATGAATTTGGCCAAATAGTACCTCAAAGCTGATTTTCGGTAGACCCCATATCCTGTGTTGAATGCGTTTATGCGTATGCAGTTGGTATTGGCAGGCTTTGGATACGTATTCAATCCGTCTGTTGAATGATAATTTATTGCTAAAGAAAACACCAAAGTTCTTATCGACTTTCACTGCTATGCCTGTATCCAATTAATTGAGGGTACATTTCTTGAGTGTCCTCCAACCATATTTCCATTGTTGGCCCCATTGTTCTGACACCAGAGCGGCTGCCTGCATTATTTGTGTCCCAGAAGCACTAATGCAACAATTGGAAAAGTGATCCCAGAACTGACCTCTGTACGCTTATCCACTGAACCCTTTCAACGCACAGCCCAGTATACATCTGTGGGTGGTTTTGCCTACCAATTCATTGCTGCATCCCTTCTTCAGTACCTTGGCGCTTCCACTGCATACCATTCTCCTGGCTACCGGAACAGCAACTCTGTGTGCACCAGAGTCCAGAATCTTGGGGAAGCATTTATAACTGTCCTTTCCACTTCTTCAGACGTTTGGTCTGGCTCTGCACTGGAGGGATCCGACATTGTCAATCTGACGGTTTCCCTCTGCAGCTGTGAATCTGCAGTTAAACACCTTTCTCGTATAAACCAGAGCTCCCTATTAATTTAATCCCATTTGTATGGGCAAAACCTTTTAACTCTTCATTTTGACTATCTAAAACGTTTCTTATCTGTAATTATGAGTTGACTAGTGTGTTTTCGAGAGCCTTAACTGTTTTAATGCTCCACTCAGTGTAGGATCTGTGATTTTTGAAGTTTGACCGATATGTCAGCCATCATGAAGAGAAACAGCAATGGCTTAAGGGGAAACCCTTCAGGTACATTACAGGTTGCCCTTGCTAAACATTTCCTCGGGGACTTGTGACAAATCTCCTTAACATAAATAACATCCTAGGTGAAAATACCATGTGAAAAAAACCTCACCCAACCCCAAAATCCCTCCTTCCAAATGTTGGACCCCGTTTGGTGCAGGGATTAGTGACTTGCTTTACCCATCAGACAGAACACATCCAATTAGGCAATTGGGTGTTTTCTAAAGTGTAAAAAACAGTCACACCTTGCAAGTTGTCAAAGAAAGCCCACGACCCAAAACCTCCCCAACATAAAAGCCTATTCGTAACAGAGGTCCAGACGAAGTCTCCCAAATTGGACAGATTTTCCCAAATCACTGCAGGTAACCTGCATTTATTTTTTTTACAGAGGGAAAAGTACTACCAATGGCAACTGATCTTTTGATCTTGTGCTCCTAAAAAAATTCAAATGCAAAGATATACAGTAGGGTTATCCCATATATCCAGAAAAAAAACCTCCAAACAACCATGAATCCGTAAGGCTCATGTTGCCACATCCAGGTGCATGGCATTTATAGGTATTTCCTAAGGTTTGCTGTTAATTGGGTTTGTCACCAGTTAACGTTGAATCCTTTCAGGCTCCATTCAGCATCCAGAATCTTTGCCACTTGTTTGGCACCAGTACCAGCCCACCTCTGACTGATGGAGCCCTACGTCTCCTTGTACCTAGATTGGTTGATAAGTGCAACCACAGAGAAGAAGCAGACATTAGACAGCCTCCAAGCCACCATTATCCTGCTCCAATCCTAAAATTATCAATAAACAAGCAACATTTAACAGTTTTTGCAGTGTATTAGGCTCTCTTTATAGGGGCACTATTTGATAAAAAAAGCTGCATCGATATACTTGTAGAAGGTCAGAATCGGGATGGCCATGGCGTTCAAAACGCTGACCATGTCCATTGTAAGAAAATTTGTCAGTTTTCTGACTGATCTAATCCTTTATTTCTAGTCTTCAATTGCAAACTAAGGCCACTAGAAAGTAAACCACCTCTCAGCCCAGCTTTCAGATCTGGTCACCAGTGGTCCCCTTTCCTCCTCCCTTGTGGGGCGTCCCCCAACATTGGGACGGTACCGGAACCTTTGGCAACGAAAAATGAAGCTTTCCCTTTAAATTCAGCATGTGGCAACGCCCTGCCAAGGCCCCGCCCCTCCAGCGCCTCACCTCAGTCCCTTTTACCGCACAGATGGTGATGGACCTGGCAGCCACCGCAGAGACTTTTTCCGCTTGCTCCCCTTCTTTGGTTTTCAATCTTATTTAACCTCCTTTCTGTGTCTCGTCTCCCCTGGCGCATGTCGGCTGCAGGAGGATTCACGAGATGTGCTTTGTGCGACCGCGCAATTCCCGACCTCAGACATTCATGCAATCTGTCTTGAGTTCCTGGGGCGCAATCACCGATGGGACGTGTGCGCAACTTGTAGCGGTCTCGATCACATGACAATGTAGAATCGGTTGTCGCGTTGGGAGATATTCCACAATTCTCCTCCAACGCACCTTAAGGACATCTTCTACAGGACCTCTCTTCAAGACAAGGTAGGCCCTCTGTTCAGCATGGCTCCTCAGCGCGTCAACTCCTTCCCGGGGTTCCCACAGGCAAGGGTTCGTCAGATTCAGGATCTGGCAGGCCGAAGGCCTATAAGGCTACCGGGTCCCAAGCCAAAGGGCCCGGGGGCTCTTCCGGGCATTCCGTGGGCAGACCTGAGACCGTCAAGGCTACCGGCTCCCAATTCGAGGGGCTCAGGGGCCCCTACTGGGCTGTCCTCGGAAGAGCGATCAAGTCCGTCCTCTTCTTCGAGCCCAAGGGGTAAAGGATCATCTGGTGCCACCCACAAGATTTAGTCCTCGGCACGACTACTGGCGCAAGTGCCGACGGCGCATGCCTACCAGAGTGATCGCCGAGGTCGACACTGATGCTTCTGGATTGGGACCCAGGGCGTTTGGTGCTATCGACCATTGAATGGGCCTTGCAAGAAGGTCCCAGTCCCCTTTCTTCTGGAAGCGGCGGCAGGCACTATGGTGCAGGCATCTGGTCTCCTATGGGGTACATCTACCCATTGCAGCCTTACGGCTACACGCCTGAAATGCCTCAGTGCTTTGACCAGGAGCGGCAGCCCAGCACTTCGGATGGCCGGGCCCCTAGGGATCCAGACACTAGCTAGAATTACTTCCTCCTTCTCATGAGTGCCCCTCAGATGACTGGCCTTCTTAAGGCTATTGTGAAGGAGGTGATCCTGCAGGTGGTGCCTCCACTGCCCCCTCTGTGTCCTGTGCCTGTTCCACCAGCACTTCCGGTGCCAGTGCTGGCCCCTCCCCTGGCCCAGGCCCTACCAGTCATTCAGACCCCTCTGCCTCCTCCTCCTGTACCACCAATGCCTCCCCCTCAACAGCCGTTGGACCCGTCTTTGTCTCAGAACCCAGGGTCCCAGAGCCCGGACTCCGCTTGGTCTGTAAAAAAAGGGAGGGGGGGCAGAGGAGGCGGGGTAGGAGGGGCAATGATGATGATAACGCCAAGGACGATGAACCTTTGGCATCAGTTAAGGCCTTTCATGACCACCTTCAGGGCCTGGCAGAGTTGTTTGGGGTCCCTCTGCAGAAGCATATCCTGCAGGTGGCGAGACAGGTCTGGGAGAAGCCCAGGGCCAACACCCAGATGACCAAGAAGTTGGACAGCAGGTTCAGGCTAACGGACGGGGAGCCAATCCTCCTGGCTGCCCATCCGCAGCCACATTCTTCAGTGGTGGCTGCGGCCTCCCTATATTCAAAACCATTGTCTTTATTGTCTTCCTCCTAGGGATCCACCTCCAGTTGTCTTTCCAAGGAAGACTAGGTCCCTGAGTCTTTGGGCAAACACGGTTATGCCATATCAAGACTTCATCTGCGGCAAGCCAATGCTAACGCCCTTAGTCGCGGCAAACAAGAAGTTGTGGTGGGAGCTCTGGGAGTTTGACTGACCTCCCCCTGGAGAGGCAAGCCTCCTTCAAGGCCAGTCTGGTAGAGGCCCGGGCCACTGCAAAGGACCTCATGGAGTCTTCGGTCTCCCACATCGACACAGCTAGCAGAAGGCTGTGCCTGGGTGTCAAGATGAGGACGGCGAGGATGAATGGCACTAAGTTTTCATCTGACATGCAAGAGCAGAAACTTAGATCTGACCATTGAGGGCGTGCACTGATAAGGAGTTGACAAGATGAAAACCGCCACCCAAACCGTAAAGTTCTTGGCCATCCCAACGAAGCCAGGGCAGAAGTCCTTCACTCAGTATCAGGGCAGGCCAAATTCAAACCCTGCACTTTCTCTAGCTTCAAGGGGTTTTCGGGACCGCGGTATACGGAGACCTGACAGGTCGCAGAGGACTTTGCGCAGGTTTTTCCGCTCCCCCCACCTCAGCTCCCACCTCTGCTACCAAGAAACAGTGACATCATGGTGGGGGGAAGACAGCTCCCCAGTAGGATGCAGACTGGCTCTATTCCAGGGCAGCTGGAAGCTTCTTTTAAAGAACCCTTGGATCCTATCCATAGTCTCCACAGGCTTCAGTCTTCCTCTTCCTTTTCCTCTACCATCCTCTCCTCCCTTTCGTCCGATGGGGTCCCCTGCTCTTTTACGGAAGGTCCTTTTGCTCTTGTAGATGCAGATGGTAGATCCAGTTCCTCAGTCAGACAGAGGCTTCGGTTCGTACTCCAGGAATTTTGCGGTACCCAAAAACAACCAAACTGGCCTGAGGGTAGTCCTGGTCCTGACTCTTCTTAATCTGTCTTTACCGCTCGAGATGATTACTCCCGCGCACATAGAGTCTCTGTGTGCAGGGGACTGGATGTGTTCCCTAGACCGCAAGGATGCATGCCTGCATGTTCCCATCTACGAGCCGCATCAGAAGTCTCTGCGGTTCACGATTGTCGTACCACTTCCAGTACAAGGTACTGCCTTTCGGCCTGAAATCAGTGTTTAAACGAAGTTGATGAACGAAGTGGTGGGTCTCCTCCGTTTGGAGGGCCATCACCTATACCCTTATCTGGACTACTGGCTGGTGATGGCGGGGTCACCCAAGGGTGTGTTATACTCCTGCCAGAGATTGGCGAATATTCTTCATCAGCTGGAGTTCTCCCTCAACCAGAGGAAGTCACAGCTCTACAACTCCCAGGATCTGGTCTTCTTAGGGGTGCGTTGGAACACTGCCGTTCCGCGGGTGTTCCCCCACGCCCGAGAGCCTCCTCTCCCTTTACAAGGCAATAGGGCACTTTCTGGCCAACTCGACCACCTCGGCATAGAGGTTCCAGCATCTTCTGGGGCTGATGGCCTCCTGCGTACTGTGAGAAACCAGAAGGTTGCCTCGCTCAGAATCTGCTTTTGTGCTCCTCCTTTTATCCATGTGGGGAAGAGTGATGGAATGATGAGTAATTGTGGGACGTTGCCCGACCATTGTATTAGGGCATGTCAGGTACATGGCTCTAGTGTTAATTCATTATCAGTCACGGTGAGCTGTCCGTGAGAAAGGGTTTGTGTTAGGAAAGGCGGACAATTGAGTTCTTAGGTATCCTCTTAGGATGGGGAAAAGGTGTTCTAGTGCAGGGGATACCGCATCCTTCCGGTGTCCCACTTCCTCTCCCCAAAGACCTCTCATCCAGGTGATCCTCCCACACTGGTCCAACCCCAGAACTGGATCCAAAAGAGATGGCTGTGTCCTGGTCAACAGGATGACAGATTCCCCCGGGGACTAGCGGGTGAGACACCTTCAGCTTTCCCTCAGGTACTAGAGCAGAATCACTGGTGGGTAGCAGGGGGGTTTCTCTGTCGAATTTTAAAAACAACTGGATGGATTTACCCCAAACCAGTTAAGGACATTACGTCAACGCTTTGTGCCCAAGTTGTGTCTTATTTGGTCCAAACTTGCACAGCGGTTTTTGCACTATGGCTGGTCAAAAACAGCACTTTTTTCTATATAGGAAAATTAATGGGCTGAAAACTATGGTGGTTTTTTTCCGTCTTTTTCATTTTTAGAACGTATTGATCCTAACATTTGTAGTTTGGAGGGCCCTTGACAAACTGTTTTGAAAATGTCAAAAATCCATCCAGCAAGTCAAAGGTTATTAGAAATAGTATTCTGGGGAAAACATTGCTGCTTTTTCATTTCATTTTTATCTCGGATGCATTCTGGGTCACATATATAGCTATACTTTTGGGAGAAGGGGGGCCCCCCTGCAACTCTGTTCGGCACAGCCAAGAAGGGGAATAGCACCGCCGAGGGAGGCCTTGGAGGCACACAAGAAAGACCGGCCCGGTAGCAGGGTGCTCTAGCGGAGAGGTGGCGGCTGGGAGTGGAGGAAGGACTCTGTGGCCCCTGGCTGCGTCCAGGTGTCAGGGCCTGTGACCCACCCCGACAGAAGAGCGTACGCTGGGAGGACCTGGGCCCAGTGGAGCAAATGACGGCCAAAGCAAAAAGGCAGAGGTACAAAAATGCCCCCCAAAAGTGGGTCACGCCCAGCACACTCCCTACATTGTGGCCAGCCCTAGAATCAATGGATGCGGGAGGAAACAGTCTGGCTTCAGTGGCGCACAATAAGGACCCAGCCACAGGAGAGATACCAATGACAAGACAATACTTTCAAGGCGAGATGCTGTCCCTTCAGGAGACCTTAACTAAAACATTCCAGGAACAATGTTGGGTGCTACGCTCTGACCTCAGCTGGCAGAAATGAGGCAAGATTTATGCAAGATTTAGGTCAGTTAGGGGAAAGGACGGATCTGCTTGAGGGAGGTCTCCAGGAGGTGGACAAGGAGGTCACAGTGAATAGCGAGGCCATAGATCGCCTCAATGTGGCAACCCAGAACCTCAAAATACAGATGGAGGACATGCAAAACAGGTCACTGAGAATTAACATTAGGATCAAGCAGCTGCCAGGGTCGGTACAATACAGAGACCTATAGGAGGAGACTAAGAGGAGTAGGCAGCCCAGGAACCGTTGAATTGGATCGAGTTCACAGGGTTGGCTGGTACACCTAAGGCCTAAACGCCAAGCCCAGGGATGTCCTGGCAGCGTTTGCAAGAAACAGCCAAAAAGAGGCGGTCCTGAGGGCAGCTAGATTGCAGGAGCCGGTGAAATAAAAAGACTTTCAGATCTCATTATACCAGGATCTAGCAAGCACCACATTAGCCAAGCGGCGGCAAATGGTCCTATTGTCAAGAAACTGAATAAACGAGGGACCAGGAACATGTGGACCTTTCCCTTCGGACTGGTGTTTGAGTGGGAAGGAGTACAGAAGCGAATGACCTCCCTACAGGAGGCAGCGGACATATTACACTTCTACATAGGAAGTGACCAGCCAGGAGAGGGTCTATCCCCATCGGAGAACACATCAAGGCCAAGACCGCTGGAGAGGACGGCGGGGGAGAGACACAGAAGGAGAGTGACATTGACAGGCCCACGCCCAATCTTCCACAAAGGCATCACCCACGACAAAAACTGTGTCTTGCCATGTTTGCCAGGTGCACTAAACAAACTAATGGAAAAAAATGATTGCCATCCTTTCCTGTGACGCACACCCCGAGTACCTGATTGGACATTCCCCACAGTCCCATCATTGGCCACCATGGTGAGAAGCGCAGAATGTGGCATGTGCCTTTCCCCAAGTACTGCGAGGGCCATGCTCAAATGAAGCAGGAGGGGTCCTTCTGTCATGGTTACAGGAAAAGCCCCCAGAAGAATTCCCAAGAAAACCTGGTCCTCTGCTTACCACTCCTGGGTAGTGCGCAGACATTACAGTATTGAGGAAGACAATGAGGTGGCCACTTCCTGACTATCCAACATGGCCGCCTAATTGTTCCTTTGACAGCTACAGTGCGGGTCTAGGCTTTCTTCCTCATGCCCTATTTAAGCCCCTCCCCTCGTGAGCTCAGCGCTTTGCGTCATTCTGCTAGTTAGTTAACGCTTACCGCGGCTCCTGTGGTTATATTTTCCCCTCAAGTAATATTCCATTTTCATTCCCATAGCGTTAGTTTCCTCAGTGTTAGAATTCCTATGACAGCAACTTTAGTTCATTTTCACTTCAGTCTCCTCAGACGGGTTCCACATTTGAGCCGAATTCCTGTCAGCAGCTGTTGCCGCAAGTACCTTCTGTCATTTTCTGTAGTCGCCTTATGTGCCTTTTGCATAGCACTATTACTGTTACATACTGTTACTGTACATATTACTGTTGGTAGAATTATTACGTTTGTCTGAGTACCGTTCAAAGCGCAGTCAGCACTCCATTGCTGCTCCGCATTACAAACGGTATATATTAAGTTTCTCCAAGTACCATTCACAGCGTGGTCAAGGGTCTCAGGTAGTGGTGTTTTCAGCCTCCTCTTATCCAAAGTTCCCTTCGCGCCAAAACGGAGAGGACCCGATGGGAGATCTGCTCACAAACACTCGCACCATACGTGGACCTATCACGGACCACTGTGTTCCCAGGCATTCAGGACACTCCAGACTCTCTGGCACCCAGGATGTGTATTGGGAACAGACATCCCAGCCCACATCCTGAAGGCACACACAAGGCATGCAGAAGCCCGCAAAAGCGTTGGGTTTCGCGGGAAAGTGCATGACCAAATAAGGACGGACCCGGGTCGGCTCGACCTGGGGAAGGTGAAGGGGCAAGACGGTCAGAGGACAGGACAAAGAACCTCGTGGCATGGCCATTTTGGAGCCAGTCCACTCATTTGTGCCAAGCGCGGTAAGAGCGGATAACATGGCGAAAAAGGGTTCAAAACACAAGAGAAACGATAGCTGCCACCAGTCCTGTCCGTGACACACTTGCACAGTTTATATTAAGTCCAGCGAGAGTTTCTAGGGCCTTTGGATGACTAGAGACCCAAGAGCGCGGTAAAGTAAGTTACAGTGCACTCTTGTTTCATGTTAAAGCTGCAACATGAGGAAAGGACTAAGGGAAACGAAGTCTCCCAGTACTGACTGTCTTAAGGGCATGTCAGTTTCCCCATAAGAATTGAGCGAAAGCCCAGAGAAGTGCGGTGGAAGGCTGCGCTTCTCTGGCAAAGTCTAGACAAGGGTGCAAAACAGTAGCAGAAAGTTTGGGGGTTGCCACATGGAGGGAAAATGACATACAATTATGAAATCTTTCCTAACACTCATGCCATGTGCACTGCACTCCACATCTTCAATTGAGCCTGCCAGCTTTCACACTGGGCATATATTTGCATGTATGGCTGCATAACGGTACAGTTGGTGTGCTGAACGGTATGTAGGAGGCTGTGTATATTAGCCATGTGTGCTGCTGAATACGTCATTTCATGCTGCAATATCTTAAAGCACTCCATAAAGCATGGGGCTTATAAGGGGCAAACCATGTGCATTTCATATGGTGGCATGCGGCGCCCTATTGTGCAACAGGGGCAATGATGTACACCATATGCTAATTTACGCTTAGCAGCTCTCTTCCGCTGGTCTATCAAGTGTACAATGTCCTCCACAACCATTGCATACAAGTCACCAACCTGACATGCATGCAAACTGATAAGTGCATGACTGCATTACTTTGTGGTGGCGGTGATGAAGGCCTAGCCTGCTGAGTGCATGGCCTACGGCTTTCGGCCATGCATCCAACAGTCTAGGCCTTGCCCACACCCACCACAACATAAAGCCATGCACTTGTCAGTTTGCATGCATGCATGCATGCATGCATGCATGTCAAGTTGGTGACCATGTAGGCATGTGGCACAATTCAGAAAGGCAACATAGGCACCAGCACTTCTACCCAACCGCCGCACCCTAAAGCAGGAATGCATGCACACATGTTCCACTTACCGTAATGCACAAAAATACCACCGGGTTTGGCACCGCTACCCACTTCCTTTCAGAAACCATTGTAATAATGCCAACCAAACACAATCGTCGCAACATTGGTCCTGCTCTCCACACTGTACTACGTGCACATAAACAGTACTGCATAGTGCACTGCAACACTTATTAATCCTCTTCCATATTTACACTATTCCATTAGTGCACCCAGTGGACACAGTACACGACTGGTCACTGCAGCATCTCCACTCATACATCGACAACTGTACGATGTTCCACCAATCACCACACCCATGCAACCAACAATGTGTGCAATGCAGCCAAACCACACACACAAAGCGACAATGTGGCACAGACCTTCAACCAGTGGACATACCTTTTCAACGAGTGAACATACTTTTCTGTGTAAGGGCTGCAGCCCTACATTAAAGGGGCTACGGACTTACCACACACAGCACACCATAGTACACCCCATCTGTAAATGTGCATGTCTTGTGGAATGCATTCCCAAAAAAATGTGCCTGCCACCACTCATCACAGAAAGACATAGCTGCTGCAGCTGGCGTGCCATAACGAAGGCTGCCTGCAAGGACTACACAAGATTTTTGCCTGTTGAGATAACCGCGAATTGGCGTACTATGCACGGATTACCGCTGGCACAACACTGTCTTCTTCTAATGAGATGTATCACTTGCAGCACTTCCCAATCCCCCACCCTTCAGCCATGCACCCAACAGTCTAGGCCTTGCCCACACCCACCACAACATAAAGCTATGCAGGCGAACATGTAGGCATATGCCACAATTCAGAAAAGCAACATAGGCACCAGCACTTCTACCAAACCTCTGCACCCTAAAGCAGGAATACAAGCACACATGTTCCACTTACAGTAATGCACAAAAATACCACAGGATTTGGCACCACTACCCACTTCCAATCAGAAACCATTGTAATAATGCCAACCAAACAATCGTCACAACGTTGGTCCTGCTCTCCACACTGTACTACGTGCATACAAGCAGTACTGCCTAGTGCACTTCAACACTTTCTAATCCGCACAATGCACACTACGCAAGCACATAAGAACCATTTGCACTGTAACCTCTTCCATATTTACACTATTGCATTAGTGCACCCAGTGGACACAGTATACGACTGGTCACTGCAGCATCTCCACCCATGCACGGACAACTGTACAATGTTCTACCAATCACCACACCCATGCAACCACCAATGTGTGCAATGCAGCTAAATCACACACACAAAGCGACAATGTGGCACAGACTTTCAACCAGTGGACATACTTTTCTGTGCAAGGCTGCAGCCATGCATTAAAGGGGCTACGGACTTACCACATACAGCACTCCCCTTCTGCAAATGTGCCTGCCACCATTCATCATAGAAAGACATCGCTGCTGCAGCTGGCATGCCATAACGAAGGCTGCCTGCAATGACCACACAAGATTGTTGCCTGTTAAGGTAACCGCGAATTGGCGTAAGTATGCACGGATACCACGGGCACACCACAGTCTTCTAATGAGATGTATCACTTGCACCACTTCTCACTCCCCAACCCTTTCTATTCCTTCTTCCCACCACCAGATGGGGTAAACTGTGTTTTCCAGGCCCTTTCGCCTCCACATTGCCCTCGGAAACATGCCGGTGTTATCGAAAACTATTCATGCACAACACGTCACTGTACACTGCAGTGCAATCACATTTTTGACCGAGAGGCAAACAGGGAAAAGGGACGCTGGAGCTGAGGCAGATATGACTACTTTTAGTGGCCACACAGATACATACAAGAGGCCCAGCTATAAACACAATGCATTGGGTCTTGGCACACACAATACTGTCCTCCGATACACCATGGCAGCGTTTTGCTTGACGGACAGTACGCTTTCCTCCAGCCAACCACCGGCTACGTCCCATGTTTGCCAACAGCACAACATACCGCAGGCCAATGAGACTTCGGTCTGCAGGGAAATGGGTCCACAGAGAGGACCCAGATATCACTAATTTTTTGGGACATACATTTCAGTTCTTTTTGGGACATACATTTCTAACCCAACCCTCTGCGCGTGCCGCAAATTTGGTGAAAATCCATCCAGCTGTTTGGGCTGTAGCCGTGCAGAAAGTTTTTGCCCATTCAGTCTATGAAAAAAAAAAAAGAAAATGTTGGGAACCCCCCTATAACTTTGCCCGCCCTGCACGAAACCTCACACCTTGGTGAAAAAATTCAGAGCCGGCCATATACTTTCATTGCAAAGTTTGGTGAGGATTCAAAACCTATGCAATTCAATGGGCAAACGTTACAGGGACGTTATGGTTACAGGTAAAACCGGAAAAACCCTGAAATTGGCAAGTTATGGTAAGCTAAGCAACCATAGCTTGTGCCACCAGTGTGCACTGCAAGGACCAACACCCATGACATCAAAGATGCCATCACAAATCTCATTGGGTTGAGGGTGGAAAGGTCAAGCGCAACTCTCAGGCCTGCCTGGTTCTTCTTCTGAATGATGAAAATCCAGGAGTAAAAGCCCAAGTTTTGCTGGGAGAGTGGGACTTCCTCCACTGCCTGGCTCTCTACGAGCGACCAGATCTCTGCCAAAAGAGTTGCTGTCCCAACCTGTGGGAGTGGAGGAGGTAGGAGAGGCTGGGATAGGGAGGCGATACCGTGTGGATACTACAGAGAGGATCCATGGGTCTGCAAAATGTTGCCTCCAGAAATGTGCGTGGAGAGCAAGCCTGCCCCCCCACTGGAGACACGTGGACCCGAAGGGGCGTGTCATGTCTTCTTTCCCTCGGAGGCTGTCACAGAGGAAGGGGGACTGGAAAAAGCCCCTACTCCCCCACCCTTTTTGTTGCTTGCACCGGTTCTGAGACAGCGAGTGGTCCGGCTGCCTGGATCTCCATTCCTGGAAGATGCAGAACCCTCCGTACGTACAACCCCTGTCAGAGCGCTGCTGAGATTGGGTGTACGATTTGGGCATGGTCTTTGTCAGGATGGATAAAGACTTGGCTGTTTGTGAGCTGTTTTTCTTTTTGTCCAGGTCTTCCTCCATGGAAGAGTGGAAGACGCCCACCCCCCCTTAAACGGTAGATCTAATTTGCATTCCTGGATGTCGGGGTTGAAGTTTGTTGCCTGGAGCCAGGCTGTCGTCCTCATGTCCGTGGCGATACAGCTGGCACGGCCAGAGGTGTCAATATGGGCCACAGTGGATTCCAAGAGGTCATGCGCCACCCGCTTGGCCTCGGCCAGCCCCGCCTTAAAGCGTGATTGGATCCGAGTAGGAAGTTCCGGGAGGAAGTCCGCAATTTACCGCCATAACCTTTGGTGGGCGGCAGCCAGCATGGCATCAGCGTTGGCTTGACAAAGATGCAAGGAGGCGTTGGAATAGAGCTTCTTCCCGTATGCCTCCAAGATCTTCTCCTCCTTGCCTAGCAGCGCTGCAGAAGAGGAGGCTGAGGACAACTGAGGCTTGGAGTATAGTGATGCTGCAGCAATCACAGAGGAGTGTGGCCGAGGATGGGCCAAGAGCAAGAGTGTATCCCCTTCCATCTGCCTGTACTTGGCATCCAGGCGTTGATTGACCGGCTGGTCCGAGTGGGGCTTGAGCCAATCCTTCTTGGCCAGGGAGACTAGACCGGTTTGCAGTGGAATCCCTGTTTTGGCAGAGGGGTGTCGCGTGAGGAGGAGGAGTAGTAGTAGTAGTAGTAGTTGGCGCCAGAGGCTGGGGTACATGGACCGCAGCCGGAGGCTGAGAGGGCGGCAGAGGCTGGTACGGAACAGCCTGAGGCATCGGCTGGGGAGCCGGAGGCAGCGGCTGCGGTGGTGTCTGGGGCGCTGGCGTTTGTGGTGCCTCTAGCATCGCGGGGAGGACTTGAGGTGACTGCATGAGGCCGAGGAACCTCTCAAAGAACCCCTTTTCACTGGCCGAAGAGGCCGCAGGGGATGCTGATGGGGTAGCTGGGAGCTGCTGGAGTCGCTGCGTACCCTGCCCATATGGACGCAGTGGGACGCTGCCATGTGCAAAAGCGGGATAGGCTGTAGGCCAAGTACCTGGTTGAGGCCAGTCCCACATTGACACTCGTTCTTCGCCAAATTTCTGGAATGGTGTCGGACGGGTGCCTCTGTCTGGCGCGGAGGCCATCTTGTCGAGCTGCCTGCCACATGCCTGCGACGTGGTGCTCGGCCCGCTGGGCCCAGCCTCCTCCAAGACTCTTGCGTGTGGATCACAAGGCCTACCCTGCTCTTCGTGCCTAAGCCCGGTAGGTACGACACCCTCGACCTGGGGATTAGTAGAGCTGCGTTTAGGCGCCCCCTCGGATGTATTGCCAGTGCTAGGGCGTAGCCCTTTGGCCATATTTTTGGTACAAGGGCAGAGCCCCTCGGATGACAATCCGGTACAAGAACCTTCCGGTCCCTGAGCACTACCACCGGGAGGATCCAAGGATCCCTTGGCCCAAGGGCCGGTAGCTGTAGCAGCCTCAGTGTACGTGCTGGTACAAGGACCTCACCGGGCCCTCCCGCGCGGGAGAGTCCCTGTGAAAGAGTATCCTTTGCGGGGTGCTATGGAGAATATCGGCCCTACCTTGGGCTTGGCTAGATGTTTCACAAAGTTCTTGAGGTACTCTGGAGGAGACTTCTGGAAGAGCTCCCTCCACCTGGCTAGTCTGTTCTTAGGCGCTTTTGAGGACAGCGAGCCGCACGCTGTACAAGCTTGCCATCCGTGGTCTGGGCCAAGGCAACATAGGCAGAGGAAGTGGGGGCCTGAAGTTGGGAAGAGCCTGTTGCAGGATGGACACCTGCTGAACCCTGTAGAAGTCGACATGCTCCGGGTAGGAGCGTGACGCCAGAGGACCGAGTACCTGAATGATAAAAAGACAAAAAAGACGAAAGAAGAAGTAACCGCAGGTGGAATTCCATGGCCGAAGCCAAACCCAGGAGCGCTGATGAATTTGGCCCGTTCCTGTCGATGCAGAAAAGGGGACTGAGAAATGCGCCGGAGGGCGCAGTAAGGGCAGCGCATGCTCCCTGGGCAGCACCCCCGCGCAGCCTCTGCGCACCTCTAAATTTAAAGGGGAAGAATTTTTTCTGGTGAAAAAGGTTCCGTCTCCCGTCTCTTGGAAGGGATGCCCATGCAGTATGGAGGAAAGGGGAAGGGACGTACAAATAAGGAGGAGATACTTCTTTCCTTGGTGGCCGTGAGCAGGAGTTTCTTTGTTAGGACAGTTTATGCTTTAAATTTGCTTTTCTTTCGTACATTGATTGTGTTTTTTTGTGTTCCGATTGGTTAAATGATTGGATTGTGTATAAGGTCTTTATGAAATTAGATCACTGTAACCAAGAGCCAAGTATCCCTATGTAACTAAGACAAGTTCATGGAACTAAGACAATGTGATGCAACAGCGCCTCAATGACCCTGGGCTGTTAGTGTGCATTACAAATCGTAATAAGTAAATAAAAAAAAATGTAAAAAACATAATATATCACTCAGTTTCCTAAACAGGCAATGCAATTTCACAAGGAACAGATACAATAGTGGGGGTTTGTGAAAGGTGCATAAAGGCTCAAATAAGAGCACCGACTTTCCTACACACTCACTCGGACCTCACAAGATGCACACAGAGTGGTGGGGGGTCTGTACAAACTGCACTAGCGACTTTCATAAGATTTCTCTCACTTTTCTATACAATCAGTCAGACTGCACACAGTACACAAACACTGCGGGGGGCCTCTGAATATTCTTCAGCAGTATGTCACAAATCCATGTGACAGGCCTGGATAGGTTGGGGTAAAGGAGTGTCGCTTGAAACCATTTGTAGAAGAAATTGGGTGCATTTCACTTTACGCACTGGTGCAATGGCTAAAAGTGGTGTCCTACAGTGCATCTGCAACTACCACCAACCATTTCACTCTGGCAAAATACGCATAGTAGTGGAGAAAATTATGAACGTTTGTTCCTGTCACCCAGACCCCCAACAGCGACATTCCCCAATGTCATAGGTAGCTTGCAGAGAAAGGGAGTATACACACGTGTGTGTACCCAAGGATGGCAACGGCCTTTTCCGGCTGAAGCTGAAACATTACTTCTTCCCTCTGCAGTGTCTTTGCAGTGCAGCGACATTGCGTACTGGACATGCTTCCACCAATAACATTGAAGAGTTCTGCATGTGACAGTATCAGTTGTTTACAACAGCCCTTTGCGTACACACTGCAGCCACAATCGGACTTTCACAATCCCTGCGCCTGTACAGTTCCATTTCCACAGGCGCCATCCTCAAAGTCGCCGGATCTGCCTTTCGAGATGTGTTAGGACACCAGTGTCAACGTGACAAGACGACCACACCGACGGGCCGCGTCAGCCCTCATTTCGGGAACAAGTCGGACTCTCAGACAGTGGCAAAGCATAGGGTTTAGCAATGTACGCAGTCTTTTTTGGGAAGGACAGGCTTACAAACACATCGCTATGTCCCATTGCACATGCATGCGTTTCCGAACAATGTACGGCTGCTTTCCGGGTCAAAAATCTCAACAATCCACCCAAAAGGCACACCGTAGAAGTGCTGTGTAATAGGTTTGTGACTTCTCTGAGCAACGGAGTGCAGCACATATGTTTGCCCTGCAAGTAATGGTGCCCCACATCTGCTGACCTATAGTGCAGCTGCAACTAGGACCAGCCATGTCACTGTAACTAGGTACGCACACTAGTGGCAAAAATTATTAACGCGCCTTGGTGGCAGCCACGCCCGCAGCAGCGATAGTCCCCATTGTCGCAATGTCATTGGTAACTTCCACTAAAAAGGAGGATACGCATGTGCGTGTACTCAAGTACCGTGACAGCCTTCTCCAAATGAAGCACAAACATTTCTTCTTGCATTTCCAGTTTCTTCTTTGCAGCACGCCATCATTGCGTACTGTTGAAAAGTTCCACATGCTTCCACCAATGACATTGAAGAGGTCTGCATGTAACAGTATAAGTTCTGTACAATAGTCCTCTGCGTACACAGCCCGCCCAGATATGTTATTGCGCAATCCATGTGGCTCCATAGTCCCATTTGCATCGGTGCCATCCTGAAAACATCCTGATGTAGCTTTCATGCTGCGTGCAAGCGTGGGGGCATAACGTGCAACCAGGCTAGGGGAAGTTTGTTGTAAGGGGCGGCTCTAAATAAGAGCTTTGTTAATTTGCGCATTCTAAAGGCTTCTACAGGAAGAACTTTTCCATTTTTTTTAAATTATGTTTTCTTGTGCGGACATTGTTAAACTAAACTCTTCACCGCATCTCGTAGACGGGCAAACAAAACGGCATTACCAATGGGCGACAAAGAAAGGTCATCTGGTTGGAAAAATTCCGCATTTCCACAACTAATGAGGTCATTGTTGCAGAAGAACATCCCAGCAGGGGCCAAAAAAGTATTCATGCTTCTGTTGATGAGACACCTTCCTGCGTCTGGCTCGGAACATCCATGATCAGTGTCCCACATTCTTCGTGGTGTTATCGATGAGAACACCACCTTCACAGTGGGGAAAAGCCTCTTCACTAGCTTCAGCAACCTCTTTACTTGATGAAACAAGACTAAACAAGACATGTAACCCATGTGCATGCCACCGTAGTGTATGACGATCACGTTGCCTCAACCGAAACTTGCCAGGTCTTTTCAAAGTGCACCCATGTCGGCGAAACTGCGCTCGTAGACACCGTTCCACAATGTGACCATTCCTTCCAATCCGAAATTCCCATGAAAGGCTTCTTTCCAGGGCATACTCATGCAGATTTAGTAGAAAAGCATCACCTATAGGCAACACAATAGGTTTCGCCATGTCAACCAGCCACACTATGCAGAGAATAATGTACAACAGTGCGAACGCCCCTTCCAGTGAACCACACCCACAGTACCTGATTGGACAATTCTGAAACTCCCATTTTCAATGGACAACGTAAAAAGCACACATTCTCGCACGTGCGGTTCTCTAAAACACGTGTACGAGCGTGTTACAAATAAAATGTATCATATCAAAGTACCGCGAGGGCCGCACCCCAGGGAACCAGTACCAGTCCTTCCCTTTCCACTGCCTTTTGTCCAGCAACACCTGATTGGATACTGGTAAATAGGCACACACGATTCCACCAATGCCGTCCAAGACGTTACCATCTAACATTGGCTGCTCTGCACATCACTTCATATGTACCGTTAGAAAATCAGCCTGCTACTGTAAAGTCACGTGCCAGAACGTCCAGTAGAAATTTCGGTAATAGATTTCAAAATGTGTTCATCCACAGTCATCCACTTGTGCAACCACTATGCGTACTACTGTGCTTTAAGTATCTCTGCACACTGTATCTGCCGCTGAGCGGTCATTACAGTCTTTAGAAGCATACTGTTTTTTCCCCATCCCCTACCAAAAAGTGGCATATTAGTGATATGTGCTTGCAACGTTGTCATTGACCCATATCAGACAGGGTAATATCGACACAGGATTTCCATGTTTTACCTCCCACAATGGTACAAAATGTTTTCCCCACTAAGCCACCTCCTACATAAAGTGTACAAAAATAGCATGAATACCAGCATTAATTGTATTGTACCTAGTGAAAACAACTTTCCAAAAGATCATTGTCTGCACAGCTGTACTTTTGGGTAGGCTGCACTATTACAGCAGGTTCTTTTTAAATGTACCCCCTTGCACTCTCTGCCCTCTGTAACGCATCCCGAAGAGGAGTGCTAGACTTGGGATGGTATCTGTCCTGCACTACAATGTCGCCAATAGCTCCCACTGCCTTCAAGCAGTAAAAGTAGAAGACTATACATTATGCAGAAGGCCTTCTGGCCCCTGGGACCACAATACCTTCAAATCTAACTCCATACATAGTGCGTGCCCAAGCTCTTCCCTCATCTGTCTCCAACTCTGTCAGTGTCACGCGCTTCTACAAAAAAACATTCAATTTATTTTTTACTTTTTTTTTATTTCAACAACCAACATAAACCAAACTTACAGTGTACATAATGACATCTGAATATACATCACTTTATCCATGTCCACTGTTTCGCCCTTTCCCTCCCCCCTTCCCGAGCCTACTTTCCCACCATTTATTATCCGTCTTGCGGTAGGGGTTCCTCTTCAGAATGTTCTGTTGGGTTCCGATCACTTGCCTCATCATACGTGGACCCAAATAATTCCGCTATTAGTTGTTTCCAAGCTATCAAAGTTCCCGCCTCCTCCCCCGTCCCCCAACATTGTTTGCTACCTGCCATACTGCAGTTTCTGCCTCTGCCCATTTCTGCATGTCTTTCCACCACACTTCTATTCTCGGTTTATGACATTTTCAACCCCAAGTCGATTCTCCTCTTTGCTAGCACATACGCCAGGTCTTTCAGTTTGCTCATATGCTTAAGTTTACGTGGTCTGGGGAATCCTCCTATCAGACAGGCCCACACTGTGTCCACCACCATGTTGATCCCCTTTTCTTCCATTCTACATGCTATTTCCCACCAAAATCTCTCTATTATTGGGCATGACCAAAACATGTGTACCATTCCGGCGTTTTCTTGGTCACATTTGGGGCATGATTGTCATCCTGCGTTCTTGAATTTGGCTATCCTTTGGGGTGTCAAGTACGCTCTGTGGGTTACATATAATTGTATCTGCTGTAATCTAGCATTTTTCCAACAGTTTCTTGTTGTATCCTTGGGCTCGCTCCCACATCCTGTCACTCATTTGGATGCCCAATTCCTCTTCCCAGTCCCGTCTGAGCTGCGTCACCTCCATCCTCACTTTGGTCATCACCAGCTCATATTCTGGATATTTCGTTTCCCCCTTCTGCTATATCGTATATTATATCTGTATTGGCGTCTGGTTCATCTGCTAGTACTACTTCAGACCATGTCTCTTTAATGCGCTTCACCACCCTGTGGTATGTGATGTACTGCCCCACATGCAACCCCGTTGTTTCTTCCACCAGCCCCTCAAAGTCCTTTATACCCTCCTCTTGCCATATGTCACCCATTGTTGCTATCCCCACCGGCTCCCAGTGCCTCCTGATCGTTAATCTTAGTTGCCTTTCTTTCCCTGCCAAAACCGCTAATGGAAACTGCTGGGAGCATGGGGATGAATTCCCCATTATCTGACAGGCTCTGCACCATACCTCCCACCCAAGCATCATCTTTGGACGACCTTCCATGTCCAATCTGGGCAGCCATATAATTTCTTTTAGGAAGAATGGGCCGCAGTCCAAACGGAACAGCCTAGTTTCCAAAGTTGGCTCCTCAGAGAGCCATTTAGCTACATATTGCAGTTGACTTGCTATATAGTAGATCTCGTAATTTGGTAATTTTATGCCTAATTTTTCAAGTGAGTTTTGTAGTTTCTAAAGGGCCACTCTATTTCTTGTCCCATGCCAGAGGAAGTCCCTGCATATGCTATTTAACCTAACAAAGAATCGTCTAGAATCTTCTTAATAGCTACCTCAGTGTTACATTTGTGCTCTGCCTCCACCGTGTGATATATATCTATCCTGAGGTATCTAAATGTGTTAACCTCCCGAGGTATTTGCAGGATCGGTAGTTGTTCTAGCGGGATCCCGTTGTACCTGCCCAGTGGAAATACACAAGATTTTTTGGGGTTCACAGCTATGCCTGAAAGCCTTGCAAATCGCTACATTACCTCTAGGACGTACTGATGGTTTTCTTCCAGGTAGCGTAGGTATAACAATATATCATCTGCATACAAAGAAATTAGGTGGGGTTCCCCCTTTATGTTAATTCCTATTGTGTCATACTGCTGTCTTAGGTAAATCGCCAGCTGCTCCAAGGCCAAAATGTACAACATAGGGGACCACGGGCATCCCTGCCTAGTACCCCTACTGAGTTGCCACCTTTCTGATATTACTGCCCCTGTCTTAACTCTGGTCAGCGGCTCGCTATATAGTAGATTGGCCGATCTGAGGTACCCCGGTCCTATTCGGTAACTGGTCAGGGCCGCAATCAGCCATGGCCATTTGACCGAGTTGAAGGCCTTAATTGCGTCCAATGAAACTATTGGCATCTCCTCTTCCTCCTCGTTTGCATGTTCAATGACTCGGTGGAGACGCCTAAGGTTATATGATATGTTCCTGTTGGGTACCTTAACCCGTTTGCCCGGGTGTATTAGCTTAGTAATGACCCTTCTCATCATGTTTGCCAGGACCGCCGTCAGTATTTTACTGTCCTGGTTCAACATTGATAGGGGTATGTAGGAGCCGCACTCACTACCTGGCTTATTGGGTTTGGGGAGCGGTATGATGATCGCCTCTCTTAGGGATTCTGGTAGCTTCCCGACTTTATATGCCTCATTCAACATCTCCAGGGGTGGGGGGCGAAGAGCATCTCATTTTTGTACATCTTATAAAATTCGCTGGGGAGTCCATCCGGCCCTGGGGTTTTACGAGTGGGTAATTGCCTTACTACTTCTTCCAATTCCTCTAGAGTGATCAGTGCGTCTAGCTCCTCTCGTTCTTCTGCACTAATCTGCGGCAACCCAATGTCTTCCAATGCCTCTCTAATTCCCATGTTGTCCTCCGCATCCCCGTACAGGATGCGGTAATAGTTTGCAAATTCCTGGTTAACTCCTTCCTGGGTGTCTACTGTGCTTCCATCCTCTTTCACTATCATTCTAATTGCGGGTCTGGGAGTCTCACTTTTGTATAGTCATGCCAAAACTCTCCCTTGTTTATCCCCCCTGCATGCTTCCTCTATATATATTTTTTTTTTTTTATAGTTGAGGTTGCATAACCTCTCCCAGAATCCCACGCATTTCTGTTGTAGCTTAAGTATTACTTTGTTACTTTCATCTCCATTTTTAATGCTGTCTCTAGCTCCGTTTCTGCTTCCTGTAGCCCAACCAAAATCCCTCCTTGCAACCCCTTGGACTTGGCTATAGCCATCCCCCTCATTACTACTTTGAACGCTTCCCAGAGCATACCCGCTGTCTTCACACTGCCAGTATTTATCTCAAAGTAGCTTATTATTTCCTCTCTCATATCTTCTATGAAAACCCCGTCTCTTAGCGCTTCCGCTCAGAGGCGCCATGTCAGTATCTTAGCTCTCAGGGATCTGTATTCCCAGGTTATTATCAATGGCGAATGGTCCGAGGGGACCCTCGCTTTGTATTCCGCCCGCGCTATTTCTATCATTATTCCATGTGTGACAAACACATAATCCAGTCTAGTGTGTAGGTTCTGGGGGGCTGAGTAGTGTGAATATTGTCTGTCTTGCAGATGATGTGACCTCCATGCAACCTCTAGCCCTAAGTCTGTTACTAAAGACTGCAACACCCTGGCAGCTGGAGTGGGTCCATCAATGTTAGCATCTGATGTGTCCATTTTCGGATCTAGCACACAACTGAAATCTCCTCCCCAGATCACCGCCCCCCACCCCCTGAGGTTCACACTGAGCTTGCTATATAAGGTTCTAAAGTATGTCGCTGTGTCTTGGTTCGAGGGATATGTGTTAATACATACTTCTTTGTTCTTCACCAACCCCTTATTATTACCATCCTCCCATCTGGCTCGACCGTAGAGTGTAACAGCTGGAACGAAACATGCGGTGCCTCCCAGGTGATCACCCCTCTAGCATAGGCTGAATAGGCTGCGCCCACTACTGTACCCCTCCACTTCCTCTGGACCACTTCCAACTTTTCTCGCGTTAGATGAGTTTCTTGCAGCAAGGCTACATCTATTTTCTGTCTGTGCAGGTACATCATAACCTTATTTCTTTTCAGATAGCTGTTGAGCCCCCTAACATTCCAGGTGATTACTTTAAGGTCTCCCATGACGTATTAAGTTCCTGTTTCCCCCTTCCCCCAATAATAGTTCAGATCTCGTCTTTCCGGGGTGTAGGCTCGTACCCCAACTTTTTCCTTCAACTTCCCCCCTCCCAACCCCCCTCAACTACCAACACCTCAACTTCCCTAATCTCATCTCTCCCCCCTCCCCCCTTCCCACCCCAACTTCCACTGCAATCCCCCCTCCCCACACTACCCTTCCCCAACTGATGCCCAGCTCCATCCCTGGATCTCAGGCACCCCCGCATCTAGCCCTATTCCAGCTAGCGCCGTACTCACGGCTCAGCAGGAAGATATCGCCCTAACGGCGGTTCAACTTATCTGTTACTCGGGGGTAGGCCTTCTCCAATTTATAGCTCCTAATTTGTCTATCCAGCTAAGCGCACTCTCCGTCGCGCATTGCAGATTATATTCTAGTCCCATTTGTCCAAATGTCTCACGTTTAACATCACCTGACACTTCCACGTGTATCAATTCAGCAACCACTTCCCCTAGTTCCCTCCTCCCCTCACCACCATGCATGGCATTAAAGTCACTTATCGTGTTCTTGCTGGCCTTGCTCCTTCATCTCGTACTGGACAACCGTTCGCATCCAGCCACGTCTCCACCTCCTCCGGGGTGTCAAAAAAGTGCACATGCCTTTAAGAAACAACTTGAGCTTTGCAGGCTATAGGAGCATATATTTGTATCCTGCTGCGCGTAGTCTCCTCTTTATCGCCACGTAGCTATATCCCTGTCTCTGCACCTGCATGGTGTAGTCCGGATACGCAGTGATGGTCGCAGACGCCCTTGTTATCGTCCCTCCTTTCCGGAACAAATCCAATATCTTTTTCCTGTCTCTGTAGTTCAAAATGTTTGCTATAATTGCCCTAGGAGGGGCTCCAGGCTGCTGTCGCCTCATCAGAGCCCTGTGTGCACGTTCAATTGCAAACCTTTGGGAGAGCTCACCTGCTCCCACTGCCTGCAGTATCATGCTCTCCACGTAGTTTGTAGGGTCTTGACCCTCCTCCCCTTTCCGGGAGACCAACCACACATGTTGTTGTGTCTCGCCCATCCTTCGGCCTCCTCCGCTCTATTCTCCAGATTTGCCACCTGCTGCTTCAATACATGGACTTCTCTAGCATTGTTTGTGCTAGTGTCCATGTTTGTCTTCACTGCGCTTTCCAGGCCGCTTGTTCGATCCACCAGAGCTCTCACGTCTTGTCTCAGCAGGTTGACATCAATTCCTACTGCATCTATTTTGTTCTCTAGTGCAGTTCTCAAGTCTGCCATCGCTGTGCCCCATGAGGTTTTTAGATCCATTATGGCTATCAGGATCGCACTATCCTCGCGCGGGGAGGGCACATCTGCCGGTGCATTCGCCGTACATTGCGCCGAAGTGGTAGGGGACTGCTGTGATTTGGCAAATATATCCATTGTGGGTTGCTTACCCTTGACTTTGCCGCCCCTTACAGACATTATTCCACTCGGTTTGTGCCGAGGGGCACGTTCCCACCAGCAGCCAGCAACTCCCACTTCTCAAGTATTTCCGTCCGTTACTGTGAATGTCAGTGGTTGTTTCCACCGTTCGTGGCTTGGTGTCTTGTTAGCAGTGGTGCCTTCTTCGTATCTTCGCCGTATTTACTGGCCCCAGGTGTGCTGCAGGCTGCACTACAATTTGCCCGCTACTCCAGTCATTTCTGGTATGCGATATGCATAAGCTTCTTCGTTCTGATGTCCGTCATGCGTATCGCATCAATATCATATGTCACTGCGCCGTGTGCTGCACCTCCGGGGGGCGGCGTGCAGCCCTACCCACCCTTCCTGAAGAGCTCCACGTTACTCAACCTCTGGGGTGAGGGTGGCCATTGTTGTCCAGCCCTATTTATCAGTTGCAGTTCCCCACTCCTAATTATGTTAGCCTATCTTCAGGATTTGATTTGAGTGTTATTCGTATACTGCAATGATCACTAGATTGTGTCACTTCCTGTGCTGGTCCTGGGTGTACTTGCCGTCGCTCGGTGGTCACGTGATGTGCAGGGTTTCGTGTATTTCCCACTCCCAGGGAGCCTAATCTTACTCACAGTCTGCAAGCAACTTCCAACCCACCCCCTCCGGCCTGTATACGTGCGCGCATCAACTTCTTCCATGCGTGCTTCCACTCCTCATGTCGTGTGCCTTTATTGCTCGATCACGCTGGTGTCCTGCTACTCGTTACGCACACCCAGCGCGTATACGCGCTGCTGCTCTTGCTCCGGGGGAGGTGGATGGGGCACCCGCAGTGCGTTCCCGCGCCTCCCGCTCTTCTTGGGGGCCAGGTCTGCAGCTTTTCCCATGCATGCACGGCAACGAGCCACCTTCGCTCTGCTCGTCGTGCCGTGCAGTTTCCAGCCTCCTCCGTCCGCCTCAGGATTTCGGGATCGCCACCCGCTCCTGCTTACAGGCCTACGTGCTTTTGTATCACAGCCGCACGTCTGCTTGCTTCTGCTTGTATATTGCGCTTCTGTCAGCAGCCCATTTTACTTAGTTCCTGTTGTCTTTGTGAGTCCCTTTGTTTCGGGTCGCCGCTATCTTGCTGTTGTTGGAGTCACCCACGGTGCTGGGTAGAAAGCGACGTATCTTCTGTACGCCTGGCTCAATTCACCTTTTTCCCCCCGCACCTTCACACGTCCATACTGCTATTTTGATATGGCAGTCCTCCGCCGATCAGCTTGCGCTTTCCAGGATCATTTGAACGGATCTCGGAGCTCTGTAGAGAGGCAGCCTACGCCATGGCTGCCAGGCCACGCCCTCCTTCTACAAAAAAGCAGTTGTTGGTAGATGTGCTTTTTCACCTGGGCCGTCCCTCTGCAACATGCTCCCTGCCCCCCCTGACACTTGAAGGTAACCATCGCCGGGGCCGGAAGTACCTCAAAGTCTTTCTCTTGGCGTCTGCTGTTTCTGCTCATCTCCCCAGCTAACTGCATGACATACACTTAATCTGCACTACTTACGCAACGACTCTGATGTCGGACCCATGTCACCTCCCCCTACCAGGCAAACTCCTACACTAGCTTTCTAGCAAAGCCCACACTTGACTAGTTCCTTTATGCCAAACAGTGAATCCACCACCTTGTGTGTGCACTTATCCGTACACTTGGCACAATTGGCCTATATTTTTACTTGTTGCCATTTCTTCTTCCTATCCATCCTCCCATGCACTTGGTCGATCTAAGTCAACTTAGCCCTAGTAGGTTCATTGTCTCCGTCTCCCCTCTGTTTCACTTCCTTTGCCTCGTTGTGGCTTGCTATACATGTGTGTAGGTGCATTACGAATACCGTAGCATCCAATTGCACATCATATTATATCTTACACACAATGCATGCACAACAGTGGGAAGCCTGCCACTTACTGTGTACACTGCAAAGTTGTTTGGTTTCTGCACTACCCCACTTACTGCACACGTGTCAAAAAATATTGAGCACACGCAGCACACCTCGTATGTTACTGACTCCAAAGAAATACATATATTTCATGCATACACCCAGGCTGCCTGCTCCTTACATTGCCCACTTACACCTTAGCCTTCTGCACTTCTTTGTGCAAAGAAACTTTCTCGTACACGTTTTGAGTACATGCCTAACCCACCAACCTTATAAACAATGTCTTTTGCTCCTCAGTTTCCTTTCCATGGCTCCCATCCAGAAAATGGCTGGATGTGACACGTGGAAGCGCAACGTACAGCGCTGACCTTTCGTGGAAGGAAGGGAGTGGGGGTGGATTGAGGGGGTGAATGTAAAACAAGATAAAGAGTTGGGTCTGTAGTACTGTCTCAGAAAATAAATGGTTATTTTTTGTTTTTTATGTCTTTCGATGCGTTTCTGTTCCCTTCTCCTCCTCACACTTCTAAGTACTGAAGGTCAACGCTTCTCTTACAGCTCTACAGGATTGTATGCAATACTGCGTGCAGAATGGCAAACAAAGCAGCATTGCCAATGGAGGGCAAAAAAAAGCCATTTCCTTGCACCCAGTGGAAATGTTGCTCCTTAATGCGGTCATAGTCTGTGCTGAACATCCCAGCACTGCACATCAAGGCACACATGCTTCTGTTTATGAAACACCTCCCGACCTGTAGCTGTGGCAGAATTACAGCCTAACGTGCAACACGTGCAATTACCTACAGCATGTGCTTGTGAATGCATAGCACCTCACTGTGGTTGTTACACCAAGAGTAAAATGCTCTCCGCACCCATTATTCAAAAGTCACCATCCTCGGAGACAAACAGAGGCAACTGTACATGTCTGCAATATGGTATGTTGGCTGTTCTCAAGTGATAGGCTCTTGGGTGCATAACCAACGGCCTACAGCCCTTGGCCATGTACCCGATACTGTAGCCCTTACCTACACCCAGCACAACATAATGGGCTCATGAAAGAACATTTCCTACATACCACAATCCAGAAACGTAACATAGGACGGGTGGTGCAAAAAGCAACTTATATCGACCACAAGTAACGCCATGTGGCTCCCTATTGTGCAAGGTGGTGCCATAATGGGTACCATATAGTACCGGACGCATATCCGGGCACTTGTGCTGTTCAAACACGTCTACAAGGTCCTGCACACCCATTTTCTCAACGTCGCCACCAGCGGACACATGCATACTTAAGAGTGAATGTCGCGTTATGGTGGCGTGCTATTCAGCAGTTCTAGCCTCTTCAGTCACTGGCCGACAGGCTACTGACTTTTTGATATACACCTAACAGTGTTCGCTTGGGCACACCCAGCACAACATAACAGACTTATGCATGGTTAACAATTGTCCAGGTACATGCAGGTCACCCCTAGCCACTTCTAAGCATCCACTACTTCAGCACTTCTCCAAACAAAACACACTGGATGAGTCAGCACTCCATCAGGTCCAGGCATATACTACACAGTGTAAAAATTGCAACCAATCGCCACAACCATAAAAATAACATTTTATGCAATGATCACAAACCGCACATCGAAGACAGCACTGTAAAACCTACTTCACCCAACAGCGCTCTGTTGCCAATGCAAGGTGCCCACCCATTCATGGAAGGGTCTACAGGCTTAGCACAAGCAACACACCGTACTGCAGTGTCGGTTGCAAGTTTCTTCTGCCATTGGTCTACCATCACTGACCGCTGGGCCACACCACACACTCAACACCCTAGTGCAGCCTATGCTTTACTTCTCATTTCATATGTAATGCAAGCCCCAATTGCAAATGGGCCTGCCAACTTTCACCCTGGCCACATCTGTACATACGTTGCTCAATTACATTGTGTTGCCTATGCATACCGGTATGTGCGTGGCTGTGTACATTTTGAAACTTTCTGATACTGATGACTTCCTTTCATAGGCCAATGTGGTGTGCCACCAGTGTGTTTTTGTGAGATTGGGAGGAGGTTCTATCTATGCAAAGCTCAGTTGAACTGCAGTGGGACTAGTGTATTCGTTCATCTGGAATAGTCCTACTACAATTGCCACACTTTTTGAATCAGGAAATCAATGCACACCACGCATGCGCAGAGTGTAAGCAGTGTATTTTCGTGTTTGCGTTTTTGTGGAGCAGTGGAGCAGGACCTAGTCGGAATTTAAAGAATCGACTGAGCACTCCACTGGGAACTGAGGTTGATACATTTGACAGCCACACAGGTATGCAATTCGAGACCCGCAGCAACACACACTTATCGTGGCAGCTTCTATTGTGTTTATTGCTTTCTACATTGCATATTTGGAGAAAGTGCGTCCAGCTAATTGTGGATGTGTATACACCTTGACTTTTGATTGCTCCTGAATGTGCGCATTGATATCAATGTTTCACCTTAACTGCAAGCAACGAGCATTATTTAAGGATATCGTTTGAGTGACTGCAGTTATTCGGCACCGAATTTTCCATATTGATGGCGCATAAAAGGAATATATTGGTGTCACTCTGTGCTAAGATAAAGGACTTGATTAGTTACATGAGTTACGTAATTGAAGCCTGTGAAGATTAATGCACCTTATGCTTTAAAGTTCTACATGGGTCGTGAAGTCATCACGAGAATTGGATCACACAGATGCTTATTTACGCGCCGAGATTACGCTCCGTTTGAATCTTGGGAGTGTCTGTGAGCCCTTGTGTAGTGGAGCCTCTATTTGGCACTTTTTGTTAATACAACTTAGGTGCGCTTGTAATAGTCATCAATTGCTTGGTATACAATATCATTGTTACCACATGTTATTTGGTGTGTGAAGGTGACCGTGTGGCGTAATAGCTTGGAGCCTTCAGCATAACGTTTAAACTGATGTATGCGGTTTAACGACCTTTTGCATACTTTGAAGGTACTACCTGTTCAAGGGTGTCTGTGGGCTTTGCGCCTTTGAACTCCTATTTTTCATCTCGTATGAAGGATTAATTCCAATGTGTATCCTTATGGTGTTCACTTTTTGAAGGCGACCGTGTGGCATAAAAGCCTTGGAGCCTTTTTGGATACCTCAATATTGATGCATGTGGTTTAATGATAGGCTAACATTCTGAAGGTATTATTTGAACAAGGGCGACTGTGGGATAAGTTCCTTTGAACCCTGATTTTTCATTCTGTTCTGACCTATGAATTACGTCTTAGTGACGTCATCACTCTGGTCCAAAGTGGCTGAGCGAGTGCTTCTCTCTTCACTTTTGTTTCTTTTTTTTTGTTCCTTTCCACATTCTTTAAATCATATCTTGGAATGTGTGTGCCTACAGGTTCTCTAAAATGGAAACAAGCCTATGAAATGGTAAGCACCTGAAGGCACCGGTGGGAAAAAAGTCTAATGACTCAGTAAAGTGTGATAGGAGCCGAAGTTAAGCTCTCAGATGTCCATACTGACCATGTGGCAAGAGATCTCTTACCATTCCATCCATAATACCATTGTTATCGAAACTACCATATAATGCCTCTGTTGCTCATATTGAAGATCAAGCTGGATGCCCTGCTTTGATCACTCCTCTCCTACTTCTAAGAAAAATGAGGTAAAGGTATTGTATTTAAGTGATCTAAATGGCCCAAATCAGTGTCTTGGTAATGTCATGAATAATGAGAATGATCACCCACATGAGATGTCCTTACCAGCTAAACATTTGGGAAATGGCGAGATTGCTGATATCTCGATGTTGGCACCTGTGATAATGGTGGAATTAGACAAGCGTGTATGCTTATAGACAGGACCCTCTACTCCTGTCTCTACTCCAAGAAGACAGAGATTTTGTACACTTACACACTAAAAAAGAAGCTGAAATAAGCTGTAATACAGCTCTCGATGCTAAACTTGTGACAGGAAAGATTGTAGTGGCAGACGTTATTCTTCATCCACCACCGTTTTTGGAGATTCCAAAAGAATGGGACCATAATGTATATGAAGAGTTTGATCCCTTACATAATTCCAATACTGGTAATACAGACCATCCCCTTAATTCATTAGGGAGGGGGAATATTTCTCAAAATTTAACTGATGAAACTATGTTAGATCGCAATGAACAAAATGTTCATACTTTTCCTGTCATAACACGGATACTGAATCTTTTGGATAAGGGTCATGAATACACACATTATGCAATAAAAAAGTTGAAAGGTGCCTTGGCTGAAATTGTGGGAAAGTTAAATAAAATAGAAGGGTTTAGGTTTGCATATGAAGGCATGACATCTCTTCAGGCTGCATGTAATTCGAATAATCCATATGCCACTGCTCCGCAGATTACTGCCAATAAATATTCTAGCATCATGACAACTCAAGCCACACAGACCACGATGCCAGCTACTTTTTCAGTGTGCACCCGCGAGAAGCTTGAAAGAAAGATTAGCTTCTGATACCGATTATCCATCTCAAGATGAGATTGATGAGATCGATCTGTTCAAATTAGCTAAATCACATCATGAGAGATTGAAACTTTTAGAAAAATGGATAACTAAAACGATACCTAAATTATCCAATGATGTTCCCCAAAATGTGCAAAAAAAAAGATCTTTGTGAGGTTATATCTTCCCCCTACTCCGGATAGTCCATCTGAACTTGTCGAAATTATTGATCAACAAGAAAAGACAAAGAATAGGGAGGGAGAAGATTGATGTATCTAATGCAAAGGAGGTGGAATTAAATCAGGGTTGGACATTTTTTATGCCCAAAAAGGCAAAGAAATTACATCAAAGAGCGATAAAAATAGAGGAAAAAATAAACGTACTACTAGTAAATCACCTAATATAATTGAAAGGAAGCAAAAGCTCCAATCTTCAAAGAAAAAAGAAAAACTAAGCAACGTAAGCGAGAAACAGATGTCACACGTAAATTATCTTTATTTTAGTCAGTTAGACGCTGAATCTCGTGTGCATCCCGAAGTGGAATCGCTACAAGAACAAATACAGAGGGGTAATGTGAAATTACAACAGGAGTCTAGCCCAGATATTGTGCAAAAGGTCGTGGAAGATCCACATGTAGTAAATAAAAATGTCCTGCCAACCACAGTCTAAAAAGACACTGTCAACCAATTAGAAACAAATGAATTTAGCTGGTTTTAACCAGGTTACCAAAAACAAAACAACGTTTAAGAGAGATGGATGCAACGGAGACTGATGAAATAATTAAACTTAAAGGTACTCAAATAAAAGTAGACTTAAAACGTGTGAATACTTCCATGGAACAGCCCACCCCTATGAAGTTAGCCACTGATAGTCTGGGCACTCAACCCAAAGCACATATTGGACTATCTGATAATAGTGACAAAGTGGATACAAGGGAGTCTTCTAGTGATTCTGTCAAAAATCAAACTTCAGAGGGTTTGGGATGTAACCGGCCGCAAATAGGCTTTCCTGTTGGGGGGGAACCCAAGTTTTGAATTTGAGACAAATCGGAATCAAATAGATGTTTTGGAACCGCAGGGTCGTGATGAGATCATGAAGGAAATGCAACTGGTTATTGGATGGAGCAGTGATCTACAAACCCTTGGGAATTATTGAATTAATCGGTCACATCTGCTACATATGTTTCAAAAAATACCCACCCTAAGGAATTTGAAGTCTCATGATATAGATTGGATCAAATTGTCCATTGCTAATAATTACAGAATGGTATGTAAGGTTCAACGTACTTTAATTGTAAAAATGTTATGGGAACAAAATGAAAACTTTGCGATGTTGGGTTATGAAATGCATGGTTTTGGAGACCTGACAGATGACCAAATTTATAGAATTTCAGAAACATACGTCATGTCCCCCAATGTCAGGTGTGAATTTCGAGTGCTGACACACTTATTACACAAAACTTACTCACCCAACTCACTTCTGTAGTCAATGCGATTAAGGGACTGGCTGGTCTCGAAACGCTACTGAAAGAAGTTGGGTCTACACATTCCCCGCAAAGCCAATCATAACTCTCCCCAATTTCAATAGTAAGCTGGAACTGTTGTGGTTTTAACAACTTACAGAAATGTATCACGAACAATATGTTACCACCCAGTTCAAGTGTAATAATGATAAAGGCGACAATGGCGGTTAATCCCATTAATATAGATGGTTTTACCGCCTTTAATCACCAGCTAAGCGGGGAGTGTTTGGTCGACCGTTTGGAGGTCTACTGACGCTTGTTAATAACGTTTGTAAAATTGATGCAAATCTGATCGACTCCTCTGATGCCTTATTAATCATTGAAATTACAGTTGGTACCACCTTGGCAATACTGATTAACTTATTGTAAACCAGGTGTAGGTTCATGTCTGAACACTATCAATGAATTAGATTCCATGCTGCAAAGGTTAGATTTGAGGAATGATGAGTATGATTGTTATCCTAGGAGGTGATTTTAATGCTGCTCTTAGTGATCACATTTGTTCAAATTCATTCTCACTAAGAAATGATCACACAGCACGTGCAGCTGAACAAGGGTACTTATGGTCGAAGTTTCTATATAATTGGAATATGCATATAATGTCCCATGCCTTAGCTCAGAAACAATGCACGTGCTTTAGAGGTACACCATGCTCAAAGATAGACTACTTTGTTGTTTCAGAACGTCTTCTTAAAATAGCTATGGCTATTGACGTGAAGTCCATGACTTGTAGCAACCATTTGATGCGGAATCTAAAGTTGAAATTTTCATTGGAATGTTATACGAAAATTAGTCATTTATCACTAATTGAAATAGATAAACCCACAGTTGGTTAGATGGAACCCGAAACAATGTCGGGAATTTGCATATCTGGTAATTCGTGATATTTGGTGTACTGAATCTACGACAGCATTGGTGTGGAATAAAACCAAGATCATGAAATTAAACACAAATGTGAGAAGATTCCACTCGTCAGCTATAGCCAACGCACAAAAAACTGTGCAAGTCCATGTTTCTGCAAATTTAGTGTCAAAATTGCAGAAATCAAATGTAAACATATCAATGATATTAGAAGGGTTAAATCCTCGACTGCTGACCATGTGGAGTTAGCAATAGCAAAAAAATAAGATACAGTTACAAGGTAAACATAACATTAATGCGATTAAGATTTCTCAACATGTAGAAGAAAACCAAACACTTATTGGTCTCATACGTAAGCGCAAAATCAAGGATATCTGGGGTATTTTACGCTCCCAGGGTAAAATGACACAACCTATCTTCCATTCTGCTATTTCTGTCAAGACGTGGACTGAGTACATATCGCATAGATAACGGTTACTGTCAGGGTTTAAATCTACAAATATTTCTGATCTTACCAGAAAGGTTGTTTGTTAATGTCCCTGGACCTTGAATGATGTTGTATGGGCAATTCAAAAACTATCATATTCTAAGGCTGCTGGGCCTGATGGGACTCCCTCCTGTATATTTAAAGATGATCCCTTTTTTTGGGCAAAAGTGATTAAGCCAATTTTTTAATCAATTTTTGAGACAAAAATCCTCCCATAATCGTGCCTTTCAGCTATAATAGTACCCCATCCACAAAAAAGGGTCAATTGATAATCCTGCTAACTTTCGTCCGATATCCCTAATTGATGTAGCAAAGGTTTTTGCTACGCTGTTGCTAACGGAATTAGAGACGTGTGTTGCCAATAAGCAACTGCTATCGAAATACCAGGTAGGATTTCGAAAGTCTATGGGAACCACACTGAATGCTACCATTCTTGCCCATCTATTAGAATCCTCACTTACCTCTATTTTGGGGGCAGTTTATATGGCATCTTTGGACCTATCAGCTGCCTTCGACAGTGTTATACGGGATAGGTTATGGAACAAGTTATTAAATTATGGAGTTCCTGGGCACATAGTAGCACTTACAGCACTATTACATTTCAATACATCCTATATGGTGAGGATTAAACAAGATGGAACAACTACAGAAGCTATATACACAGTGATAGCAGTTAAACAGGGGTGCCAATTGGCAGCCATCCTGTTTAACCTTTACCTATGTGATATAGATAGGCTGTGGGAAGAATTGGTGGTCTTTCCAGTAAAATTGGGTGACACGTACTAACTGGTTGGCTTTCGCTGACGATATTATTTTATGTGATCGAACTCCATATGGGTTACAGACCAAACTAAATGCATTTTACGATTATGCAAAAAGTAATAATCTTGCCATTAAAGAGAATAAATCAAATATAATGGTATTCGCTAATAGAAAAAAGGTATGCAGATATACATGGAAAATGAATATGGTGATTCAGCGTGTGATAAAAACTAGGTACTTGGGTTATAACCTGAGTGATTCGAACTCCCCGTCTATGTGGAATGACACACTGATTCAGAAAGCAATTCCTCTCATATCACAAATGAAGGTACTATATGGTAAATATGCTAAGTTTTCCCTTAACTCTATATTTGAATTTTACACCCTAAAAGTGGAAGCTGTGCTATTGTATGGTCTTGACCTGTTTATTTTGGACTTAACAATACTTAATAGACTGCAAGGAAGAATATGGAAAAGTGTGTTGGGTTTACCTAAATCATCTCCTAATTCAATCATAATTCACGAACTTGGGTTGAATTCGTTGGCCTCAAAATTTTGGTGACGCAAGTTAATGAACTATTGTAAAATGTTGAATCCCCCTCCTAATTCACTATATCAAGATTTTTTGTGGAATGGTTACTAAGCAATATCCTTTATCAATTCAACGTTATGTTAAGAAAATTGAAGCATTACTACAAACAATAGCTATGGATCATAAGGAACTATATGAACGACCTAATGTAGTAAAAAGGAAATTCTTTCAAATGGACTGGGCCAACATCTTTGAGCTCAATGCAAAATACAAATCCTATAAAGCTCAATATCATTTTTTTTCAAAAACAATTACCAAGAATGCAATATTTAATCATTTTTCCGTGTCGGAAAGCTAGGAATTTGTATTTGAGATTTAAATTAAATCTAATACACACTGGAGAAAGAACTAAGTATTGGTCCTAAGTTTATAATTTCACAGGAGTATGCTGCAGATTCTATAACAAAGATACCCTTGAGTCGCTAAAACATCTGCTCGAAGTCAGCTCGAAATCATCCGTAATTTCTATATGGGTAAATTCTACAACGGGAATTTGGCACTCTAGAGAGCTGTTATGGTCGCAATGCATGTGGGGTAAGCCGCAGAAGCTCATAATAGCATTAACGCGATTTATTGCTGTTACTGAGCAAAAAAATATGGTTTTTGAAAGTTAGGTTAAGAATGTTTCTGTGAATGATGCAACGACATAATTGCTGACTTTGTGATGTTTCAAGCTTAAAGAGATTTTATTTTCAATTTATATTAGAAGAATTTGTTGCTTATGTTTTAAATGTACTTTTATTACTGTTTTAATGTTTTAATGTGTGTTACATTAATATTTGTAAAGGTGCATTGTACCAAAAACAAATAAAAAATAAAAAATAGGCCAATGTGGTAAAAGGCTTCGTCAAGGAAGGGTTTCATAAGGGCCTACCCATAGCAAATGCAGATGGTGACATGTGGCTCCCTATTGTGCAACAGGTGCAATGATGTACACCATATCATAATGTACGCATAGCAGCTCACTTCTGCTGTTTCAGCAAGTGCACAATGTCCAGTGTAAGAATTGCAACCAATCCCCACAAACATAACAGCATAATTTGAAGCAATGATCACAAACCAGGTACCATATGGTACCGGACGCATATCAGGTCACTTGTGCTGTTCAACCACGTCTACAAAGTCCTGCACAACCATTTTTTTCAACGTTACCACCGGTGGAGACCTGCATACTTAAAAACGCATGTCCGCGTTATGGTGGCGTGCTATTGAGCACGCCTAAGAATTGCAACCATTCCCCACAACCATAAAAGCAAAATTTTATGCAATGGTCACAAACCAGGTATCATATGGTACCGGACGCATATCAGGTCACTTGTGCTGTTCAACCACGTCTACACAGTCCAGCACAACCATTGTCTCAACATCGCCACCAGCGGAGACATGCATGCGTAAAATCGCATGTCGGCGTTATGGTGGCAAGCTATTGAGCACACCTAGCATCTTCGGCGAGTACCCTAAGGGCTACAGGCTTTTGGCATACACCCAGTGTTGCCCTTGCACACACCCACCTCAACATGACAGACGTATGAGGATGAACAAGTGGGCAGGTTCATTCAGGTCACCCCTAGGCACTTCTAACCATCCACTACTTCAGCATTTCTCCCACAAGACACACTAGAGGAGGCAACACTATCGGGTCCAAGCATATACTACACAGTGTAATAATTGCAACCAATCTCCTCAACCATCAAAGCAACATTTTATGCAATGATCACAAACCGTACATCGAGTACATTATTCTGAAGACTACTTCACCCCACAGCATTCTTTTGCCAGTGCAAGGTTGACACCTATTCAAGGAAGGGTGTACAGAGTTAGCACACGCAACACACCATACTGCAGTGTAGTTGCAAATTTCATGCGTTCTCCATTGTTCTCCCCTTCTGACATTGCTGTACTATCACTGACCAGTGTGTGGTGAGGCACAGCGAACACCCTAGTGCAAACTAGGTTTTACTTCTCATTTCAAGTGTAATGCCGGCCCCAAAATGGGCCTGCCAACTTTCACCCTGGCCACATCTGTACATACATTGCTCAATTTCATTGTGCTGCCGGTACATACCGATATGTAAGTGTGTGTACATTTTGCAACTTTCTGATGCTGGCGACTTCCTATCATGGCGCAATGTGGTAAAATGCTTCGTGAAAGAAGGGTCTTATAAGGGCCTACCCATAGCAAATGCAGATGGTGACATGTGGATCCCTATTGTACAACAGGGGCAATGATATACGCCATACAGTAATGTACGCATAGCAGCTCACTTCTGCTGTTCCACACCAAGTGGACAATGTCCTCCGCAACCATTGTGTGCTACTCACAACTCCAAAAGCATGCACAGTAACAAATGCATTACTGCATTATATTCTGGGGGCTGTGATTAAGGCCTAGACTGTTGGCTGCATGTACCCGACAGTTTAGACCTAGGCCACACTCACCACAACATAAAGCCATGCAGACGACCAGGTACACATGTGCCAAATATCCCAAAGGCAACATACACAACAGCACTTCCACCCAACCGCCAGACCATAAACCACAGACGCAAGGACACGTGTTCCAGTTACTGGCAGGCAGCAACATACCGATGTGTTTGGCACCGCTACCAACTTCCAATCAGAAACCATTTTAAGCACGCAACCAAACAAGACAATCGTCACAACATTCAGCCAGCTCCACCACTGTATTACATGCATAGAACCAATGGTGCATACCGCACTGCAACACTTACCAATCTGCGCAATGGACACTATGCACACATTGTAGTGATACACGAAATTGCAACCTTGCCAATCAGGGCTTTAGATGACAGCATTAGCCGCTGAAAGCCAATAGTGTATTCAAAGTATGTGCTAAAAATGCTGACAGTAGTCTGTTGTAGCACTTCCATTATGCAGTAGTGAGCTACAAGGAATATGCAGGCCTAGTATGAAATAGGTCAAATTAAGCATTGTTGATAGACAGGCAGGGAGGGCCCCTAGCTATGTAGCTAATAGGTTTTTGGAGTGTTTGGAACATCATGGCACCTATATAGCGCTTAGATAGCCAGTCTTAAGCGCTATAAACACTAAGCTATGAGTGCATGCCTTTTAGAGCTTGCAGATGGGGTTAATACATCGCTGCTTCCCTTAGAATATTCAGCCTCACTAACGGTAGCCCTGGCTCCAAGCTAATCTTCCTTTTCTCTGGGAAGGTACTGATAAGACATTCCTCAGCCAGCGCAGATGGGAACAAGGGAGGGGGTAGGAGCGAGCAGGGAGCATCTCAGAGAGAGCTGGGTTTTTTCCATGAGCCAGTTGCACAGGGAAAGTTCTGGAACTGTGCGTCATGGTGACTGACAGCAAGAGATTATAAAATATCCATGCACACATGGATCAGGGGGAGATCGCCTGTGGACTTGATTCGTGTACAGTCAGGTGCCCGGAATTGGCTCTCACGGTGTCCTCCAGCCTTGTTTTTCTATGAGAAACCCAGGTCTCCCAGGGCTGAGATTAAGGGACGTAAGACTGCGTTTCTCTATGTTTCACTATATTTTGCATTGCTCTTTGTTTTATGCTTTGTAATATTCTCTAACTTGAATCCCAAATGTATATGAAATTCACTGCTTAGAATAAATATGCTAACACTTTGAGGGTGTCATTTGTCACTAGCATGAGATCACTGCTCAGCACAATAGAACCTGTATTTTGGGCTGAATTGGGTATTTTTGCTCTCAAAGGGCTGTCCCCGAGGAAGATTTTGCCCAATATCAAGACATTTGGTGGCAGCTTTGTGGGATTTGTGAAGAGCAGTGCCATGCTGACATGACAAATGGTGTGAGAGAACACAGTGTAGAGTGGGGAGCAGGCTGTCGCATTTCCTTGATGGTCTCACTGCAGCTCTGAGACTTCAAAAGGCAGCAATGTTGTGTCGGCTTGCCGTGGCCGATAGCTTGTGTGGTTAAGACTCCCTTCAGTAAATCAGTCGTGACTGACTTATTGCATGGGATTGGTGCCAGGGAGTACAAGGCAATAAACGAGCGGGAAATGGCTTTGTTTAAAGCACTCCGATGAATGGTTAAGAAAGATGTATGCTCAATTAGAAAAAGAATTTTATCATGTGGTTTCCCAAGTTTAAAGTTGTAATTTGGAATGCATAATGAGACGGAGTTCTCATCTCTATTCTGTCATGAGGGCAGGAAAAAAAAAATAATTGCAGGGATTTGACATGCAAATTGTGAATAGTGATTTAACCATTGACTCAGCCCCAGTGTGCTAGCGAGTGGGGGCTGTAATGTTCGGAGGCGAAGGTTCGTCTTTTTTGATATATGCTTTTGAAGGGTTGGCATTCCTGAATAATGAGGAAGGGGAATGAGCCATGCTTAGGAGAATGAGTAACATCTGTGCTGAGAGCCTAAAGAGTTTTTTCTTTCTTTTGGCAACTGTAAAATTCCATGTGCTAATGGTGGCAAATTCTGTTTAAAGGAAACACACTAAAATGGTTATATTGCATTTTAGGCTGTGCCATGCTTATATTGGGTGAGAGACTCACTTAAAAGGAAAGTGAGTGAATGTTATTTGGATTTTCGATTTTTGTGTACTGATTTGAAATTGCAGAATCAGCTTGCAATGGTTGGGGGGAAAAACAATTTATATTTTTCTAAATTGCCCCTGGAGTATTTTTTGACTGTCCCCATGCTATGCCATGGATTTGTGCTGTTGCCTTATAAGTGATGTATGATTTGGAAATAGTGTCCTGTTGACTGTGATACATGGGGAAAAATGTTGTTGACACATTAAACAGCCCACAAGCAATAGAGTGTGGGTTGTTCTTGCAGAAAAAAAAAACGTGCAGGGAGCTGCACTAAATATGGCATTTTTATTTTTTAAATGCACTGAACTGAGTGGTTATAGTTTGGCAATGGTACAACAGAATGAAACATCTGTGTGTGATAAGATAGCACAAAGATTTAATGGGTTGTGAGTTCTCTTGAAAGATCGCACATTACAAGAAAAAAAAAGACGCTTTGACATTTTGCAAAATTACATGGAGTAGAAAAATGACAAGAAAAGTGCCGCTTTTGAAAACAAGAGTCTTGCTGTGTGTGCAGAGCTTGTGCCTTGAAGCTGTCTTGGGCGAGGTGCGTGAAGGCAAACAAAAGCAGAAACAGTACAAGAAAGAGTTAATCTGGATGAATTGTCTGAAACGAGTGAAGCCGCCACAGTATAAGAGTTATAGGCAAAAGAGATAAGCTGCGTGCTCATGGCGCTGCCAGGTCACACGAAAGATAAACATGCCTGCATTCCTGAGGAAGGGGGAGCAAAAACAGAGAGCTGTTCAAAAAGTAAAGAATTTGCCCAGTAAACTGTGGTACGGAGCAAAGGCTTCATGCAGGATGGCAGACGGGCACATCACATCTGAACATTTACCTATGCATCTGTGAATGGCCAAGAAAAGACAGCTGCCCATTCCAACAGACATTACTGTGCAAACCGCATTCCCATGTGATGTGATGTGAAGTGAAGTGAAACGCTATTGCTGTGCAAGCTGCATTCCAATGCTCCATGTGATGTGAACTGAAGTAAAGCGCTGTACACTGGAGAAGAAACCTCTAGGCGCTTTGAGAAGAGAAAATACACATCTGGCAAACTGCAAGCTACATTGCCAGGGGATGGAGTAACTGACAAAGACATTATGGCATTCCAGATGGAAGCAAAACTGACAAAAGTGCTTAGCCGGTTTGCAAGAGACAACATGCAGAGCGGGGCTTTGAAGTACAACATGAACACTGCACATTAGCCATGATCCAGAAGCCACACGGCTTAGTGCAAGAATGAATGATTTGTTAAAGCAACAAAAGAAACTGACTCAGACTATCGCACTCAAAGGAGTGGTTCAAAAACAGCAAACGCCCTTTGAAAAAATGACAAGTGAAAAAACCAGAGGCTTGAAAAGACACTGCTAAGAAAAGAAAGATAAATAAACAAAGCTGCTCGTACAACTGCAAGCGGTATTGGACTGAAAGACTTTACCTTTGAAAAATGGAGTGATGCCAGCAGGGCAAACTGAATCAAGATCATGAGACACTGGAAGCAAGTTGGCGCCTGGCATTTGTGATCGCTTTGGTGAAAAAGAAAAGCATTGTGCGACCTGGGTACTTACTATATGGCTTTGTAAAAGCACAGATCAGTCTGAGGTACCATTGACCAGCTATGATTGCATTGCACAAATGAGTTTGTGATTAGGCAGTTACACCCCGTATGGTTGAGTGTAAATAAGCCCCCAGAAACATGCAGAAAGGTGATAAATAATTGCAGTAGCAATGACAAAGTGTGTAGTTACCTGATGAGACTTTTTGAAGATGGGGGTGGTATTAGGGGAAGGGGTGGATAACGCTGATATTGAAGTTTTGATGACATCCTAACATTTCTGTTTGTATTTTGCCTAGACAAAGCACAACAAGACATTTTACAATATCAGAAAGTGAATATGCAGTTTGTGGGTGACACTGATCAAAGAAGGGTCAGACGCATTCTCAGAGAAAGCGAGCCACTGCGACATGCTATTTCAACTTTAACGTGCCCTGCACCGCACTCAATGCTGTAACCTGCGAATAGTGTCCAACAGAGTAATAACTTTTGCTGAACTGGCACGATGCAGACTTGGCTAATTATCAAGTATTTGATGCTACACATTTAAATGACATGTTTTGCCCTTTCTTGTTTAAAGGACTATGGACAATGAATTGTGGACTGTAACATCAGGCACCACATACAGCTGTGTGACACAGCAATTGAATGCTAACACATTGAAAAATGGTTTTTAAATGCACTGTTGAGATGAATCTGAAAAAACCAAATGGTTTTACTCTTCCAACTGAATGGCTTTAACCAGAGATGTTTTGTTTTTTGAAAAAAAAAATATTTTACATTGCACCTAGGCAGGAGAATGATTTATGAACTGTTGGGGCAGCAGAATTATGCAAGCAGGAGTGTAATTAATTTTGAGATAAGATGAGTGCGCACATCAAAGTCACCTGTGCGTAGGTTAAGATTCTTAATTGAAGTAATGCTGCCAAGTGTATGAGCTATAATTTGAAATGGTAATCTTTGAAACACTGGATACTTTTACAGCCAGCTTAAGGCAGGTAAATGAAACCATGACTGACTTGATGTTTGATTTTATGACACAGAGTGTGACACGGTTTTTTGTTAAACCAACCAGTTTCATGTTTTTGTGGGGACAGCTGTCTCCAGCACACTAATGCAAAGAGTCACCTTTTGATTGTAGACATTTGGAATAATTCTTTGGAAAAGCGCTACAAATGAGTATCCACATGGAATTGCTAGTGTACTGGCCTGGCACATTGTCGGGCATCTCTTGTCACTGAATGGATACCATTTGTTTAATTTGTCTAATGTGATGTTTTTCTGACCAAGAACTGCAGCGAGTGTTCTCGCCAAGATTTAATGAACTATAACTTGACTAAATGAATTTTTTCCATGGTGTGATGAAACAGCCACTGCCGGATAGTAGTATGGTGTTTGTGGCTAAAGTTAATATTGTATATGGTAGATATCCCACTTGAAGAAGGGTATTCTCCAAGTCACAGAAGGTAGACACTGTGAACCTGTTAGATTTTCCAGTGGTAAGACAACATGTAAATTGTAGACTGGTAATGCACACCTTCATTATTACAGTGCTACACTTAGACATAGATTTATCATGAGGCAATGTTTCCTTAGTACTACCAAGCTGCTACAAATGGAGTCCATTTCTATGGCCCATCACTAGAGTGCGCGTAGCTAGGGAGCTAGATTCATTAATTGCAGGAGCTTTATATGCTTGTGACATAGAAACTGTGCACAATAAGCTAGCCACTATGGGTTCTGATGCCAGCTCTGCTATAGAACTTCGGGCCTAGTGGGGCCCATTGATATGCCCAGCACTGCTACAAGTATTGACAGCCAATTGAAGATGACAGAATTTTAGACATGAAGACATTTTTGTCTGCCATAGGGCAGGTCAACAAGACTGCTAAATACACACAATGCATTGTATGGCAAACATTGTTAAATCAGCAGGTGTTGGCTTTTTACTGGGTGGGGGCAACCATCCTCCACACACTGGCACGCAGAGCTACAGTTACCAGCATACATATGGATTGAATTGCTTGCTTTTGATTGCATGAATAACACATGCCATGCTTTGATGTAAATTAGTAGAATTGTTTTTATTTAGACAACCTGGTGCCCATGGGTTCACCTTGTTCACGAAATTAGATGGTTTCTGGTTGGGTTCCACCTACCTGGGGGAAGTGTCTAGTCACACAGCCCATAGTCACGCTTGAATGCCCTGGGATCAGGGGGAGGGTAGGCCCTTAGGGTGAAAGGCTGCCAGGTTTTAGAATTGGTAACCATACATAAATGCAATAGTGCATTGTAGATTAGACTACACTGGATTGCCTTGACATTTTAACTGCATGCTGCTTTTTAACTGACAATCAGTTATACAAAATTGATTTAGGTATTTTTGTGTAGGCCATGTTTTGGCTAGAGTAAATGTCCATGTTCACTTGGTGTAGGTATTTTTTGTGTAGGCCAGGTTTTGGCAAGGGTATATGTCACTGTTCACTTTGTGTACATTTTTGTTTAGGTAGTGTTTTACCTTGCATGCCACGCTAACTAACCGCTAGAAGATAGTTTGCTTAAACCTCTTGCAAAGCCCCAAGGTCTTTATCACTGCACTAAATACTATATTGATAGGTATTAGTCAGCATTTTGTCGCACACACGTTGAATAGGGGTGGAATGTAGTGATACACGAAATTGCAACCTTGCCAATCAGGGCTTTAGATGACAGCATTAGCCGCTGAAAGCCAATAGTGTATTCAAAGTATGTGCTAAAAATGCTGACAGTAGTCTGTTGTAGCACTTCCATTATGCAGTAGTGAGCTACAAGGAATATGCAGGCCTAGTATGAAATAGGTCAAATTAAGCATTGTTGATAGACAGGCAGGGAGGGCCCCTAGCTATGTAGCTAATAGGTTTTTGGAGTGTTTGGAACATCATGGCACCTATATAGCGCTTAGATAGCCAGTCTTAAGCGCTATAAACACTAAGCTATGAGTGCATGCCTTTTAGAGCTTGCAGATGGGGTTAATACATCGCTGCTTCCCTTAGAATATTCAGCCTCACTAACGGTAGCCCTGGCTCCAAGCTAATCTTCCTTTTCTCTGGGAAGGTACTGATAAGACATTCCTCAGCCAGCGCAGATGGGAACAAGGGAGGGGGTAGGAGCGAGCAGGGAGCATCTCAGAGAGAGCTGGGTTTTTTCCATGAGCCAGTTGCACAGGGAAAGTTCTGGAACTGTGCGTCATGGTGACTGACAGCAAGAGATTATAAAATATCCATGCACACATGGATCAGGGGGAGATCGCCTGTGGACTTGATTCGTGTACAGTCAGGTGCCCGGAATTGGCTCTCACGGTGTCCTCCAGCCTTGTTTTTCTATGAGAAACCCAGGTCTCCCAGGGCTGAGATTAAGGGACGTAAGACTGTGTTTCTCTATGTTTCACTATATTTTGCATTGCTCTTTGTTTTATGCTTTGTAATATTCTCTAACTTGAATCCCAAATGTATATGAAATTCACTGCTTAGAATAAATATGCTAACACTTTGAGGGTGTCATTTGTCACTAGCATGAGATCACTGCTCAGCACAATAGAACCTGTATTTTGGGCTGAATTGGGTATTTTTGCTCTCAAAGGGCTGGCCCCGAGGAAGATTTTGCCCAATATCAAGACACACATACAACAAACATTTGCACCAGCACCTCTTCCATGTGTACACTATTCCGTTACTAGACCCAGTGGACACACTGCATAATTGCTCACGGCACCATCTCCACCCATGCACCAACAACTGCATGTTCTTCTACCAATCACCACACAAATACAACCAACATTGTGTGACGTGCAGCCAAATGTGATACACTAAGCAACAATATGGCACCTTCTTTCAAACACTGGACTTACCTTTTCAACCAGTAAACCTAATTTTCTGTGGTTGTGCTGCAGGCATGCAGCCAAGGGGCTACTAACTTACCTCACACAGCACACCATAGTAGATGCTATGTTTACATTGTCATGTGTCGGGAAATGCAGTCCCCTTCAGCAAATGCGCCTGCCACCGGATACCATAGTCTTCTTGTATATTGATATACATCACGTGACGTTCTTCTCACTCGCGCTCCATTTCCTTCGCTTCTTCCCACCACCAGATGCCGTACACTATAATTTTGTGATCCTTTTGCCGCTGCATTGTCCTCTGATACAACATACCGCCGGCATAGAACACTTTTCACATATCCCGTCACCGCCCACTAAAGTGTAATCAAATTTTTGACTGCGCTGCAAAAAGAGAAGTAGGACGCTGCAGCGGTTCCAGATATGACTTTTCCAGTACGCACACTTCTACGTACAAAAGGGCCAGCCATGAACACACTAGTGCAGAACCTTGGAGCACACACCGCAACACATTCCTCCGATACACCATGGTGGCATTTCCCAAAAACTTTCATGCACAGCATGCTTCCCTCCAGCCAACCACCAGCCGCGTTCACTGTTCGCCGACAGCACGGCGTACCGCAGCCCAATGAGACATTGGTTCGTGGAGCGAACTGGGAAATGGGTCCGTGGAGCGGACCCATATATCACTCATTTTTTGGGAGCTGCATTTCAGTGTTTTTCAAAAGAATCACCAGCCCAATTTCCAACAAACACACAAAAGCACGCTTTCTGGCCCAAGCCCCAGTTCCTGCCGCAAATTTGGTGAAAATACGTTCGGCATGTAGCCGTGCGCAAAGTTTTCCCCATTCAGTCTATGGGGGGAAAAAACATTTTGGGACACCCACCTATAACTTTCCCCCACGCATGAAACCTCGCCCAACTTAGCAATACAATTCAGTGCTGGCCATGTACTTTTTTGGCAAAGTTTGGTGAGGATTCGTCCAGGGAGAGCGAAGTTATAAGCTGCCGTAAAAGTGCTATTCCTAGGAGTTTAGCAACTTAACCATAACATATATACATATATATACATACATATAACTACACAGCCACTGTTTCCATAGGAAGAGCACTTTTTGGCCGGCTTATAACTTCATTCCCCCTGGATGAATCCTCACCAAACTTTGCAAAAAATGTATATGGGGCACTCGGATTTTTTTTTTGCAAAGTTTGGTGATGTTTGGTCCAGGGGGCGGGAGGGTCCCAAAACGTCTTGTTCCCATAGATTGAATGGGGGAAAAACTTTGCGCCTGCCTACAGGCCAAGCCGCTGGACAGATTTTCACCAAATATGCGGCAGGGGCAGGAGCTTGGTCCCAAAAGTCTGCTTTTGTAAATGTGTGGACTATATATCCAGCAGTTTCTTTTAAAACCACCAACAAGTAGGTCTCTAAAAATTAGTGATATCTTTGTCCGCCCCACGGTCACACTTGCCTGTTCGCTCCGCGGACAAGAAATTGATTGGCTAATCCGTAGTGTCATGTCCGCGGACATGTAGCACCTTCACTGATTGGTTGTGGAACAGCGTGAAGTGTGTCTGATTCTTTCGCTGCGCCCGCCATGTTTCGTTCGTGTTTTGGTGTACGCGGACATCGCCGGTAACGCATATAAAACAAGAAACCACTTCACTTGTTTCCCTTATGAAATACTGTTTTGGAAGGTGAGCGTTAATGAGGCTGGTATGGGATGTGGCAGCAGGAAGTCAAAAAGTGGTGTTTTCTTGTCACCAAAATCATACAGTAAATTGGAAGTTGGTGCTCCATGTACGGCGAAGAATTACTGCGTCTGTTTTACAAAGCATTTACAGTAATATTGCAGTCAGACTGGCGTCCTAGAGTTTCAAATCTGAGCCAGCCAACTGCACTGTTTGATGGAAACAGCGGTTCTACAAGTGTATGGGAGTAGCGGTTCACATGAATGGTTTCTCATATGTGGTTGCAAAGTGAGAATGTATTTGCATTCTAAGTGAAGGTCACTTGCTTTCCTTTTTTGATTGCGAACTCAGTAGGCCCACGCATCCAACTGACCCATAAGGGTCAATTGTTTTTTGACCTTGAGCTAAAGGGAAAATTTAGTAAGAATTCAGGGAGTGAAAGTTTGCAAAACATACCATTCGATAAGGTTATGTTTCAAAAACGTTTGTAGGGCACATGAAGTATCACTTCACGAAGCATCTTTGGTGCAAATACATTGCTGTCTGACTACCGAATACAATGGAGGTGGTACATATCATGTAAGTTTAATTTTGAAAACTGTACACCGGACCGAGTTTTAATTTTTTTAATACGAAAACAATAATTTTGACAATATAAATGAAGCAGTAAATTTCTGTGCAGTTATTTTTTTCTCACTTACGGAGAGTGCAGATTCTCAGCGTTTGCTGGCTATGACTACATTTACCCATGTTCTACGCTAATATTTCATTAAAATGTCATGTATGACCACTTCGATGTGTCCATTAGTTTCCACGTTCTTTTTTTAAATTTTACAATTGTTTGGTAAAGGTTGGGTATTGATACGCGTTTCCATTAACGTTTTCCGACCAGCTACATCCTGCCGTACTGTGCTTGCCATGGATTCCAAATGCTGAGTGATGGCTTTTTTCCATGCCACATGCAACTGCTTGTGACTGGCTGCCTGTCCGTCTGTCACAATTTTGTGGGATGATCGCGCTGGCCCACTTTGTCCATACGTTGAAGTGGCCATTCGGAGTAACATAACTTCTTTTACGGTGGTGTAGGGCAAAGGTCATGGCGACATCTTGGAAATCAATGTGCGAGCAAAGTGGTTGCTTTAACGAATGCACATACTGTGTGTGTGGGAAAAGAACAACGTGTGCCTCACCATGAACATTTTCGATGACGCCCATAGAAACAATGTTACACTTTTTTTTAAAAATGGGAATAGTCTTATCGTCTCAGACAGTTGATTGTCAAATAAAACTACTTTACAAATTCTAAAATGTTAATGTTTTCTTTTAAAAACCAGTTTATCATTTCAAAATGTATCGTGCTACGTTGTACGTCGCTGTATGTTCATTTTCAGGTTCTGCATCCAGGCACTTATGCGTACATTTGGCTACGGTGGAGAGCAACGTCATCCAAAAAGGTGTACAATATCATTAAGGTTGGTTATGTGACGAGATGTGGGAGTGTTTTCGTATTGCACAACTGTCGTGATGTCATTCAAAAAACCTAGCGATATACATTTATTGAATGAAGGGTTGGCTGAAGCTATGGGGAGTGGGCAGAATGTCGGGTTCATGTTATAAACTCATGATCCACACCATGTGGCTACTGACCATGACCAGAAGGGAGATAAGATAGGATTACAGTGGCCTGTCCACCGCGGACTGGCTTTGTGATAAAGTTGTTCCACATTACGATAACTTTGAAAGGGAAGAAAAAAGTGCTCATGCTAATATGTTAACAGGGTTTCCTTTTTGCAGGCTGCCATTGAAAGCTAAGTGGGGCCCTGAATGGAACAACCGCTTTCCCTTTCTATGGTGGCCATCTTGGAAAGGAACTTTGCTTTTAATCCGGGACGCCTGCTTCCTGGATTAAAACCAAAAATCCTCCTTTTTCAGTACCGCACGTTACTGCTTAGGAAATCTACATTGTTAATGGCTTTCATTCCCTATTTTAGGGGTGAAAGTATCCTTTACTGAGAAATATAAAGTAGATGGAGTCTATGTGTTTTTTTTTTAACCTTTTAAAAATGTGAAAGGTGGTTCTTAAAGGAACCTTTACTTTGTGTACGGATGGCTTTTTTTTTTTTTTTTTTTTTAAACACAGCTCAGAAGAAGGAAATGTGCGGACGGAAATGAGCAAAGACACATCAAACAGTAATATGGGGGGTTAGGTGGACGGGCCAAAATGTTGTGAGTGTGTTATTTATAAGCTCGGGGCACTGTTTCTCATGCTCCTTCATTACAGCGGTGATGCCGTTTCTTAGGGAGGAGGGACGGTCGTAGCTCATGTCATTTTCAGATCAATAGTATTTTTAGTATAAATATGCACTGTGTACTGCATTTATAATGTATGCGCACAAATTGGTGTTGGAGCTGTGCAAGGGAAATGTTGAAGTTGAAAGTTCCTACATCAGTGAAAAATGTATTTTCACACTGTCCACGAAGCATACATGTTATTGGTAAGTGTGTACAGATTTTCACACACACGTCACCATGCTGTGCACCAGCATATGGTGATGTGGCATTCGCCTAAAGGTGTGCAATGCAGTTAGATGTCCGTTTACATAATGGTTACGTAGCACTACTAGAAACCAATGAAATTCAGTAAAAAAATGTTGAAGGGACGTTATGGTTAAGTTGCCCTAATAAAAATCTGTGAAATTGAGTTACAAAAAAACTTTAACGGGACGTTATGGTTCCAAGTAAAACCGAAAACCCCCTGAAATTCGCCAGTTATGGTAAGCTAAGCCACCATAACTCGCACCACAATCGTGCACTGTTAAGACTAACACCCAGGACATCAAAGATGACATCACAAATGTCATTGATGGCATCACTGATCACATCACAGGTCTAGGTCCCTCTTTTTGTTCACTGACATATCTAAGCCAGGTGGCTTTCTTCACTGTCAGTCAGGAATTAAAAAAATAAAATGTACTATATTTGTAGACCTGACCCTTCTCATATATTCTTACAATACTTCCTTACGGTACAGTTACATCATATGATACATATACATAGGAATCGTGAAACAGTAGAATATTTTGTAAGCATTAAGTTAAATAGTTTGGGTACGGACACTTTCTAGTAAAACTGCAGTGTTTTTTGCTTACTTTACGTTCCCTGTATATGCTTCCATTTGTATGCATTGTGGCCTCTATGTTTTTTGTGTAAAAGTACAATTATGCAGTGAAGGATGCAATCCTAGGAACTTATGTTTCACAGTATGCCAAAAGCTGTAATGGAAGCATTTATTTTTTCACTATTCAACATGGGAATATTTTCTATATGGCACCTCTGTGCCGCATGCAGCAGACAATGCCTACGTTTCTTCATGAGTTTGTTCATATACTGAAAGAACTCAGTAATGCAATACTATTTCTAGCAATGCATTGCTTATGGAACTATTTGGCATACACTTTTCTGTCAATATTTTAATGAAAATCCCTTCTGGAGGCCGTCCATGAAAAGTAAATGCACGTGTGATGTCATCAATGACATTTGTGATGTCATCTCTGATGTCCTGGGTGTTGGTCTTAGCAGTGCACTGTTGTGTTGCGAATTATGGTGGCTTAGCTTACCATAACTGGCGAATTTCAGGGTTTCTTTGGTTTTACTTGTAACCATAACGTCCCGTTAAAGTTTTTTTTAATATATATATATATATATATATATATATATATATATATATATATACACATACATACATATACATACACATATATACATACATATATATATATATATATATATATACACATACACACACACACATATATATATATATGGGATACATTACTCATCGTAATCGTATTTCTGATGCTTGTATCTGCTTAGATTCACATGCTGTGCATAGGCCGACATCTAGTGGAAGCTGCGGAGTATTACAGTTTGTTTTTCGAAACTCGAAAATGGGCGTCGACACAGGGCGTGCCAGTAATACTATCCCTAGTGTGACGTCCACTGTACCCAAGATCCCTCACGCGTCTAGGATCCTCAGATTGTATTTTTTCTGACATGAGGTAGCATGAGGAGTAGCGTGAGTACAGATAATCCAAGCAGATGGACAGAAAGGTAAGACTACAAGCAATCATGCGCCTTCTCTCAGAGGGGAGGAAGGGTGGGTCGCATGTGAATCTAAGCAGATACAAGCATCAGAAATACGATTACGGTGAGTAATGTATGCCTTCTGAGGCTTGTGGAATCTGCTTAGATCACATGCTGTGCATAGATTAGCGAGCAGTACCTGAAGAAGGAGGTGGGATGTAAGAAGGGTCATGAGTAAATAAGTGTCTTAGAACCGCTTGTCCCACTTGTGTATCTGTCTTGGAATGGGTGTCAATGGAGTAATGCTGAGTAAAAGTGTGAATAGAGCTCCAAGTAGCTGCTTTGCAAATGGTGTCAAGGGGTACATTTGCAATGAAAGCCAGAGTGGCCCCAATGCCTCTAGTAGAGTGGGCCCTTGGCGTGAAAGGCAGAGTTTTTTCAGAGAATGAGTAACAGCTGGATACAGTTAATAATCCACTTCGAGATGGCACCTTTAGAGACGCGATCCCCCTCTCTGCCTGTAGCTACGGAGACAAACAGTTGATCTGTTTTTCTTAGCGGTCTGGTTTTATTTACATATTAGAGGACCGCCCTACGCATATCTAGGGTGTGTAGTTTCACCTCAGCCGAGCTTTGCGGGTCCTGGAAGAAAGCCGGAAGCTCGATAGACTGGTTTACTAGGAATTTTGATATAAATTTAGGTGAGAACCTAGGGTTCTGCGTAAAACCAGTTTGTCTTTATGGACAGTAAAGAAGGGATCCTGCACTGACAGAGCCTGAATTTCACTGACCCTTCTTATAGAAGTAATAGCTACTAAGAAGGCCGTTTTATAAGTCAGGTGTTTGAGACTGTTTTTATGCATGGGTTCGAAGGGGGGGCCCATGAGCTTGGATAGCACCACATTAAGGTCCCACCCTGGTGGTGGGTTTGAAATAGGAGGGTGAAGTCTCTTTACTCCTTCCATGAAGGCTTTAACTACTGGTACTTTCCACCACGAAACCTTGCTAAGGGAAGTGGTGTAAGCCGACAGGGCTGCCAGGTGTACTTTCAGTGAGTTAAAAACCAATCCTGCATCTAGCAGGTGGAGCATGTATGTAACAATAGTGGAAGGAGTGCAATCAACCGGGTTGATTTGCCTACTCTGGCACCAGATAACGAACCTCTTCCACTTGTCAAAGAAACAGTGCCTTGTGTTTGGTTTCCTAGATTCCCTTAGGATGTCCATACACCTCTTTGGCAAATTGAGATGTCCAAACTCTATGACCTCAGGAGCCATGCTGCCAGGTTCATTGAGTTGGGTAGCTGGTGCACTGTTTGACCTTGGTGCTGGGACAGTAGGTTGTACCAGGCTGGAAGTTTGATGGGCTCGCACACCGCCATCCTGCGTAGGTGTGGGAACCACGGTTGTCTTGCCCAAATGGGAGCAACTAGGACGAGCGTCATCAATTCCCTGTTCATCTTGTTCACCACTTTCCTGATGAGAGGAGTTGGTGGAAAAGCGTACGCAAACATCCATGACCTGTTCATCCACAGGGCGTTCCCCTGGGAGTCTGGTTGGGGGAACCTGGATGCAAATCCTGGGCATTGTCTGTTTTCGCTTGTGGTGAATAAGTCTATAGTGTGGAAACCCCACTGAGAGAAGATATCTTCTACGACCTCTCTGTGTAGACCCCATTCGTGTTCCTCTGGAAGAGAGTCTCTGCTCAGAGCATCCGCTAGGGAATTGAGCTCCCCTGGAACATGTGATGACAGGAAGATGTTCCGTCTGAGTGCCCATATCCAGATTTTCTGGGCAAGCTTGGACAGATTTGGCGAGCGAGTCCCTCCTTGCTTGTTCAGGTAGAACATGGCTGTAGTGCTGTCCGTCCGGATTTGCACTGACAGGTTTAGTAGGTGGGGCTCGAACGCCTGAAGCGCTCTGAATACTGCCAGAAGCTCTAGCAGGTTGATGTGGTTCTTGGCCACTGAGTGAGACCAGAGACCCTGAGCTGTGTGGTGGAGATGGTGAGCTCCCCACCCCGTCAGACATGCATCTGTAGTGACTACTGCCTGTACTTCGGGATCATAAAAGGGTTTCCCCTGTGCGAGATTCTCTCTTGTCCACCAGTGAAGGCTTTGTACCAGTGCTGGCGAAACGACCACTAGATCGTCCCAGTGACCACTTGCCTGAGACCACTGTTTCGTCAACCATTCCTGCATGGGACGCAGGCGCGCGTGGGGGACCAGATAAATACATGACGCCATCATGCTCAGTAAACGCATTGCTTTGCGTACCGTTATTTGTTGACCGGACTGATAATGCGGAATTTGCAGTAGTATATTCCAAATTCTTTCTTCTGAAGGAAAGGTCAACCCCTCTTGGGTATCCAGGATTGCTCCTAGGAATTGTTTTGAGGTGTTCGGCACCAGGCTTGACTTCTTCTCGTTGATTGAGAAGCCTAACTCGTGGAGGAGTCCTTTGAATGTTTGTCCTGCAAATTCCTGGGGTTTCCCCCGTTATGAGCCAGTCGTCCAGATAAGGGTACACTGGGATTGCCTCCCTGCGTAGGTGTGCAGCCGCCACCGCCAGTACCTTGGTGAATACCCTTTGTGCTGAAGCTATCCCGAAGGGCAGTACCTTGAATTGGTAGTGTCGACTGTCCACCTTGCAGCGCAAGTACCTTCTGTGCGCTGGGAACATGGAAATATGAAAATAAGCATCTTTCATATCCAAGGTTGCCATGTAATCCCCCCTTTTTTAGGAGGGGGATTACCTCTTGTAGCGTGGTCATATGAAATTTTTGGGGCTTGACATACTTGTTGGCAGGCCGTAAATCCAATACTGGGCGCATTGTCAAGTCTTTCTTTGGCACAAGGAAGTAAGTTGAATAAATACCCTTGTTTACCTGGTGTCCTGGGACGAGTTCTATCGCGTCCTTTTGTAGAAGAATGGCGATCTCCTCGAGGAGAATCTTCTGATGTTCTAAGGAGTGTACTCTTTGTCGTGGAGGATGGTTCCGGGGACGCTGCAGTAGCTCTATACAATATCCTGTGGATACTGTTGACAGCACCCATCTGTCTGATGTGATCCCTTCCCAAGCCTGGGTGAAGTTTGAAATGCGTCCCCCTACTGGGGTTGCGTGAGAAGGGACCCTGAACTGAGCGTCACTGCTTTGGTGGAGGCGTGCCGCCTCCCTTGCTGGGGCTGCCTCTGCCTTTACCACGACCTCTCCTATTACCTCTGCCGTAACCCTGGGAAGACTGTTGGTTGTTGTTCCACTGTGTACCCTGCCCCTGGGAATAGTTAGATCCTCTCTGGGAATTTTGGCCGCGTGGGCGACGAAAATTACTATTCCCTCTCTGGTTCAGGGGTTTATTGGTTAACTGGCCAAGGGACGTGAGTGTCTCGTATTCGTCCTTGGCATTTTTCAGTGCGTTTTCGACCGCCTTACCAAACAGATCGGTTTCCACCGGTTTATCCAACAATGATGCCTGGGTTTCTGCTTTAAAACCAGACTGCCGTAACCACGCATGTCTTTTGATAACAGTGCCCTCCGCTATCAATCTGCCTGCGTTGTCCGCAGCGTCGAATGTTGCTTTCAAAATACAACCAGACGCGGCTCTACCCTCTGCGGAAATCCGAGCTAACTGGCCCTTTAAAGGTTCAGGAGCAGAGGCTATGAGTGCCGCGACTTCTTCCCACTGATGGCAGTTGTAGCTGGCCAACAGGGTGGTGGAGTTAGCAATCCTTGCTTGATAGGCGGACATTGAGGCTACCTTCCTGCCGAAACCGTATAGTTTTTTGCTCTCCTTGTCGGGAGGAGCTTCTGACGATGACAAGGGTGTCCCAGCCCTCTTACGAGTGTTGGTGACAACTAGGGAGTCTGGCTTCAGATGTCCTCTTATATAGAGAGGGTCAGACTGGGCCGCCCTGAAATGTTTTTCAACCCTGGGGTTGACTGCTCTGGTGAGGTTCGGGTTCACCAGGGACGGATCTATTCTCCGCTGAATGGATTTAAGGATAGGGATGGTCTGGGCAACAGGCCTCCTTTCTCCCACTAACTCTTCTGCGAAGTCCCTTTCCTCCTGGACACCGTGGGTGTCAATGTGGAAATGTTCTGCTGCGCGAGCGAGAACCTCGTTTAGGAGGGGTTGGTTATCGACCGGGGAGTCGGTAACCGAGGCTTCGTTCTCTACCGGGGAATCTACTCTATGTTTCCGGGTCATCCTCTTCTTCTTCCTGGTCCTCATCATCCCCATAGTAGCCCGTCCCGGTTTGCTCTTCTATCATACCAAATTCTTGGTCCTCACAAAAGGAAGCCTCTCCTTGATACCGTGAGTATGGTCTTGCGTAAGGTTGTACCTCGAAGGGTTCTGACCTCATCGGAGTTTCAAACCGGGCCCATTTACTCGGGGGGATAGGATCAGTAGAGCCTGAGGGTGTGGCCCCTTGTGGATCATACGAGAGGAAATGTTCTGGATTTTTATCATAAAAATCAGCCAAAGAAGACATTCTTGACATGACCCTATCTATGTCTTCACTGGACCATTTTTTGGAACTGGGAATGACTCTCTCAGCGAGTCTATGGGGTTTATCTTGAGTAGCTTTGCTGGTTGTAGACCTATCAGCAGACCTGGTCTTGTCTGTCTGTTTAGGGGGAGTGGAGTGTTTCACAGGTGTAGAAGAATGCACAGGTAGTTTTTTCTGCTGTTTTCCCCCCTCCCCGTGCGTTGAAATTTTTTTCCCTGTCCCTTAGTGGCTCCGGAGTTTTTCGATGCCTGGCGTCGAGGATCGGGAGAGGTGTCCCTGTCCATCGAACGTGGGGCCTCGCTGGCTTTAACTGCGGGCTCCGACTCCTGGAGCGTGGCCCGTGGGTGGAAGTCGTCTTCGTCTTCCGACGATCGAACTTCTGTTAGCCTAGGGAGCGAGGCACTCTTGGCAAGAGTGGATGATTGCCTGGAGTCATGTGGCGATCTTGATCGAGAGCGCCCAGAGGACACCGAATCGGACCGTTCTGTCTGTGCCTCTTTCCGAGAACTCGACGTCGTCGAGTCTCGGTTGGACTTAGTGTGTTTAGTGTGTGTAGTATGTGAAGCGCTTGTGTCGCCGGGGGTCTTCCCCATAGCCGCCCTGCCGGACGACCTTCCGAGGTCGGGGACGTGCGCTCGGCTGTCTTTCGACGCCGTAATGCCCTCGCCGTCCGAAAGTACGGCGTCGCTGGTGTCGCTGAAGGCGCCCTCCGCTGCCATGGCCGCCTGCCTGGCGTGGTGGGCCCAGCGCTTCGTCGAACGGTCCTTAAGTGTCTTAGGTTTAAACCTACTACACGCTCTGCAGTTCGCTTCGGGGTGTTCCCTCGGCAAGCAGAGATTGCACGTGGCGTGCCTGTCGACCCAAGGGTATTTGCGATTGCACTTGGGGCAGAATTGAAAAGGGGTACCCTCCATACGCACCTTGAGGCAGCGGGCTGTTAAGTGTAGGAAATGTATAAGGTGTACCTATATACCAAGAGTGTAGAGTATGTACCACCCCCCACTCTCCCTACTTGCAGGGCCGAGGCCAGCGGCCTTCCAGGCCCGGGCCGAGGCCAGCGGCCTTCCGAGGCCCAAATCCGTCGTGCAGCAGCCGACGGTCGATTTCTTCTCCAGCCGGCGTCGAGTGTCGAAGTTCGACGTTGGGGTGGGGAAGGATGTCAATGGATTATTATTTTAAATTTTAGCAAAAGTATGGCTAAGGTCAGGGGACTCCGCAAAATGCTTCCGACCAGTATGGCGGAAAAAAACAATCTGAGGATCCTAGACGCGTGAGGGATCTTTGGTACAGTGGACATCACACTAGGGATAGTATTACTGGCACGCCCTGTGTCGACGCCCATTTTCGAGTTTCGAAAAACAAACTGTAATACTCTGCAGCTTCCACTAGATGTCGGCCTATGCACAGCATGTGATCTAAGCAGATTCCACAAGCCTCAGAAATACATATATATACATACACACATACACACATACATATAATACACTACTCACCGTAATCTTATTTCTGATGCTTGTATCTGCTTAGATTCACATGCTGTGCATAGGCCGACATCTAGTGGAAGCTGCGGAGTATTACAGTTTATTTTCCAAACTCGAAAAGGGGCGTCGAACCAGGGCGTGCCAGTATTAGTATCCCCAGTGTGACGTCCCCTGTACCCATGATCCCTCACGCCAGTAGGACCCTCAGATTGTATTTTTTCTGACATGAGGTAGCATGAGGAGTAGTGAGAGTACAAAGTATCCAAGCAGCTAAGATAGATAAGACTACAATCATCCATGCGCCATCTCTCAGAGGGGAGGAAGGGGGGGTGCATGTGAATCTAAGCAGTTACAAGCATCAGAAATACGATTACGGTGAGTAATGTATCCCTTCTGAGGCTTGTGGAATCTGCTTAGATCCCATGCTGTGCATAGATTAGCAAGCAGTGTTAGAAGGAGGTGGGATGTGAAAAGGTTCATGAGCGAACAAATGTCTTAGAACCGCTTGTCCCACTTGAGTACCTGTCTTGGAATGAGTGTCAATGCAGTAGTGCTGAGTAAAGGTGTGCATAGAGCTCCATGTAGCTGCTTTGCAAATGCTGTCAAGGGGTACATTTGCAATGAAAGCCAGAGTGGCCCCAGTACCTCTTGTAGAGTGGGCCCTTTGCGTAAAAGGCAGTGTTTTATCTGAAAGGGAATAGCACAGTTGTATACATCTGACTATCCACCTAGACATGGCATTCTTAGAGATGTGATCTCCTTCTCTGCCTGGGGCTATGGAGAAGAAAGGCTGATCTGTCTTTCTTAGGTGTCTGGTCTTGTCTACATGGAAGAGGACCGCCCTCCTCACATCTAGTGTGTGGAGTTTCACCTCAGCAGAGATTTTGGGTTCTTGGAAGAAGGCCAGCAGCTCAACAGACCGGTTAACATGGAATCTGGAAATGAACTTAGGTGAGAACCTAGGGTGAGTGTGTAAAACCAGTTTATCCTTCTGAATAGTAAAGAAAGGATCCTGCACTGACAGAGCTTGAATTTCACTGACCCTTCTTATGGAGGTGATGGCTACAAAGAAGGCAGTTTTATAGATTTGTGCATGGGTTCAAAGGGAGGTCCCATGAGCTTAGCAAGTACCACATTAAGAACCCAACCTGGTGGTGGGTTAGAAATTGGAGTGTGGAGTCTCTTTAGCCCTTCCAGAAATGCTTTGACAACTGGCACTTTCCACCATGACTCCTTGTTATGGGAAGTGGTGTAGGCTGATAAAGCTGCCTGGTGCACTTTAAGTGAGTTAAACACTAACCCTGCATCCATTAGGTGGAGCATTTAGGTGACAACATTAGAAGGAGTACAATCAACTGGGTTGATTTGCTTATTCTGAAACCAAATTACGAATTGTTTCCATTTGTCATAGTAACAGTGCCTCGTGTTTTCTTCACTCTTCAAGATATCCATACATCTCTGGGGTAAATTGAGATGTCCGAGCTCTATGACTTCAGGAGCCATGATGCCAAGTTCATCGAGTTGGGCTGAGGATGCAGTGTTAGGCCCTCGTGCTGGGAGAGTAGGTTGTACTGGCACGGGAGCTTGATGGGGTCGCACACCACCAGTTTGTGTAGGTGTGGATACCATGGCCGTCTCGCCCACATAGGAGCAACCAGGATGAGCGTCATTGGTTTCCTGTGGATTTTGTTCACCACCTTCCTCATTAGAAGGGTTGGTGGAAAAGCGTAGGCAAACATCCCTGACCAATTCATCCATAGGTTCCCCTTGGAGCCTGGCTGGAGGAACCTGGATGCGAAGTCTGGGCATTGTCGGTTTTCGCTTGTGGCGAATAGGTCTATAGTGGGGAAACCCCACTGAGAGAAGAGGTCCTCTACAACTTCTTCGTGTAGTCGCCACTCGTGTTCCTCTGGGAGGGGATCTCTGCTCAGAGCATCTGCAAGCAAGTTGAGTTCCCCTGTAACATGTTGGGATGACGAGCATATATTCCGTTTGAGTACCCATTTCCAAATTTTCTGGGCAAGCCTGGACAGATTGGGAGATTGAGTGCCCCCTTGTTTGTTTAGGTAAAACATTCCAGTCATGCTGTCTGTTAGGATCTGCACTGACTGGTTGGATAAGAGCGGTTCGAATGCCTGAAGCGCTCTGAAGACTGCCAGAAGTTCTAGCAGATTGATGTGGTTCTGAGCCACTGTGCGAGACCAGAGACCCTGAGCTATATGGTGAAGGTAGTGGGCTGCCCACCCTGCTAAGGAGGCGTCTGTTGTGACAACGGCCTGTATCTCTATATCGTAGAAGGGTTTCCCCTTCGTAAGATTCTCTCTTGTCCACCAGAGAAGACTCTGTACTAGTGTTGACGAAACGACCACTAGATCGTCCCACTGGCCACTTGCCTGAGACTACTGTTTCGCCAACCATTCCTGCATGGGTCGCAGGCGCGCATGCGGAACCAGGTAAATGCAAGATGCCATCATGCCTAGCAAATGCATCGCTTTGCGCACCCTTATTTGGCGACCGTCCTGATCTTGAGGAATTTGCAGCAACATATTTCAAATTCTTTCCTCTGATGGAAAGGCCAACCCCTCTTGGGTGTCTAGGGCAGCTCCTAGGAACTGTTTTGAGGTGCTTGGCACCAGACTTGAGTTTTTCTCGTTGATTGTGAAGCCCAATTGGAAGACGAGGTTGATTGTCCTTTGGATGTTGAATCTGCAAATTAGGGGGGACCCCCCTGTAATGAGCCAGTCATCCAGGTAAGGGTACACTGGGATTGTCCCGCTGCGTAGGTGCGCCGCCACTACTGCCAATACCTTGGTGAATACCCTTGGAGCTAAGGCTATTCCGAAGGGCAGCACCTTGAACTGGTAGTGCTGGTTGTCTATTTTGAAAAGTAAGATTCTTCTGGGCGCTGGGAAAATTAAATTGAAAAATGAAAATCGGCATCTTTCATATCCAGTGTTGCCATGTAATCCCCCTTTTTTAGTAGAGGGATTACCTCTTGTAGCATAGTCATGAGGGAACTTTTGTGGCTTGACATACTTGTTTGCAGGGCGTAAATCTAATACTGGGCGCATAGTTAGATCTTTCTTTGGCACAAGGAAGTAAGTTGAATAAATACCCCCGTTTACCTGGTTGGCAGGCACGACTTCGATGGCGTCCTTTAATAGAAGTATGGCCATCTCGTCAAGAAGGATACTCTGGTGTTCTTAGTGGATCTGCTGTCATGGGGGGTGGTTGTGGGGATGTTGGAGTAGTTCTATAGAGTATCCACCTGCTACTGTGGACAGCCCCCATCTGACTGAGGTGATTCTCTCCCATGCGTGGGTGAAGCTGGAAACGCATCCTCCTACAGGAGAAGCATGGGAGGGAACCTGCAGCAGAATGTCACTTGCTCTGAGGTGGTGTGCTTCTGCGTTGTCCTCTAGGATAGCCCTGGGAGGATTGGCTTCGATTATTTCCCCAAGAGGAGCTCTGACCTTGACTGTAGCTGGATCCTCGTTCAGAGTTTTGGCCTCGAAAACTGCAAAAATTGCCATTACCCCTCTGTCTGGAAGGCTTGTTGGTGAGTTGACCTAAAGATTTAAGCACGTCATACTCGTCCTTTGCTATTTTAAGGGCGTCTTCTACAGCCTTACTGAAGAGCACTTCAGGTTCGACAGGCATGCTTATTGGAGTGGCCTGCGTTTCTGGTCTAAAACCTGACTGCCGCAGCCATGCACGCCTTTTAATAACGGTCCCCTGCGCAATGACTCTTCCGGCATTGTCTGCTGCATCACAATTGGTTTTGAGAAGACAGCTAGACACTGCCCTCCCATCTACAGTCACCTGTGCTAGTTGGGATTTGAGTGGCTCTGGGGCAAACTAAAGTAAAGCAGAGATTTCTTCCCACTTGTGGCAGTTGTAACTAGCCAAGAGTGTTGCATGGTTAGCTATTCTGGTTTGATAGGTCGCAGAGAAGGCGACCTTTCTGCCCATGGCGTAAATCTTTTTGCTCTCCTTATCGGGGTGAGCCTCAGAGGAAGCAAGGGGTGTGCCTGCTCTTTCTAGTTGTAGTCGCAACTAAGGAGTCTGGTTTAAGTTGCCCTCTAATATATAATGGGTCTGAAGGTGCAGGTCTAAATGTTTCCACATGTGGATTTACAGCCCGTGTGAGATTAGGGGCTTCTAAAAATGGCTGTATTCCGCGCTGCACCGATTTCAGTAGCAGGATAAACTGGGTGTGATGCTGGAAATGCATCGGAGGGACAGGGCCTCCGTATCCTTGTCCTTTACTGCCTTTTTATCATGTGTTCGGTCACATTTTCCGCGCAGGAGTTCATGTGGGACTCCTGGCGGTGCAGCTCTCTTTTGGTTTGGTGAACAGACCTGTGGGATACCCTTATGGAACCCATGGGTGGGGGTACAACCCTGTGCCCCTAGTGTATGTTTTTAGGCACCTGTGGGTGGCCCGCAGAGTAGGGTATGGGCTGGTGGCAGCTCCATGCTGAATTTGACAGGTGTGCTGACTATGTTGTGGGTACACCCTGTGGGTGGGACCTGGGTGAATGGAGTGTGTGACCAATATGCACTTCTTGTTGTGGCTGTCTGGTTTCTGGTATGAGAGACAAAGACTGAGACAGCCCTGCCCAAAACTGGCCTGAATGCAGTGTGTAGTGTTGAATGGCTGGGTACTTGTCCCAATCCACATTCCTTGTTGCAAGTGTCTGAGAGGGAAGAGGATGGCCTGAATGCACTGTGTGCCCGATTGGCTGACTGACTGCATGAATGCCCTTCTGTATGATTGGCTGCTGAGAGTGACCCAGCAGTGTGGATGAGAGACAAAATAGTATATCTGGGGACCTCTCACCACTGGAAATTGTTCAGAAGCGTTCAGAAGCTGTGTTTACACTTTAAGAGTAACTGGAACTGCTGATCCTCGACGCCCAGCTGGAAGACGAAGACTTGCTGTTGCATTTGCTTCAACCTGATCTGAAAGCTGCCGAACTCGTCAAGGACTGATCCGAGAGAGAAACTGGTATGGCGCCCTCTTCCCGTGCTCAGAGGGACCATCGAGCACCGCTAACCTTCGCCGAAGCTCCTTGGAAATCAGACCCTCTAAAGGTTGCCGACCCGAGACGGGACCGCTGAGGAGAACGAAGCAAAGCACCCGGACTTGCCGCTGTCGAAGTCTATTGCCGTCGACCAGGGTTCGCAGGTTTGTGAAACCGCTGGAGGCCCGTCGAAGTTGTATTGCCCAACCATGGGGACCACTTTACGCCGTGCCGCCGCTGACCGGAGCCGCCCGCTCCTTTGCCTAAGAACATTTGAATCCAAGGACTCCCTTGTCCGCAACGTTGACCGCTTTGTCCAGCCGGAGAAAGTCGAGGACGACCAACACGTCGAGGAGAATCCGCCGGTGGGTTTCCCGCCACAAAGACTTCGACGACTCGACGCCCTTGTTGGGTCACAGTTCTTCTGAAACTCTCTGCGGTCCTGAACAATCCATCGCCGAGGTGCCCCGCACACCTCATCCTCGCAGGACGTCGCTGACAAGCACCGCCTGGATTGACATCGGGGTCTCGGCACCCTTGAACTTCTCATCGCCGCCGTCAACGACAAGTTCACCATCTTTGATGCCTCTCGACGATCCGTGGCTCCTGCTTTAAAGGGAGTCACTCAAGAAGGATCCTTCGAAGCGTCTTCAAAGAACTCTACTCCACCAGGTACATTGGGGGGTAAAACCTTAATAGGAGGAAATAAGGCTATTGAACAATATATGGACTGGGCTTGTGCTATATATATCTTTATTTTACAGGTTGCCCAGGTGGGGGGGATCTCCACACAGAACTGTGTCTATCGGTAGAGGCCAGCATTCTGCCTATTGTTTCAACCAACTTACGTTCCTTCCTATCTCTATTGCTGGTTTCCTCGTTATTGATCTGTGTGACATTTTAACCGTACAGTTGATGCACTTTAATGAGATTTGATAACATTGGTGGTACCACTTTAGAATTGTATATATCATTGTTGATTTCCGAGTACAAAGTGCGTTATTGTGATCGTGTACATACCTTTGAATATTAATTATATAAAGACTGTTTTCAGTAATAAAGTGTGTTGACATTTCTTTGTGGGGGTTCGGGGACTACACTGTACTTAAGAACCAGCCTGCATCACCTCCTGAGAAGCTAGGCCTTGATTGCTCGACTACGTTACCAATAATAGAGAATCTTGGCTGGGGTCCTCTGTGCCTCTCCTCTACCATATAGAGAGCGGAAGTACAGACACCCCCCTCCAGTCTTTACACTGTGCCACTGATTTTTGTCCCCAAGGATTTCTTCTGCAAAGTATTTATCCTCCTGTACCTCCTAGGTGTCAATCTGAAAGTGCTCAGCCGCTTTGGCTAGTACTTCATTGAGGAGGGGTTGATTATCAATAGGAGACTCGACGACTGGAGTGTCTTGGTTAAGAGGGGAATCTATAGAGTACATATTGGCTTCTTGTTCGCCTCTTTGTCCTCGTCATCCCCATAAGAAGGGTCCGCTGTATCTTCATCAAAATGAGGGTCAGTTGCCTCTACAAAGGAGAGATATTCTTTGTGGTCTGGTTCTTGGTCAGAGATCTATGACTGTACTTTGTAAAGGAACATTAGTACGAGACCTCTTACAAGGGGGTCGAGTAGGTAGAGCAGAGGCTTGCAAACCAGAGGGAGCGGAGGTGGGGGGGAGTGGAAACTCTGAAAGTAATCAGGGTTGTTCTTGTAAAAATTGGCCATAAAGGTCATTCTTCTCATCACTCTGTCCATGTCTTGAGAAGACCATTCTTTGGAACTTTGGATAACCACAGGTTGAGGGGAAAGTCCTAAGTCCTCATCTGTGGGAGGTACTACCTTAGATTTTTCCTTGTGAGATATAGTCCTAGATTCTCTAGGTTTCTTCTTCTGATGGGTTTTATCCCTAGGAGGGCTCTTGTCCTTATGAGGAGTTTGAGGATTTTTTGTGATGTAACCCCAAGCCCCCACCCCTCCTGGGGCCGAGAGGTGTGTTTAACTGCCATTTTGGGGCCTACTACTATATCTGACGCCGAGCGTCGATTTTCAGACGTGGCAAGGGCCGAGGCCGCAGACAATCGACCTTTGGAGTGAGTCTTACGAGCGACACCATTGCCGTCTTTTGATGGTTGGGCCCTGTCGTGTGGCAATCGAGCGAGATTGCCCAGAGGACCAGGACTCAGCTGACCTTTCCCTGGGTGTCAAACGCCGTCAATCGCTTCACCCATGTGTTGAGTCTCGACCTGGGCATATGTGCTTAGTGGTGTGCATCTTTGTAGCGCTACCGCCGCTGGGTGTAGCCCCCCCAACATGGCCGCCGGCCTGTCCAACGGGGTCAGGGGCCTGCACTTGGGTAGCTGAAGCTACTCGGTCGCCCTCGCGGTCCGAAAGGGTGGCGTCGCTGCCATCGCTAAAGGCCCCTTCTACCTCCAGGGCCTCGAACTGCCTGGCATAGTGGGCCCAGCGTTTCGTGGATCAGTCCTTTAAAGTCTTTGGCGTGAAGAGCCTGCACGCTCGACAAGACGTTTCGACATGGTCTCTTGGGAGTCACAAGTTACAAACTAAGTGTTTGTCTACCCACAGGAATTTGCGATTACACTTTGGGCAGAATTTAAAAAGGTGTATTTTCCATAATTACAGGCTATGGCAGCTGGGAGAACAAAGTGTAGAAAGGGGGGCTTTATACATTCTAAAATGGCCTCCCCCCTCTCTCCTTACTGTCTGGGCCGAGGCCCGGTGCGGCCTTCCATACATAGGCTGGCATCTACTGATAGCCACAGAGTATTACATTATTTGTTTTCGAAACTCAAAAAGGGGCGTTGACAGGGCGTGCCAGTAATACTATCCCTAGTGTGACATCCTCTGTACCCATGGTCCTTCATGCGTCGATGTCCCTCACATTGGTTTGTTATTGACATGAGGTAGCATGAAGCGTAGAATTAGTACAGATTTAATAAAGCAGATAACAGTCGAAACTGCCCGAAAACATCTATGCACCTTCTACTCCAAGGGGAGGAAGGGTGGGCGCATGTAAATCTAAGCAGATACAAGCATCCGGTGGGTAATGTATCCCTTCTGAGGCTTGTGGATCCGCTTAGATCATATGCTATGCATAGACCAACAAGCAGTTTCAGGAGAAGGAGTTGGGTTGTGCGAAGGTACGGTAGCAAATAGATGTTTTAGCATGCTTGTCCCACCTGTGAATCCGCTTTAGAATGTGTGTCAATGCAGTGGTGCCGAGTAGAGTTATGTATGGAACGCCATGTAGCTGTTTTGCAATAAAAGCCAAAGTAGCTCCTGTACCTCTGGTAGAGTGAGCTCTTGGTGCGAAAAGGCAGAGTTTTGTTTGAAAGTGAAATGCATACAACTCTGCTATTCCCTATCAATCTGGAGATGGCGTTTTTTTAAACGTAATCACCTTCCTTGCACTGTGCTACGGAGACAAACAGTTGATCTGTTTTTCTTAGCTGTTTTGTTTTATCTACATAGTATAAAACCACCCTCCTTACATCCAGTGTATGGAGGTTCTTTTCAGCTGAGCTTGAAGGATTTTGAAAGGCGGCGAGTAATTCAATGGATTGGTTAACATGGAACTTGGAAATGAATTTAGGTGAAAACCTAGGGTGTGATCTTAGAAGCAACTTGTCTTTGTGGATAACAAAGAAAGGGTTTTGCACTGGCAAAGCCTGTAGCCCACTAACCCTTCTTATGGAGGTGATGGGTAGTAGAAAAGCTGTCTTGTAAGTTAGGTGTTTGAGGATGGACTTGTGCATAGGCTTAAAGGGAGGACCCATGAGCTTTGAGAGAACCACATTGAGATCCCAACCTGGAGGGGGGCTGGAAATAGGGACGGGGGGACGGGGATCATAAAAGTTTCTTTACTCCCTCCATGAAACCCATAACAGGGAGTTCTCACCAGGACACTGTTTTGTGAAGTGGTGTACACGCACAGTGCCACTAGGTGAACCTTGATGGAGTTAAATACTAGGCCAAAGTCTAGTAAGTGGAGCATGTAGTGAATGTGTGTGGGAGTACATTCAATAGGGTTTATACGCTTTGACAGGCACCATGTTACACACCTTTTCCATTTGTTGAAGTAGCAGTGCCTGGTGTTAGGTTTTCGTGCCTCCTTGAGGATTTCCATACACCTTTGAGGGAACCTTAAATTACCAAACTGTATGACTTCAGGAGCCAAGCTGCCAAGTTCATAGAGTGAGGATGTGGGTGGAATGTGGTCCCCCACGTGCTGGGATAGCATGTTTTAGGGGTACAGTAGTTTGATTGGATCGCATATCGCCAGTTTGAGCAGATGTGGAAACCAAGGTTGTCTCACCCACATAGAAGCAACCAGGATTAGAATCACTTGTTCTTGCTATCTTTTGTGCACCATCCTGCTCAGTAGCGGTGTTGGTGGAAAGCGTAAGCAAATGTCCTTGACCAGCTCATCCACAGGGCGTTCCCCTTGGATCTGGGTTGGGGAAACCTGGATGCAAAGTCTGGGTATTGTATGTTTAGACGTGTGGCGAACAAGTCTAAAGGAGGGTAACCCCAGAGGGAGAAGATACCGTCTAGAATTCTTCTGTTAAGTTGCCACTCATGTTCTTCGGGTTGAGGATCTCTGCTTAGTCTGCTAAGGAATTGAGTTCCCCTGGAACGTGTTGAGACACTAGGAACATGGTCCGCTTGAGTGCCCAATTCCAAATCTTCTGGGATAGCCTGGACATCCTTGGACAGTGTGTGCCTCCCTGTTTGTTTACATAGAACATGGCAGTGGTCCTGTCTGTGAGTACCTGCACTGTTTGGCCTGTTAGATGCAGTTGGAAATGTTGCAGGGCTTTGAGCACCGCAAGTAGTTCGAAGAGGATGATGTGGTTTTGGGCTGTGGTATCTGTACATAGGCCATGCGCTGTGTGGTGTAGATAGTGAGCTCCCCATCCGTAGTGTAACCAGATGAAGGCATGAAGCAATCATCCCTAGCAGGCACATTGCTTTGCATACGGTTATTTGGCGACCAGCCAGATAATGAGGTATTTGCAGCAGTATGTTTTGAACTCTTGTTTAAGGGGGAAGACTAGCCCCTCTTTTGTCTTTATTATAGCTCCTAGGAACTGTATGGTTTGACTTGGAACGAGGCTTGATTTTTTTCTAATTGATTGAGAACCCCAATTGGAACAGCGGGTTGATTGTTCCGTGGGTATTGTCCTTGCAAATTTGTGGGGAGTCCCTTGTTATCAGTCAGTCGTTCAGATGAGGGTACACTGGCATTCTTTCTCTTCTTAAGTGCGTCACCACTACTGCTAATTACCAGGTCACTCACCGTAGTGACCACCTTACTCCTAGTCCATAGTCCCCTTTCCTCCATACTTATGGGACATCTCTCCGTCTTGTGGGACGGGACCGGAGTACTTTTGTAAAAAGCATCCACATTTTTTTCAAAAATGTGTCCCTCCTCTCTTTCCTGCGCGGGGCCCGGCACGCGGCCGTAACCCCGCCCACCTTGGCTCCGCCCCGCGCATCAGTCCTTTTCTATCGCAAGGTCCAAGACCCATTAGCAATAATAGAGGAACCTTATTAGAGGGAACGGCGGGCGGGCGTATGGAGAAAATGGGACTATGGACTAGGAGTAAGGTGGTCACTACGGTGAGTAACCTGGTAATACTCCTACGTCCCGTCCCCTTTCCTCCATACTTATGGGAGATTCCCAAGCACTCCTTACTGGAACTATGGGTGGATGGAAATATCCCTTACTGAAACAGGTTCTTCAGCACAGCCTGGCCGAACTGAGCGTCAGCCCTAGAGCTCATATCGAGGCAGTAATGCTTACAGAAAGCAGATGGGGAGGCCCAAGTAGCTGCTCTAGCGATGGACTCCCAGGGAACATACTTCTGAAAAGCAACTGCAGCTGCCTTGCCTCGCACCTGATGTGCATGGACACCCTTAGGAGGTTTCAGCTTTTGGACGGTGAAAGATTCCGTGATACGGGCAGCAATCCATCTGGAAATGGATGCCTTAGATGCCGGCCTGCACTGGGGTTTACGAAGGTCACAAACAGTTGGGAAGAACCCCAAAGCTCGGCAGTTCTGTCCAGGTAGAACTTAAGAGCTCTACGGACATCCAGGCAGTGTAGAACCCTTTCCGCCTCCGAGGCATGGTTCGGAAAAAAGACCAGAAGGGAAATCGACTGATTCAGATGGAATTCGGTCACTACCTTTGGTAGGAAAGCTGGGTTTGTCCGAAGGACTACCTTGTCCTTGTGAAAGACCAAGAAAGGATGCTCCACCGACAATGCCTGGAGCTCACTCACTCTCCTCGCTGACGTAAAGGCTACCAGAAAGGAAACTTTCCAGGACACGTACTTGAGGTCAACCGTAGCCATTGGCTCAAAAGGTTCATGGCACAGCGCCGTCAGGACTACATTTAGGTCCCAAGGCGGGTGCAGACTACTAACCAGAGGTTAGAGTCTGGTCAAACCAGCAAAATGTCTCTTCACCACCGGGTTAGTTAACGAATAAGAACACCGGTCTGTAGAGAGGTAGGTGGAGATCGCAGAGAGATAAGTCCTGCAGGACAAGACAGGAACCCCTGACTCTGCTAGGGAGGAGACAAAGGACAGCACCGTGTCAATCGTCGCCACCCTCGGGTCCAATTCTTTCTTCAAACACCAATGACAGAACCTGAGCCATTTACTCTTGTATTGGGATCTGGTTGAGTGCTTCCTGGCTGCCTGGATAATGCGCATGTTAGCCGCAGACCAACTCAAAGGCTCTAGAGCCGTGAACTCACGCACCATGCTGCTAAATTGAGCGATTGTGGGGAGGGGTGCCACATCTGCTGTTCCCCTTGGTGAAGAAGATCGGGAGTTACTGGTAACCTGATCGGCGGACACACCGAAAGGTGTTGAAGTTCTGAGAAGCAAAACCTGGCCGGCCACCACGGAGCTATCAGTAGAAGAGAACAGTTGACAGAACTCTTCAACTTCCAAATTGCTTGATGAACCAGAGGAAGAGGCGGGAAGGCGTAATCGCTCATGTTGTGCCATGGGATCGAGAGTGCGTCCCCCAGAGAGGAGGCCCCGAACCCCTCTATGGAGGCATACTGAGGAAGCTTCTTGTTTACCGCCGTGGCGAAGAGGTCCACCTCCAATGTGCCCCAACGTGAGAAAATCCTTGATAGGATCTCCGCCTTCAACTCCCACTCGTAGCTGACCACTGTCCGCCGGCTGAGGGCATCCACGGTGACATTCAGCCGGCCCGGGATGTGCACTGCAAGCAGCCAGACCCCATGAAGCACGGCCCACTCCTAAATCTGGATGGACAGATCCACGAGAGGGGGAGACTTCGTTCCCCCTTGCTTGTTTATGTAGTACATTGGCACTGCATTGTCCGTTCTTATGCGGACCACTTTGTTGATAATGAGAGGTCTGAACGCCTTGAGCGCCAGAAGCTCCAATTGATTTATGTGCAGGAGCTTGTCCTGAGGTGACCAGAGTTCCGAGACCTGAAGAAGATCTAACGTTGCACCCCACCTGAAAAGGGAGGAGTCTGTCGTGATCGTCACCATGGGGCTTGGGTCCTGGAACTCGACACCCACTGACAGGTTGCTGAGAGAAGACTACCAGTCCAGGTCCACTCTCATGAAATCCGGAATCATTATCCGTTTGGAGTCCGGGTCCACAGCCTGACGCCAGGAACTCCGAAGAGCCATCTGGGTCCGTCTCATTTTGAGACAAGCAAGAGGAAGAGCCAGCACACACGAGGCCATGAGGCCCAGAAGCCTCTGGAACCACCAGGGCGACATGCTCTCCGACTGCGTAAACATCTGACACATGGTCAACAGATTCGCCATTCTATCCCCGATCAGATACACTCGGCAGTCTATCGTGTTCCAACGAAAACCCAGGAAAGTCAGATCCTGTGAGACCGTCATGGAGGATTTCTGCCAGTTCACCGACAGCCCAAGATGGAACAGGAGCTGAAGGAGAGACTGGAGGTTGCCCGCTGCGGGCAAGGGCTGCGTAGGAGCCAGTCGTCCAAATAGGGATACACATGGATACCCTGGAGACGAAGATGGGCCGCGATCACCGACATCTTCGTGAAGACACGCGGCGCCGAACTGAGGCCAAAAGGAAGCACCCGAAACTGGAAGTGCTCCTCTCCCAAAGAGAAATGGAGTTATCTCCTGTGTGGGTTCCAAATCAGGATATGCATGTACGCATCCTGAAGATCCACCACGCTGGGCCAATCGCCCGCCTGCAACGAGGAGCGAATCTGGCCGGGCGTGATCATCTTGAATTTCTCTTGAACTGGGAAAGGTCTAGGATGGTGCGCAGGCCAGCCTGGTTGGGTTTGGGCACCGTAAACAGCCGGGAGTAGAAGCCCTCCCTTCGCTCCCCAAGGGGAACGGGTTCCACAGCTCTGAGGAGCAGAGGTTTCTGAACTTCGGCCTTAAGGGAGGGTGAGCCCGACAGCTGAAAAGGAGGGTTGAAGGGTGGGGTAGGGGATAAAGGTAAGCGGAAGCCCGCTCGAGCGACTGACAAGACCCATCTGTCTTCTGTGATGGTCTGCCACGCCTCCCAATGAGACGCAATGCGTCCTCCCACCGGGGTCTCGTGCGAGCGCCGAAAACTCATTTGGCAGGTTTATCGGTGGCGGTGCCACCTGAGCCTGATGAGGAGGCTGAGGAGCGGGAGAAATCCGCAGGAGTATCCACTCTGCGATTTTTGCGGTCGAGGAAGCCCCTAAAACCAGAGGAAGGTTGACCTTGCGACAATGGCCTTTGAGTCTTGAAGGGAGGTTTAACCAGAACAGACAATGATTTGGCCGTCTGGGTGCTGTCTTTGGTTTTGGTGAGCTCTACATCAGTAGACGAGTGAAAAAGCTCCTTACCATCAAATGGAAGGTCCAGAACCTTGTCTTGCACCTCCTTCGAGAACTTAGTGGCATGTAGCCATGCTTTCCGCGAGGTATCAACCCCTAGCATCAGACCCCGAGCCGAGGTGTCTACGTGATGAGCCGCAGCCTCCAGGAGATCCTGGGCCAAGACCCTGGCATCGGAAAGGCCTCCTCTGAAATCCTCCAGATTCTCGACCGGAATGTGCTCCTCAAACTCCGACAGACCTCTCAACAGCCGCATGTTAGCTCCCACCAAAATCAACTCTGCATTGGCCTGCCTGAGCTGCAAGGCCGAATTGGCAAATAATTTCCTCCCTAGGGAGTCCAGGAGCTTGTCCTCCTTCCCCAAGACCTGAGTCTCCGTCGTGGAGGAGGAAGCTGCAGGTCTGGATTGCAACGTGGCCGCAGCCACCACTGTGGAGGAGGGAGGCGGACAAGACAAGGCCACTTCTTCAGAGGAATGTAGCCTGTACCTCGCGTCAATCTTTTTATTTACAAAAAGTCCCGAGTGTGGCATTTCCCAAAGTCTTCGGACCTCGGCCAGAACGTCCTTCTGCAAGAACAGGCCGGTATGCTCCAAAGGAGACACGGTGAACGCCCCAGAAAGCACGCCCTCCTGCGAAGCAGGTGCCTCGGGCACCGGAACATCTAAGAAGCTCATCATGTCCAGTACCCGGTCATGGAAAGCTGTGGTAGAGCAGGGTAGGTCCTCGTTGTCCTGATCGCCTTGAGGGTCATCTGACAGGTCCGGCTCCTGCTGAGCCGAGTCGGGCACTGCCTTGTCCACTGGGGACAATGCTGGCACAGGCGGAAGCGCAGGGGTGGCACCACGGGCAAGGGAGGCGCCAGAGGAACCACCGACGGGAGGAGCCGGAGGCGCGGGTGGACATATCTCCTTGAAAAGCCCCTCGAAATATTCCCTCATGGGGTCGGTGCGCATAAGCGCTTGAAAGTTACCGGAAAAGGCGCCCTCAGGAGATTTTTTCCAAACCTGAGGAGGCCTCTCATGAGGTGGACAAATCCAGGGACGCAACGGGGAAGGGTGCCACACAGGCCCCTCCGCCGACATATCCACATAAATCAAGGGAGCCGCCCCCGCGGGCAACGAAACATTGTGCGGAAGAGGCATCCGGGCGTTCCAATCATAAACCGGCAAGGATGCGCACAAGGGACCTTAGGTTCACCCGAAGGACCGAACCCTACACCAGGGGCCGATGGCGTAGTTGTAGGGGTAGTACCTAAAATGGCCGCCGTGGTTGTGGCGGGAACGGGCGCTATTTTGTCCTCATCTGAGGGGAACTGCGGCACGTGAGGAAGTGAGGCAGGGGTCCCCGTTGATGAATTAGGGGTCTTAATTTTAGCCTTAACGTAAGAAACCTCGGCAGAGCCGGTACTATGAGGCCTGGAATGTTTCTGCGACATACCAACCGCCAGCTGAGCCTTCGAAGGAAGAGCCTCGGCACTGCCGGTAAAAGTAGAAACTTTCTTCTTTGCCCCCTCAACAGATCTGGTGTCACCACAAGAGCAGCAACGGTGCGCTGTCACCGACAGGGCCTTGCCCGGACCCTCAGAACTGTTGGTAGCCTTAGCCTCTGTACGAGGGACCTCGGACCTAGGCCCGGCAGAAGCCTTATCGGCACGGGCCTCGAACATGCGTTCGGTAACCTCAAGCCCAGCCAAGACCTCGGGGCGTACCCCGGTTTTGTTATTGAGGGAAGCCGAAAGAACGGCCTCAGAGCAAGCTCCGGTACCCCACGACTCAGTAGAACTGGGTCTACACACAGCCCCCACAGGAGGGGCCTCGGAGTGTACTCCGGTGATCACAGGCCCCTTACGGAGACCCTCAGAGAAAACTTAGGTAGAATTATTAGGCCCGACAGGCACCTCAGGGCGAACCCCGGTAACAGAGCGATCAACGCCCCTCCCGGCTCCAGAGGAACCCGGGAAGGTATCCCCCGGCCGGGTGCTCTGAAAATCAAAGAACTTACCGGACGTTTTTTCTTCTCGTCGATGAACGCCTGAAAATGCGAGGGAGAAGTCCGTCCGAACACCTCCTCCCACCGCTCCAACCGACGTTGAAGAGCCCAGACCGAAAGGGAGTCACAGTAAAAACAGGAGTCCCAACGGTGTTCCGGACCCAAACACTCTAAACAAAGAGGATGGGGATCCGCCCTCGCGAAGCGACAGTGACACGAAGAGTCTGGAAAATCTAGTTTAAAAGACAGACAGACTAGTAAACGAACACTAGCAAGAGCCAGAGAGGGAAAAACGGGAAGAAAATCTTCCGAGGATGCAAGTGCGTCCGGCCCCGATGGTGCGGAGAAAAGGACTGATGGGCGATGCACGGGGCGGAACCAAGGTGGGCGGGGTTACGGCCGCATGCCAGGCCCCGCGCAGGAAAGAGAGGAGGGACACATTTTTGAAAAAAATGTGGATGCTTTTTACAAAAGTGCTCCGGTCCCGTCCAACAGGACGGAGAGATGTCCCATAAGTATGGAGTAAAGGGGACGGGACGTAGGAGTATATCTTGTTGAAGACCCTTGGAGCAGAGGCTATGCCGAAGGCTAGCTCCTTGAATTAATAGTGTTGATTTACTATATTGAAGCGCAGCAATTTTCTGTGCGCTGGGAACACTGAAATATGAAAGTATGCATCTTTCATGTCTAATGTTGCCAAGTAGTCCCCCTGTTTTAGCAGTGGCATTACTTCTTGTAGCGTTGTCATGCAAAATTTCTGTGGCTTGACATGTGTTTGCGGGCGCATATCTAGGACTGGGCACATTGTAAGGTCTTTCTTTGGCACAAGGAAGTACATTGAATAGATACCCTTGTTTACCTTGTTTTTCCCGGGATGATCTCAATAGCGTCCTTCTCTAGCAGTGCTTTGACCTCTTCCAGCAGAATGCACCGTTTCGCCTGCGTTCTGTCTTTGTCTTGGCGGGTGGTTGGGTAGAGTTTGTACATGTCCTATGCAATAGCCTCCCGCTACGGTTGAAAGTACCCACTTGTCCGACGTGAAAATGACCAATGCGACCTTCTACTGGAGAAGCATGGGAGGCGACCTGGGGCGGGTGGTCATTGCTTTGGTGGGGTGGAGTCTCTGGTGGAGGAGGATCTCCCTCTTCACATTTTTTGCCCTCTGAACATTTTGCTGGAGGATTGACCTTGCAAGGAACCCCAAGATGAAGCTTGTCCGCCCTGGTTGTAGTTTAAGGACCGCTGGAGTTTTGTCCTTGAAAACAGTGTGCACTAAATGCACCTATCTGTACAAAAAGGTTTATTTTTTAGCTGTCCCAGGGACTAGAGGGTGTCATACGCCTCATCCACACTTTTCAGTGAGTCCTCGACTGCCTTCCCAAATGAGGCGTTTGGTTCAAATGGCATATTTAGCAGGATGGCTGCGTTTCCAGTTTAAAACCGGATTGGCGTAGCCATGCATGCAGCTTAATGAGGGTACCCTCAACTACAATATGGCCTGCATTACCTGCTGCGTCCAGATTATTTTTTAGGATGCAACTTGCCACCTGCTTACCCTCAGCTATTGTTTTTTAAAGCTGTGATTTAAGGGGCGTCCATTTGTCGTGAGATCTCGTCCCATTTGTGGCAATTATAACTTGCCTAGAGTGTGGTGATGTTGGCTATTCTTAATTGGTAAGCAGCCGAGGAAGCAACTTTCCTGCCCACTGTATATATTTTCTTGCTCTATACTTGTCAGGGGGGGCTTCGGCAGAGGCTAAGGGTATGCCCGCTCTTTTTCTTGTGGTAGTCGCAACAAGATAATCAGGCTTTAATTGACCCCTGATGTATAATGCGTCAGATGGGGCTGGTATGAACATCTTCTCAATACGAGGGGGTAACTGCTCTTGTAAGGGTGGGGGTAAGTCATGAATGCACCTTTTGATTGACTGCAGAAGTGGTATGAACTGTGCTGCAGACCTTTTATCCCCAAGGATGTCCTCTACAAAGTCCTTGTCGACTTGAGTATCGATTTTAAAACATTCTGCAGCTTTTAAGAGGAGCTCATTATACTGTAGCGGATTGTCTCCAGGGGAATCAGCTACGGTTGGTCACGAGGGTCCAGGGATTGTATGATGTATACATCATGGTCATCATAATATTGGTCCGTGTCATCTAGGTCCCTTTGGTCTGCTATTGAACCAGGGACATGCGTGCCTGAAGTGTCGATGTAGTATAGGTCCTCAGGGGTGTTTACTGAGGTACTAGGCTGGGCAGTGTCTAGGCAGGGTCTTTTGGCGTCAGGCTGCTTTTTAACTGCTTTGCCTTAAGAGGGACATTGGAGGCTGGACAGTTGATCAGGGTGAGGATCAAAAATAAATTAAAGCTAGATCTTGTCTAATTGTTCAGGGGTCCATGTGTGGAGTTTAGGAAAACCGTGGGAACAGGGGTAGGCAAAGCCTCTGATGTAAAGGGTTATTTGTGGTGCATTGCCCCTGAGAGGGTGTCACTAGGGGCAGAGTGTTCTTTATCCTTTGAAACAGGTGTTTGAGGATAGGGGCGTCAAAGATTTTGAATGCTTCGATGTTTTGGATTTGAGGAGAGTGCCTGGGACGTGCTTAATGAGTTCTCTAATTTTTGAATTATTAGAAAGGTCCTTCGACGTGTCTTTCGACGCACGGTCGCCGGTACCCACCGATTTGTCTGATTTGCTTGCAGTGTCGGAAACAGACTTCAGGGCGTCGCTTTTGGGGGCCTGTCATGTGGCGAAAGCGATGGCCCAGAGGGCATGGACTTTTTCAGACCTTCCCATCAACACCATGTGTGGCTTATTGGTTGACTGTCAGCCATGGGGTGTGTGTTTAGTGTGGCGTGCAGTGTGGGTGCTTGAGCCTCCGGGTGTAGTCTACATAGCAGAACCGCCGACCTGCCTGTTGGAGTCAGGGGCTCACACGCAGGAAGCAGTCAGTTCCTGATCACCCTCGGCGTCACTTAAGACACGAACATTGCTGGAGGCTCCCTCCACGTCCATGGTGGCCTCGGCCTGCCTAGCATGATGGGCCCGATGCTTAGTCTTCCGGCCCTTTAGTGTTTTAGGTTGAAAATGTTTGCAGAACTTGCACTGCTTTTCGGGATAATCCCTGGGAAGGTAGATGTCACACACCCTGTCTGAGTCCTTCTAGGGAAACTTCATGTTACAGGAAGAGCAGAATTTAAATGGTGTATTCTCCATAATTTAGAGAGATGACAGCTCAGCAATGGAAAGTGAAGAATAGGGAAATATGCATTTTCTTAAAGAAGAAATTATGACCTCCCTGCGCACTCTCCCTACTGTAAAGGGCCAAGGCCCGTCAGGGCCTAGACAGCCTGCAATCAAAATTTTGAGACGGTTGAATCAGTTGTCGACTAGGAATCTGTCATTGGAAGCAGTCGCCGAAGATCTTGCGGTGTACGGCCGTCGAAGAGGACAGAAAAAGCGTGCAACTATGATGGTGTAAAAAAACAATCTGAGGGACCTCGACGCGTGAAGAACCATGGGTACAGGGGACGTCACACTAGGGATAGTATTACTGGCATGCCCTGTTAACACCCCTTTTCAAGTTTCGAAAACAAATAATGTAATACTCTGCAACATCCGAAATATGACAATGCATTACTTACCGTAAAAGCATTTCTGATGGTTGTATCTGCTTAGATTCACATGCTGTGCATAGGTCCGACATCCAGTGGTCACTGCGGAGTATTGCATTTTGTTTTTCGTAGTCGAAAAGGGGACGTCGACAAGGCGTGTCTGTAACACTATCCCTATAGGGACGTGCGTTGTACCCACAATCCCTCACGCGTCGAGGTCCCTCTATTTTTTTCTGCCCTGGGGGAGCCTTCTATACGTGAGTGAGTACAGAAAAGAGAGAGAGATGTAGAAAGATGTCTATGTTCCTTCCATCCGAGCGGGGAGGAAGGGTGGGCGCATGTGAATCTAAGCAGATACAACCATCAGAAATGCTTTTACGGTAAGTAATGCATTGTCTTCTGATGTTTGTTAATCTGCTTAGAATCACATGCTGTGCATAGACTAGCGAGCAGTACCCGGAGTTGCCGGTGGGTTATGAGAAGGAACAGTAGAGAAAAGATGTCTTAATACTGCCTGTCCCACGTGGGAGTCAGATCTAGAGTGTGCATCTAGACAGTAGTGTTTTGTAAAGGTGTGCACAGAACTCCAGGTAGCCGCTTTGCAGATGGACTCAAGGGGAACATTTGCAATGAAAGCTATGGAAGCCCCAGTGCCTCGAGTAGAATGTGCTCTTGGCTTGAAGGGTAGTTCTCTCTTAGCAAGTGTGTAACAGAGTGATGCATTGAACAATCCATCTAGATATAGTGGACTTTGAGACTGCATCTCCTTCTCTTCCTGCTGCCACCGAGACAAAGAACTGATAAGTCTTTCTCAGTGGCCTGGTTCTTTCCATGTAGAACATGACAGCTCTGCGTACATCCAGTGTATGCAGACTTTTTTCTCCCAAGTTGGAAGGGTTTTGAAAGAACGTTGGTAGTTCTATTGACTGGTTTACATGGAATTTCAAGATGAATTTCGGTGCAAACCTTGGGTGTGTGCGTAGAACCACCTTATCTTTGTGAACTGTTACGAAGGGGTCTAGAACAGAAAGAGCCTGTAGTTCACTTACTCTCCTAATGGAGGTGATGGCTATTAGGAAAGCAGTCTTAAGAGTGAGGTCTTTAAGAGTTGCCTTGTGCATGGGTTCAAATGGCGAGCCCATGAGTCTGGAAAGTACCACATTTAAGTCCCATCCGGGAGCTGGGTTAGCTATCGGAGGGTGTATTCTCTTTACCCCCTCCATGAAGGCCTTGATAACTGGTATCTTCCACCACGACACTAAGTTGGGAAGTGGTGTATGCAGAAAGTGCCGCCAGGTGGACTTTAATGGAATTGAACACTAGACCTGAATCCAGTAAATGGGTCAAGTACAGAACAATATGTGTGGGAGAGCAGTCAACCGGGTTGATGCTCTTACCTCTACAACAGATGACAAATCTTCTCCACTTGCTAGAATAGCAGTGGCGAGTATTAGGTTTTCTGGCTTCCCTGAGGATGTCCATACATCTCTGCGGAAGTTGTAGATGTCCAAATTCTATGATCTCAAAACATCATGAAACATCATGTTTTGGACCCTCTCGTTGGAGGGGAAGACGAGGCCGTCCTTTGTTTGAATTAGAGCCCCTAGGAATTGTTTGACTTGGCTGGGGTCTAAGCTGGACTTCTTCTCGTTGATGGAGATGCCCAGTTGGAACAAAAGGTCTACAGTCTTTTGGGTGTTTGAGAAGCATGTTTCGTAAGAATCCCCGGTTATGAGCCAGTCGTCGAGGTAAGGGTATACTGGGATGGATAACCTGCGCAGGTGGGCCGCTGCCACTGCCAGTACTTTCGTGAACACCCTTGGTGCAGATGCTATGCCGAAGGGTAGCACTCTGAACTGGTAGAGTTTTCCCTCTATCATGAACCTGAGGTATTTTCTGTGCGCTGGCAACATTAAAATATGAAATTATGCATCTTTCATGTCCAGTGTAGTCATGTAATCTCCCTGTGATAGCAGTGGGATCACTTCCTGTAAAGGTCACCATACGAAACTTTTGGGTTTTGACAAACTTGTTCGCTGGGCGCAGATCTAATACAGGGCGCATGGTTAGATCCTTTTTGGGTACAAGGAAGTACACTGAATAAATACCTTCCATTACCTGAGATAGAGGCACAACCTTTATGGCTCCTTTTTCCAGCAGTTGGTCCACTTCTTGGAGAAGGATCGCGAGGTGTTCTGGTGTCATGCGGCGTCCCCTCGGGGGTCTGTATGTTGGGGAACTGTTGAACTCTATACAGTAGCCGCGGGCTACGGTGGAAAGTACCCAGCGGTCTGATGTTATTCCCTCCCATGCTGGAAGAAAGGATGTTAACCAGCCCCCGACCGGCGCTGCATGGGAGGGGACGCAAATCTTCACGTCACTTGGTGGTGTTGTTGGCTTGGGAGCCTCTGGGGGTGGAACCCCGGCCTCTTCCCTTGCCACGGCGTTGACCCCTCTGATTGTACTGGCCGCTATTACCCTGGTAGTTGCTGGCAGAATACTGTTGGTTTTGTTGCCGGCGTTGTCCACGAAAAAAGCGCTTATTACCAAATCCCCGCCTGTTAGTGGGTTTTGAAATTTGGTCTATGGTCTTTATTGCATCAAATTCTTTCTTCTGGTTCTCCAGCGCGTCATCCACTGCTCTCCCAAAGAGGTTGGACTCCTCTATGGGTTTATTAATAAGGGACGCTTGTGTTTCCGCCTTAAATCTGGAATTGCGAAGCCAGACGTGACGCTTCAGTAAAATTCCTTGTACCAAAGTGCGGCCAGCCGTCTCTGCTGCATCGAGGGTATTCTTGACGATGCTTTGATTGACCAGAGAGCCCTCGTTAACTGTAGCCAGTAAACTAGTCCTTAGGGGTTCGGGAACTTCTTCGATGTCCTGTTTGAGCCTAGCCTATTGAGCATCGGCGTAGCTTGCCAATAGGGTATTAATATTGGCGATTCTGGTAGAAAATGCTGCAGAGGTGGTGATTCTCTTGGCTAGGGCATACAGCTTCCTCACCTCTTTATCTGGGGGTGCCTCGCTGGTAGATAGTGGGACTCCTGCCCTTTTCCTGGTGTTGGTCACGACCAGGGAGTCCGGGATTGAGTGACCCTTAATATATAATGGGTCTGATTCAGAGGGAGAGAACAGTTTCTCAATCCTCGGATTGACCCCTCTCACCAATGCAGGAGTGGAAAGAGAAGGTGTAATACGTCGCTTAACTGAGGCGAGGATGGGTATAATTTGGCTAGTGGGGGGTTTTTCTTTGATAATCCTCTCCACAAAATCGGTGTCTGGGGTGACCTCCCCAGTTTCGATTTCGAAATGTGCTGCTGCCTTCTTCAGCAGTGCATTGAAGGTGGGTTGGTCATCGACAGGCGAAGGGTTCCTGACTGGTGTAGTTTCAGTAGACCTGATGACTATACTGCTACTACCTGTGTCAGCCGACCTAGCCGGTGACTGCCAGGGATTTGGGTCGCCCTCGCCTGTGTCTTCATGGAATCCCTCCTCACATAGGTTAGTTTCCTCGTGAAAACCTTCCTCTTCTTGTTGGCCTTCAACATAGGTGAACTCATCTTCCTCCTGGAAGAAGGTGTCTTCCTCAGTGGGATTGTAAGAGTATATGTCCTCCTGTATGGGGTTATAAAACTTCTGGTATTTAGCCCTTGGACTCTCCAGGGGTGCCTCCCTTGGTCTCTTGGGTGCCCCGTCTTCTGGGATGGACATGAACCTGTCTAGTTTGTCCATACAGGTCTGGAACCTTTCAAAGGTCCACTGAGGTCGGCCA